>NC_092639.1:42683294-43021419 GCF_039555335.1 Amphiura filiformis | reverse complement strand
AGTGTTGATTGTCGCGATGTTAGTATTAATGTTGGTGCCGGTGGTGTTGGTAAAGTTTCTTCGACTTGAAATTGGCGAACATGATTCAATTTTTGTTACTTCGCGCATGTATTAAGTCGGATGATGATGATGATGATGATGATGATGATGATGATAATGATAATAGCGTACATTTCTAACAAACAAAACTTCGCAAAAAACAAACAAAACAAAACAAAACAGAAAAACGCCTGTAAAACTCACGGCTCAAGCAAAAGGCAATGAAACCAAATAACATCATATAAAATAATGGCGACGACGATGATGATGATGATGATGATAATGATAATGATAATGATGATGATGGTGTGGTTGTGGTAGTGGTGAGGTGGTGGTGATTTGATAGGCTTACCTGTAGATTCTTACCAACAGGTAAATCTGCGATACATTCTATGCCAAGAGACTCTAGATGAGATCGAGGTCCTATCCCTGACAACATCAGAATCTACAAAAGATTGGAAAACATTTTGTTCCTCGCCCAAATATTACAGTAACTGTTTAAAAGTTTGTTAGATCGGTTTAAAGACTGTTTCATCATTCAACTGGCACGAAACGATTCGTATGACAAATTACGACGAGTAGTTACAAACCTGGGGCGAGTTAACTGTTCCTCCGCATAAAGCGACTTCCTTAGTAACACGCACTGTTTCCGTCTTCTCTGACGACGAATACTCCACTCCAACAACTTTCTGGTCCTCAATAAGGATCTATTGAGACGATGAAAACAACTCAAAATAAAGAGCAAATGAAAAGAGCAATCTCGGTAGGTCAAAAACATTTGCTAAAACGGATGGACACCAGGACCCCTTTTAAGACGGGTGATAACAAACCGCATTCTCAGTTTTCATTTCTGTGTGTAATGTTGGCTATTTTCGACGACATGTTATCGCATCAAGAAGCTAAGATGGTCATATTTAATAAAACAGTCTTCAAACATCGTAAAAATCAAGTTAATGAAGACATCTCGAAAAGTTGATGTTTTGAAAAAACAAAAACAAAAACAAAAACAAAAACAAAAACAAAAACAAAAACAAAACAAAAAACAACAAAACAAGCAAACATTTTTTAGTGTAAAACATTGTATCTTTTAAATGACTGTGTGGTACATAATACGCATTATTTGAAGATTCTCTGTACCTTGTTGACATATGCATTGGTAATAACGTGCAGGTTGTCTCGTATCATTGCTGGGTGTAGGAACGCTTTAGCAGTACTACTTCTTCGACCGTCACAAATGGTTGCAGGACAATCACCAAATCCGAGCTACAACATAGTAATGTTACAAACAGATAATATTAAGCCGATACTAGTGGGTTTTTTTCCGAAGGGAAGGGAATTGGGGAGATAACAAGTGCAATATGAACTTGACAATATGCCTAAAATTGGGTAATTTTAAACGATTTCCAAATACAGGGAGAGTGATAAAAGAACGAATGAAGGATTTCAGCTGTACACGATTGGAAAAAAATATGGAATTCATTGTAGAGGGGTGCTTCAAGAATAACTTAAGCCTCTTTCACTTACGTTATTTCCACTGTTTATGTCCACTTCCTGATAACCAAGTTCAATACCTGAAAAACAAATCCATGCAATATGAATAACATTGGACTTTGATTTTGGGACCCATGCCCTTGTAAATGGCACCTCACAGTGCCGGCTAACTAATATATATAATTTCATTTATTTGTAAAAAGAAATATCAATTTGTAAAATACCGTACTGCTTTAAGCGTCAATGTACTGACCTGCTTTGATGATTTCTTTAGAGAATTTGGACCTATAAGTAGGGTGATTAGACACAGTCAAAGGTCCTCCTACACCATGGGTCTTGGGATCAGTGTACTCCTCACTGTGGGCATAAAGATAATCGTAACAACCCGTAAGTTTGTTTGGTCCTACATGTAAATAAGTTTATTACAAAACAAAACTTCCAATTATTTTTGTGTAACTCCAGGGAGCTTATCCATAGGAATCTCACATTAAAAAAAAGGAGGGTGTCTCTCACTGGGTCCCTGGGCCTCATGGAAGAACAGAGGATACCTTAAAACATCCACTGAATAAGTAACACAGGCAAAAGAAGAAATAAAACAAACAAACAAACTTTCCTCAACACTTAAACAACATTATGTTTTGCAGCAGGTTTTCCAAAATGCTCTGAATTGTTATTAACACGTTTTCATACCCTTTTTTTTAACCCGACATTCAAACGTTTTCTGTAAAAATGTTTTTTGTTTGCTGGGTTACCTACCAAGTATTATATTCACTTTTGATGAAGTAAGGCAGTACATCTTTCCAACCCCACCCATCACATCCTAGCCTCTCCCACGAGTCATAGTCAGCAGAATGCCCACGAACATACGCCATGTAGTTGAGACAACTACTACCACCCAGGACCTGGCGAAATTCACAGGAACATTAAAATTAACATTACTGAAGATTTAATATTAACTTGTAGAACATTTCAAGACAAAGCAAAACAAATCGTAAACAAAATAACAACAAGCAAAATGTTATAAAATAAAACTAAACAAACGAAAATGAAATACGTGCCTTGCCTCTGGGCCATGTAACTGTTTCTTCAGCGAAAGCTTGCGCTGCATGTTTCTGAGGAATAGTCTAATTATAAGATATAGAAACGAGTTAAAAATCGTTAAAATATATTCTTTTACAAAAACCGAATATTGAGTTGCAACAACCCACCCCATCCCTTAGAAGTGAGAGGAAGTCATACTAAATTGTGGCTGAAAAGAATAAAATAGGTTATCTTTCCCATGTCCCCTCAATCCCTCAATGTTTTGGATCCCTCTTCACAATTTTTGAAACTGGTCAGATTTACTTTCTTTAAGATTCACTTCCAAGTATTTTTGTGGTACTTCAGGAGGCTTATCCCAGATATCTCATATTTGAAAAAAGGGGCCACCCCCTCCCATTTCCTTGAGGACTGTTGGAAAAGACCGACAATTATATACTAACAATGCTAATTTCACATTGAAAAAAAAAACTGACACAAAAAACGCCCGCCGGGACCATCCCACATCAATTCATGAACATTTTCTGAACGAGAACCAAAACATTAATTTTGATACGGCCTTAGTCCAATATGCATCCCACAGTACTCTACCAAAATTAATAAGCATTTTTAACTTGATTAACTTCAACAATTTACAATGCTCCGATTTCAAAGAACATGGTCTCAAATTGCTCGTCATTCAAAAAAGGAAGCTCAGTACAAACCTGGGAAGAGCTCTGCCAGATGTGTAAGTGCATACCCCGAATAGTAATGTATGGCCTTATATTTTTTATAATATAGCACTTGACTTTTTGTTGTACTGTGTTACCTTAAAGCTCCAGTCAATCTCTGTTTTCTGTAAACTGGCTACCTGAGCAGGTACATCTATAGCAGGATACTCCTCATCCGACGGACCTGCCTCTAAGAGAACCACTGTACAATTTAGATCTTCTGACAACCTGGCAGCAACCACGCATCCCGCGCTGCCTGCGCCTATTACTACATAATCATAAGCGGAGGAAGACATTTTGGAATTATTTTGATTGTAAATGTGTCTGTTTTTGGTTTTTCCTCGTGATAGCGAAGTTCCAAAAGGCAAACTTTTGATATCGTAATAAATATTTGCCCTTGGGATGACAAAGTTTAAAAAGAATAAAATATGATAAAGGCCTACTTTTATCATGATAAATATAGGCAACTAGTATTTACCTTTATCGTGATAAAAAGATTTGCCAAAATTGATCAGTAAGGTTGATGTGAAATAAATAAATTACGGTCATTAAGGGGCAGGCATTTTCTTTGGAAGGTGTGGGGGGCCAAAATACAGGGGGTCATAGAATTTTCAGACCAAAATTAGGGGGCGGTTATAATTTTTTCAACACCCAAAATAGGGGGGTTATAGAATTATAAAGGGCTGGTGACTAAAAATTTTCGCGCGTTGCGCGTGCATTCAATAACTTCACAATCTAAATGTGCGTACAATCTATGCAAAATTGTTACGCGCTCCGCGCGCCTTCTTTACACTTACGATAAAATTTTTTAATGCGCTCTGCGCACTTTCTTTGCTCTTAAGTGTTGGCGCGCTCCGCTCCGTCTTAGGCAATGAATAATTTGTCTTGAGTCTGTGTAGGTGGAAAGGGGGTCATAAAATTTTCGAACAAAGATGGGGGGGGGGGGGATAGTCGTAAAATATTTTGCCCGTCATAAAAAATTGACCCCGGTCATCGACATATTTGGGACCCCCTCCGAAGAAAATGCCAGCCCCTTAAAGCTGTTTTTGTTTTTCTATATTATTTCGATATTGTTTATAGTAAACATGGTAAATAAACGGGGACTGAGCTGCGGGATAATATTATAAAATTCAAAAATAATAATGGGCGTGAATCTGAGGGACTGGGACATCGTGATGCCCTTTTTGTTGCAAACTTAGCCACTCTTTTTAGCACTTTGTAGTGGTTGGAGACGGATTGACGCCGCTATATATTGATTGATTGGGTTGATGGTTGATTGATTGATTGATTGATTGATTGATTGATTGATTGATTGATTGATTGATTGATTGATTGATTGACTTTTGTAATGAGTCCGTACACATCTTCTAAGTTTACGCAAATAATTATTGACAAGGAATATACTTATCTGATATAATTCAACACAAATGATTTATTTAATGAAGAGTATGATTGAACAATAAAACATATAGGATAATAATCACTGCATAAAGAATCTAAATACGACTACAGACTATGACAATCTTTATACAATGGATATACTCAATCAAATATCTTTTTGTTGCTGATCAGTTTCTCTGACGCATTCAAATACGTCTCCCATGAAGTTCACTACTGTAGACTTGAAGATATAACCAGGGCGTAACCCTTGCATACAAAATCCTTGCACAGACGACAAAAGAATGGTGTTACTCGCACTAATCACTCCAACAGTATTCTTCGGTCTCAGTCACTGAGACAGATATGTGGTTCCATAAACCAGACTTCAGTTTGTCGACAGAAGACCAAAACAAATCCTCTTTTGTGAAAAATGTGCACTTTTGGCGCAATCTAATTTTTCCTTCGTTCAGTGGCCGAATTAGTAGCACCTTGGCTACCCAACACAATAAACTGGTTTGCAAGTGCTCATCATTGAGTGAGGTACACGTAGCTAAAATAACATTATAGGCTATACAACACAACATAACCCTTCGTTTTATTTTGCTATTTTCAGCAAATGTCTTGAGTCTCTAGGTCCGTCCTGGCAGCTAATTGGCGTTAACTTGAACTTGCTTATAACCTCCATTATGATTATGTGTAACCCTATGCATTGTTTTGTCAGAATAGCTTCTTATCATTGATACTTGAAATTGCAGCCCTATAATACAAATGAAAGACGTACTTCTATGTTAAATAGAAAATGAGCAACACAATTATTTTCAACACTGACGTTTTCTTCTGTTTGTCATTGTTTGAAATGATATAATGTTATAGACTTTTCCTCTTTAAGCTATCATTCTAAAAATTTCTACAAATTAGTGCTTTAAGTAGTTAGCGTGAAGATTTGATAAAATCAGCGCCCCTTTCACCTATCATGATGCAGGGTGCATTGGTGTTCCCTGATGTGAGATGTGGCATGATAGATGCGTCGATAACACGAAGGCCTTTGATACCACGGACTCTGTGAAGGTAGAAATAATAATAATAATAATAATAATAATAATAATAATAATAATAATAATGATAATAATCTAGTTATTATTTTGCAGTATGCCGAATACTAGCGAAAAGTCTGTTTAAACCATGATACATATGATTTCCCTTGATGAGAACGGAGATCAGACTTTAGAAAGCCAGTGAGTATAATGAAAGAAAGATAAAAAGAATTCATCGCATCTGATGTCACTGTCCTTGATTGGTTTACACAGGTTAATAGCGCGTAAAAGGAATGCCGATTGATCTGGTGCCGGTCGGAGAAAAGGAATAGCAGAAAATAGCAGAAATACTAAACTTTTGAGATGATTGTATGTTTGAAGGTGCAAAATTAACAATAAGGCGCCCGGTTATACCGCCGCTTTCAGCAAGTCATCATCACGACACTTGTAAACAAACCGTGCTCGAGTTTGATTGACAGATGACGTCAGACGCGATAAATTATTTATATTGAGCTATAGAGGGTGGCATACAAGGTTAAATACCACTAATAGGCCTGGGCGATACATTGAAATACGACGAGGAACTATTTGTTTTCATGGCATTCGAAAAGACTGCATTAAAATCGCTGAAATTGATCAAGTTATATAGCCAACAAAGTACTTTTTAGAGTTTGATGCTTCAAAATGGTACATTTTCTCTCATTATATGACATTTTTGTTGTAATAGTACCAAAATTCATACGCACGGCTTCGGTTTTTAGTAAACATTCGCCCTATCATATTGTAACTTTCAGCTTCGAGGGCGCACTGTCATTTTAAGGTGTTTACGGTTCAGTGCGTTAAAACAAGAAAAGTCTCAGGTCAACCTATGTTGAATTTTTGATCATTTGGCATCTAAATCATATAGTTTCACCTGATATTAGTGGCATTGAACTGTGAGAGTTCTGAATATGAGAAAATTCCACCCGAAATTAGGCATTTTCCCATTGAAACCCGTGTAATACATAATTAGTGGTATTTAACCTATAGAAACACTGAATTCTATGGATCTGATATTCGTCATGGAGACTTTTCTAGCTATTTTTTGCTTACATTTCTCAATATTTAACTGTATTTGCCCTGGCAAGAAAACGTGCATCTTCTTCGACTACTAAGGTATGTTTTTAGAACCCGTTGAGGTAGTAACGGGTTGAGGGGGGAGGGGACTTGTGGCATTAGTATTGGGTTTACGGCTGGTTTCTGTGATTTCTGGGCTTCTAAATTCAACAACCTTCGCTTGCCTGCGTATACATAGAAAGCTTAATGATGATGAAAAATCAATGTTGATGATCATATAGATATGCCACTTTGTTAATTAGAACCACATGCACATTTTGTTGGTGATTTCCTTGCCCTAAATATCGTACATAGGCCTATACGTGTAAATACAGTATAGGCCTAGGCTAGGCATTTTGCTTAAGCTTTAAGGCGCATGTAAGGCCTATAGTCGCGTGTAAAATAAAACCTAGTCTTTGTGCACATGTTGTCTATGGGCCTCTACAGCATCATGTATGACCTCACTCTATCCTAACTCAAGCCGAAACCCTAACTTGATCTATAACTCTATTTTAAACCCATATCTAATCCTCGGACCTAGCCGTATCTCTCTCTATCCCTATCCACGAGCCTAGCCCTATAAAACACCCTATTCCTAATGCGAACCTGACCCTAATCAACAATTCTAACACTAATCAGCAAGCCTAAATCGGAACACTAACCCTAAATCAATCTTAATCTGATCTGATCGTGCTAGGACATGCTGCAGATACGAATCTCCAGATATAGTCCTAGGTTGAAGCAAAAACAGCGAAACAGTCATCATACAGGGTGTCCGAAAACCATTGATATTTTACTCGTCATGCTGTTTTCCAGAAATTTTCTTGTTAAAACATGTATTGCAAATGTCAATGTTTACATTCATGGCATTTTACCTGAGATTGGAGCACTTTTGTGCTTATATAGGTTAAAGACCACTAATAGGCCTGGGCGATACATTGAAATACGACGAGGAACTATTTGTTTTCATGGCATTCGAAAAGACTGCATTAAAATCGCTGAAATTGATCAAGTTATATAGCCAACAAAGTACTTTTTAGAGTTTGATGCTTCAAAATGGTACATTTTCTCTCATTATATGACATTTTGTTGTAATAGTACCAAAATTCATACGCACGGCTTCGGTTTTTAGTAAACATTCGCCCTATCATATTGTAACTTTCAGCTTCGAGGGCGCACTGTCATTTTAAGGTGTTTACGGTTCAGTGCGTTAAAACAAGAAAAGTCTCAGGTCAACCTATGTTGAATTTTTGATCATTTGGCATCTAAATCATATAGTTTCACCTGATATTAGTGGCATTGAACTGTGAGAGTTCTGAATATGAGACAATTCCACCCGAAATTAGGCATTTTCCCATTGAAACCCGTGTAATACATAATTAGTGGTATTTAACCACAAGGTCAAGGTTATAAGCTAATGGTGCAGACGAGTTTCTATAATCGGAATTCTAGCTTATTTGTTTTATGTACATTTTGTTTGTAAAGCAGAGCCTAGTACACTGATCTATTATAATAGCTGAAATAAATGGAATAAAAAATGGAATAAGATTTGCACAAATTGTGCATTGAACATGAGCTCATGATACAGCTGTTAGCTCATGTTTACACGGTTGGACACCATACATTGCATAACTTACCTCAGTTTGGGATCAACCACAGCAGTAACGTCATTGTCAGAACCCATTTTGCATGTTCCAACTGGATGGTAGAGGGTGCTGGCGATTTGACGTATATATTTCTCCAAATTTTCATCCGAATATGCACCCCCGGGTGTGCCTGGCATCGTGATTTCTATGGGGTGTGCCCTGAAAAAGATCAAGAAAATAAATAAAGATAAATAAAGAAGGCAGTGTTTAGGACGAAGGTGGCAGAAACAAGAAATACAAAATAAATGACCAGGTCAGGTCAGTTCAGTTCAGGTCAGTTCTGTTCAGGTCAGGAAAGGAAAGGAAAAGAAAGGAAAAGATAGGAAAGGAAAGAAAAAGAAAGGAAAGGAAGGGAAGGGAAGGGACGGGAATGGAAGGGAAGGGAATGGAAGTGAAGGGAATGGAAGGGAAAGCAGCGGATTGAGAAAAAGAAAGAAAAAGAAAGTAAAGCAAACGAAGAAGGAAAATACAGAAAAATTTAAGAAAGATAAATTAATAATCATCCAAATCAACTCGTAATATTTAGATATTGAACTCTTTAATTTTATTTACTCCGATTTTACGTACTTCCCCAAACCTTTACAAAGTAACAACCATCCAAACACGTAAACTACTTACCCAAACCCTTTCATTACGTCAGTTTCTGTTAAACGTTTTGAAAATCGTAAACCCTGGAATATCAAAATATAATAACAGTATCAAAACCTTGAAAGGCACCGGGTTCGATGCCAAAGGATGCAAACATCATTAACAACTACTCGATGGCACGATGCAATAGATGTCAAAGACCTCGCTCCCAGTTGTGATAGGGTAAGGACCAAGGAGGTTATATAAACATGGAGAATCAGATTACGTAACGCGTTGTTCCTTTGTGCCGAATTGATTTGCCGACAGGCTATTCATAAAAGTGGTACGATTGTTTTGTTTGGGGATATTGAGAATATTGTAATTGTTAGAGAACTATTGATATCTGATAGATAATATTGAAAATGTTACACGTCAGCTTTTACATCCCCCACACCTGTACCTCACACAGTTGAGTCCACACACAGTAAAATACTGCAAAATAATATATACTGTGCACAAAAAGTAGCCGTACACTTAAAACAAAAGCAATTTAAGAAATTAAATTTTAAGAAATTTACTCGCTGCAGTCGGTTGATATGATCTTGAATTACGTAGTATGCGGAAATCACGAGTACTAATATTTACCTCAGCGATAACTTTGACATCGTGTGGATCTTCTAAGTAATGCGGGTCAATGATTGGTGGTTCCTTAGGGTCCTTGCTAGCCAATGTAATCTCACCCACACTTTTTGGGTGCAATATGACTGGCACCATAATGAAGCCTTTATGAGCCATCGTATCCATTAGATTATCGTCATACCCAAAAAATGGATAGAGACTAAAATTAACAAAGAAATAATCAAATTGTCTTGCGTCAATAAAAGAAGAACAACGTTATACAACGCAATATTCACCGAGTGCGAGTATAGCGACTTTGAAAAATGATCAATTTTTGTAGTCATTATAATTCTCGCGTTTCACAATACGATGCGCCTCCAGCGGTCGCTGGGTCGAGGCCAAAATACGCAGTGCATCGTGGGAAAATGTCGACATCCAAAGCCCGCGTAATACGAATATAATACAGGAACATACATCATTGTTGGTTTAAATGTCATAATAATGTTACATGCGAATTGATCTATTGATCACAGGGAATCCTTCGTGGAGCTGTTTTCAGCGCGTGAAAATTCAACAGCAGCTAGAACGGTGATGTCGATGTCAAACATTTGACTGTCAAGAACAACCTCTGGCGCCCGCTCTGGCGGCGCATCGTATTGTGAAACGCGAGAATTCAAATGGGTGCAGTTCCGAACGTATTCATTTGATTTGATACTCGTCAATATGCGATATCACGACGATAATTACGTCACTCTCCCTGCAAAATAAATAAGATTACTTACTCCTTGGATTTAATACCCGCAATGTTGGCTTCATCAGGACCAGCTCCGTAATACATGGGCATCGTGTGGAGCTGCAAATCTGGCCAATCGATGTCTTTCTGTAGTTTTAATAACAAAGATGAAAAAAAAAATTAATGTATTATATGGCCATTTGTTACATATGTATTTGAAATAATAATAATAATAAATCAATATTTGTTCAGCGCAATTTGCATCGCAAGATGCCCCATTGTACTTACAACTAAAAAGAAAATACACACACATAAAATACAATATGAAATTTACCAACAGATTAAAATTACAAGATTAATAACACTTGATTTTCAAAACTATATACCTTAAAAGTAATATAAACACAAACAAAATATTAGAATGAAAGTTCATCTGTGTTGGTAGTAAACATAATTTAGAGGTTTAAACCTTTGATCACAAAAAAAAAATTTGCGTACCTGGAATTTTCAGTCGACACTTCGACTTTCATCAGCAGACTGGCAACCCAATTCAGAGGTCAGCGACCTTTCGGACACTTGACGAAAGTCGAAGTGTCGACTGAAAATTCCAGGTATGCACATTTTTGTGTTGTGATCAAAGGTTTAAAAACCTCTGAATTACAAACAAAATAGTGCAGGGGCATAAACCGCGAAAGACCTTCGTCCGTACCGCGAAAGACCTTCGTCCGTATGATGTGGATGACTTGCTCATGCTTATTCGTAAGACAACCAAATTTATTATTTTAATGCTCTATCAGCAAATAGACCGATGATTACATTTGGAAAGGCTCGTCTCAGATAAGTAAACCAACATTTCCATAAATCTTTTTGACTGCTATAAGGGCAACTATTATTTGGTGAGATCTACTTTATGTGACTGAAAAATTGAGAGCAAAAGGTATAGTCCGATCTCTAGCTGAGTGTTAAGCAGTCAGTATTTGATATGATTGTGTGACAATATCTACTAGTGGGTGAGAGCGGCAAGCACACAGAGATAACGTGGATTGTTAATTGTCTGCTGATTTGCGGGCTGATTTGCTGCGCAATGGCTGGGATTTGACAGAGTCCCATCACCACATGTCATGGTGTAATGTAGATGAGGATGACTGTCACTGCTGAGACCACTTGATAGGGATCCAGTGCGCCTTTGTTTCAGTTGCATCGATATTATGTTAAAAGTTATTTTCCATGTAGAGCAGAAGAAGAGGTTGATATGAGTCCATGGCGCGGCGAGCTGATGCCAAAGTTGTTGTCTGTCATTGGCGGTCTACAGGTGCAATACTTGCAAGTATAGGAAGCTGGTCGGTTGGAAGGTGATTTTTAGGCTGCTTGTATGCATGTATGTCTGCATCTGCTCCATGCAGGTGCCCCCGGGCAGGTGCACATTACTAAGTTGTGTATATACAAGAGATAAGGAAGAGGTATGACTGGCTAGCTCTCCAACCGCCTGACGTCGGACGATCAAAGCCGCTACGTGTCTGACCTTGTCATTAAGACTTAGCTGAGTAAGGCAGTAACTTACCTCTACTCCAGTTTGAATAAATGCGGCGGACTCTAATCCGTTGTTAGTAAGTAGTCCCTGTAACAATGATAAAGTATAGTATTTTGAATGAGATTTCATCAAAAGTATTTCCAGCGTTTTATTTGCTGCGGTTTGCTGACGAAGCCTACTCCTTTGACGGTAGAGGGCGGTGTTTTCGAGTTATTTCATTGCAAAGCCGTTTTTGGCACGGTCACTAATCGAATCGTTCAATGAACTTCCCGGGTTATAGACCCAATAGGGTTTATAGTAATCTGGCACTATGCAAAAATTACGACTATGCCATTTTCACCCGGATGTGGCAGTGACGTCAACGCGTTGAAGCAGCTGTTTCGCTCGGTCGCGGCGTCTTTAAGCACGTGCGTGTGTACATGTACACCAGCGCTTTGACCGAACGCTAGCGGTTTGAGGCTGCTACCGATGAAATGCGCACTCTACTGTACTGACGGCACTGTCACATAAAGGTGAAAAATAGTATCCGTGCACCCGATGTGAGTCAGCTAATAAGTGAACATCTCATCAACTTAAAATGCGACGGTATTTGTCATGCAGCATGTGGAATTCACGACCAGTTATCAACATTTTAAAATGATTATTGGCTTACAGCCGTTTCTTTTCAAATCTACGAATATTTACTCCAACAAAATAATAATTTTTATGTTAATATTTAATTCTAACGACAATATACAAATCAAGACAACATAAGCAAGATGATAATGTTTACTGTTCGATCCATGGCGTACTGTTTTTGGTATTTGGGATCCATCGCATCATTCAGAGACAGCACTTCACTTTCTGCGTTTGCGTTTCCTTTCAGCTGGCAAGCCATATGATCCTAACATCAAATCACAAAAGAAACATAAAACACCTCAAAAGAAATAAGTCCCCCTCTGAACATGTCGTCATAACATCGTAAGGTTTCATTTTGTACCAACAAAACTAACTTTGAAATAATTATATGACTGTTTACTAAGTGCTGTGTGAAAATGAGAGATTTCCATGACTTCAGGGCTGAATGAACCTAAATTGAAGGCAAAAACTGCCCTTTTCAAAAGTCACAAAGTAGGCCTATGCTTGTCACAAAAGTTGATTCATGGCTTGTTACTAATGGAAAACCCCATGTGTTTGAGTGCAGTTTAAAATCCTCACCAAGTGAACATTTACTGTAATGTGTATCGATTCTTGATCATTCAGCCATGCAAATCCCCTTGGTGCAGAGTTCAGCACAGTGATTTGTAAGATGGTCAGTTCCATTCCTTGTCCCAATACGCCTTGCAGTTAACAAGCATAGGCCTACTTTGTGACTTTTGGAAAGGGCACTTTTTGTCTTCAATTTAGGCTCATTCAGCCCTGAAGTCATGGAAATCTCTCATTTTCACACAGCACTTAGTAAACAGTCATATAATTATTTCAAAGTTAGTTTTGTTTGTACAAAATGAAACCTTACGATGTTATGACGACATGTTCAGAGGGGGACTTATTTCTTTTGAGGTGTTTATAAATAATAATTAAGTAAAGAAAAAAATATTATATATTGTGGTGTTGAATGCCACGATATTTAATATTTAATGTTGGTGCCGGTGATGGTCGTGGTAAAGTTTGTTCGGCTTATAATTGGTGGCGGTGGTGGTGATATAATGATGAATATTACAATGACGACGACGACGACGACGACGACGACGACGACGATGATGATGATGATGATGATGATGATGATGATGATGATGATGATGATGATGATGATGTTACTGGTAATAATAATAATAATCACTCTTGATGGTGTTCAGAACTGTGATGAAGATGAATGGTGCCAAAGTGTCACCTTGAAGGAATCCTGCTGATATATTGAGTGGTTCAAGTTCTCCGTCCGTAGATATGACAATAGCTGAAGAGCTGTCATAAATTACCTTTACAGCACTCACAATGATGTCAGGAATACCATATGCACGAAGGATGTCAAACATGTATTCACGATCAACCGAGTCAAATGCCTTAGAGAAGTCTATGAAAACCATGCTAGCATGGGAGATTCCTTTCCCTCATTCCCTCCACTGATAGCCAGAATGGAGTCAAGTGACTCTCAAAATGGAGTAACCTTGCACTGACTCTCAAAAGGAGTCGCCTGACACCTGATTGTCACAAAAGAGTCACAAATTTATTCTACTAGTGGAGTCAATTGACTCCTACCTGCGGAGTCATGCTCGGCGTGGTAGTTATTTGACACTGACTTTCAAAAAGAGTCGACCTGCCTTTCATTTACAGAGTCAATTGACACTACCCGTGGAGTCAATTGACTCTACATTCAGAGTCATCGACGTTGTACCCAGTGTATTGCTGTATTTGTATTTAGGCTGCTATTGTTTAGTTTACTGGGCATTCGCACGGTGTATGTATGTGTATGTGTTTGGACAGTGTGATGTGATATTCTCGTGCTGTAGACTAACTTGGTCTTGGTCATAATAATAACAAATATAAATGTACATTTCTAAGGTGCACAAGTCCACAAACAGGCATTCTTGGCGCAAGAAGAGCTCAAGCAAAGAGCACTGAAACCAAACAACAACATATAAATGATGTGATGGTGGTGGTGATGGTGGTGGTGATGATGTAACCAATTTGATAGGCCTACCTGTAGATTCTTTCCGACAGGTAAATCTACAATACATTCTATTCCAAGAGACTCTAGATGAGATCGAGGTCCTATCCCTGACAACATCAGAATCTGCAAAAGATTGGAAAAATTTTTGTTCCTCGCTCAAAGAATACAGATTAACACTTTGTTGGATCGGTTAATTGACAAAATGTCATATTTGGACATGAGGGAAAATATGGGCAGAAAAGATAAGAAGAATTGCACCCAGCAAAAAAAAAATTCGTTCTTTCTCAACAAAAAAAACCAAACCAAAAAAGTGCAAAAATAAATAACACACAAACAAAAAAATACTGCATTTACCTGTGATAATGTTTATTTATAATACAATTATGTTAGTGCATTCAAATGATAATTTTTTATACCTCAGGCTTTGACTTTTTTTAGACGAGCAAGAGCGATCAGTCCCAGAAGATCACTCTCCTGGATCATTCCCACTCAATTCTCTGAAACATTCGTAAGAGACAGGTCTGAAATTCTCAAAAGTTAACAACTGTTTTGTCATTCAACTGGCACGAAACGAGTTGTTTAAATGCGTGACAAATTCCGGAGATGATAGCTAACACATTTAATGATGGAAGAAATTTGGACTTTCATACTCAACGGAGGGTCGAATACGATGCCAAGGTTCCGCAAAGACTTAGTAGGTGTTATTGTTACATTACCAAGAGTCAGAGTGATGTTATTGAGTCGGGCAGCAAACCCTGAAGAAACAGCAACAAAGAACTCGGTTTTAGCCTCGTTTAGCTGCAATTTGTTTAAAGTCATCCACTGCTTGATTTCAGAAACGCAGGATTGTAGTTTCTTCAAGGCAAGTTGACACGCTCCGTCTACTCTCGGATCAAAGCTTATGTAAATTTGCGTGTCGTCGGCGTAAATGTGAAAGCAGACACCGTTTGCACGAAGAAGTTTTCCAATCGGGTGAGTGTAGGCATTGTATCCCAACGGTCCCAATATGGATCCCTGTGGCACTCCAAATTCCATGATATGATTGTCAGAAAATGTACCAGATAGGCAAACTCTGCTTGAGCGATTCCTGAGATATGTATCAAACCAGTTCAAGGCGTTACCTTTGATATGAAAGGTCTCACGAAGTCTATTGATAAAAATGACATGGTCAAGCGTGTCAAACGCCGCCGAAAGGTCGAGCATTACAAGAAGAACAGCATGCTGTTTGTCAATAGCAGACGCTATGTCGCTTTTTACCCGGAGGAGAGCGGTTTCAGTTGAATGAGCTGGTTTATAAGCCGATTGAAACTTTTCAGAAAGATTGTTTCTGTTGATATGTTCATTTAAGCGAGTTGCCGCTGCCATTTCCATGATTTTGCCACGGCTTTTATGTTCGATACTGGCCGATAGTTCTGTAATGTATTTGCGTCCAATGTTGGTTTCTTTATTATTGGAGAAATAATCGCCTGTTTAAGGGAAGTTGGAAACACTCCAGCCGTAAAAGACACATTAATCATATTAGTCAGAACCGGAATGAAGAGAGTTGAGTTCTCCTTAAGAAGCCAAGTTGGTATTTCATCAAGAAGGCACGACTTATTTGACAGTTTTTTAATAAGATCAGCCACTTCGTCACAATTCATTGATCTCAGCTCCAAAAGGTCACAACTGTTAGCTTCCAAGGGGACATCAATCTCCTCATTGTGGTTCATATAATAGTCAATACTTGTACTTAATCTGGAAGCATTGTCATTTGTTAAACTACTTCTACAGAAGTTGGCATTTACAGGATCCAAACTGTCCTCAACATTAGAATCAAGGTTTTGCCTTATCTTCTTGATCTTATTCACAAAGAAAGTGGCAAACCTGTTTGATAGATCAGATACGGAATCACAAGTGGGGAGCACTTTGGAACTTGCGTTTAGAAGAGAGTTAAGAATACTGAACTGGTCTTTATTACACGCAGAAAACAACTTATCATGAAAGTATTCAGATTTTGCTTTGGTGATCAAATTATTAACAAGAACTTTTTGATCTACAAAAATATCTTTATCAACAACGGACTTACTCTTGTTCCACTTATTCTCAAAACGCCTGCGGACACGCCTGGCTTCATGTATGGTTTCATTATACCACGGCATTCGCGGCCGAACAGTACGGAATTTAGTTGATAGAGGACAGTACTTGTCAATGGTATTTTTCAGAGTAGTTTCAAAGTGCTCAACCATATCATCACAATCAACATTAGATGGCATTCTATCAACAAGATCCCTTTGGAGATCTTCAACAAAGGTTTGAGCATCAAGGTTCTGGTAGTTCCTAAAGGATTGTTTGATTTTCATGGGCTGGGGTTTCTTTCTTTGAAGGGTGCACACAACCCAAAAATGATCAGACATTAATCTATCACGAACATACCAGTCTGTTATGAGATCATCTTCAGGGCAGTGAAAACCTGTTTTTGCCTGGGATCGCTACCAGCGCTCGGAGAATCGCTTGAGACATTTCACGTGTTATATATTAAGGGCAGTTTATAGTAATCTGTCAGTTATTATGGCAAATTACGACGAGTAGTTACAAACCTGGGGCGAGTTAACCGCTCCTCCGCATAAGGCGACTTCCTTGGTAACACGCACTGTTTCTACCTTCTCTCCCGACGAATACTCCACTCCAACAACTTTCTGGTCCTCAATAAGGATCTATTTGAGACGATATAAAACAAAGAAAGTCAGTCTATAACCCATTCTATAAGGGGTAAATATGTACATTTATCATGTTTATGTTAGAAATATTTGTTTGCCTATCACCGACCGATCTAAAACGTATGTACATGAGCAATACCGTCCTCTCCAGTGATACCAAAATAAGCATCAACATGCTCGGCATGTCACTCATAATGTAAATGTCAAGTTTGAATTCAATATAAAGAGCAAACGAGAAATAGCCTAGCCTCAACAATCACCATGATCACCCCTGCACTCTATCCTCGAAGTTTGATAGTATAAAAATACAACATGTTTTGAGAGGAAGTAGTCAAAACTACTCGTCCCGAGGTGTTGGATGATTTGACTACTTCCCGACGCGCGAATCTATAGGAAGGTTTCTGTTCAATGAATTTTGATTGATATTATTTTGATTTTCTTTGTAACACCCCATACAAATATTTTGTTTCATAGATTATCCATTGGTACTCTCGGCAAAATAAACGCCATTACCACAATAACGCATCTGCAGAATCGCCGTTGTGCAGCATAATGCTACGTCAGAAGGAACAGTGAAGCGCGGGTCGAGACACCGTGTGGTAGTAGGGGTGCAGAAGTTTTCATTATTTCCCCGCGTGAGCGTCATTGCACAGGCGCGGGGAAGTAGTCAAAATACCGCACTCGGACGCAGGCGTTATTAACCAATAAGATGTCTGGATTACCTAATAAATAGTTATGAGGTATAGTAAAAAACCTTTACACCTGGGTAGGATGGGTATGCCAAGAAACATTTACTAAAAGGGATGGACGCCAGGAAAGAATATGGTAAAGGGGTTGGTACAACTCCTCCCCTTTAAGACGGGTGATAACAAGCACAATTCTTAGTTTACAATTTTTGTGAAATATTGGCCAGTTTCGACGACAAGACAGAATTACATGGAAATGTCACTTTCTATTGATTTCGGAAATCGGAATTTTAACAAAATCCAACCGACCAATACTATTTTTCGGACTGTTACGACAAACTGAAATTTTTTAGCCCAACAAGAAGTTAAGATGGTCATATTTATTTTTTGTCATAGACGACTTGACTTTTTAATATACCTCGGTGGAACAGTTTACCTTAAACCTTCTTCAAACATCGGAAAATAAATGAAGATATCTTGCAACCTTAATGTTTTAAAGAAAAGAAAACGAAGCACCTATATGTATTATGTAATGATTTTTTGGAGATTATATGTATACCTTGTTGACATATGCATTAGTAATAACGTGCAGATTGTCTCGTGTCATTGCTGGGTGTAGGAACGCTTTAGCAGTACTGCTTCTTCGACCGTCACCAATGGTTGCAGGACAGTCACCAAATCAAGCTACAACATAATGTTACAAACACATAATAAGCCGGTACCATTGGTGGCACCAGGATTTTTTCCGGAGGGAATGGGAGTTGGGGAGATGGCGAGTGTAATCTCGACGAGGCAAAAATATGAAAATGTGTCTAAAATTGGGTAATTGGGTTGGTGCTGTTCAGCTGTTCAGCTTTTCAACTTTTCTCATGAAATTATCTCATACTATAGTCCGTATTCCTTCCTCGAGGCAGGTAAATAAAATCTTCTTAAACACGTTATTATGAGAAATTTTTAGATTTTCAATTTTGTGACTGAATCCATCTGCTTTCCCTGGTTATTCGCCGTCTTTTAAAAGAAAGAGATAGCGAGAGAAAAATAAAGAATGAAGAATTTCAGCTGTACACGATTAGGACCAATATGAAATTCCGAAATTCACTATAAAGGGGTGCTTGACGAATAATTAAAGCCTCTTTCACTTACGTTATTTCCACTGTTTATGTCCACTTCCTGATAACCAAGTTCAATACCTGAAAAAAAAAACTTGCAATATGAATGATATTGGACTTTAATTTTGGGACCCGTGCCTGTGAGAACCATAAGCTTTTAAATGGCACCTCATGGTGCCCGCAAATTAATATAATTGTATTGTAAAAAGAAATCTTAATTTGTCAAATATCGTAATGCTTTAAGCGTCATTATACTGACCTGCTTTGATGATTTCTTTAGAGAATTTGGACCTATAAGTAGGATGATTAGACACAGTCAGAGGTCCTCCTATACCATGGGGGTCTTGGGATCGGTATACTCCTCACTGTTTGCATATTAAAAGTAATGAGTTGAGAGATTAGATTTTGGCAGCGTAAAATCCCGTTTGTGTGACCCTTATGGTACACCGCAAAACTTAATTCAAAGTATTCCTGCCAGAATTAATACTTTGGCAAATATTGTAATTTTCAACTTTTTTTTAAACAATGACACAAATTAGTCAAATCTGGGTATTGTTTTTTAGGGATTGGCCTTACCATCAATTTTTATTAACGTTAATTTTATAACAAATATATTGTATCTCATGCTTCAAATTTTATTGAGGTCATGATAAAAATATTTCCTCAGACGCCAAAATAAAAAAAAAGTGATTTCCTCAGATGCCAAAATAAAAGTAAAGTGAGGATGCGGCTGTTTGAAACGAACAAAAAACGAGTAACACCCCTTTCATTAAGAATAATTCGTTTACAGCATAAACGTGATATAAACGGGTTTTGGTTTTGGGCAAAAAAAACCCCTATAAATACCAGGTTTTTATCATATCAAAAAAATGCAACAAAATTTTACAATGTTGTCTAAATGTAAAAAAAATATTTGTTGGCAAACATGAAAAAAAAAAACCTGCCAACACTTAAACAAATTATATTAGAATGTTTTCCAGTAGGTTTTCCAAAACGCTTTGAAATGGTATTAACACGTTTTTATGCCCTTTTATATCCCAATATTTAAACGTTTTCTGTAAAATATTTTTTTGTTTGCTGTGTTATTACTTACCAAGTATTATTTTCACTTTTGATGAAGTAAGGCAGTACATCTTTCCAACCCCACCCATCACATCCTAGCCTCTCCCACGAGTCATAGTCAGCAGAATGCCCACGAACATACGCCATGTAGTTGAGACAACTACTACCACCCAGGACCTGGCGAAGTTCACATGAACATTATTAGTAATATTTACTGAAAATTTACTATTAACTTGTAGAGCATTTCAAGACAAAACACAAGTCACAGATAAACTAATAACAAACAAAATGTTACAAAACAAAACTAAACAACTGCAGTATGGAGTATAAACTACTTGCCTTGCCTCTGGGCCATGTAACTTTTTCTTCAACGAAAGCTTGCGCTGCATGTTTCTGAGGAACAGTCTAGTTAAAAGATATTGAAAAGAGTTAAAAATCGTTAAAATATATTCTTTCAGAAAAACCGAGTACTGAGTTGCAACAACCCTTGCCTTGACTAGCCGGTATCTTTTCTCCTTCGTTCCACAAGCTATTAGACTTCATAACTCTAATTACACACGGGGTGCTGTTCTTAGTATGATGTAATTGACAGAGCTTCATCTTTCATACCATGTTTTTGATTTTCTTGTGGTAATTATGATGAGTGTAATTTCCCTTGTGGATCTAATAAAGTTTTGCTTGACTTGACTTGACTTGACTTGACTTGACCCACCCCATCCCTTAGCAATTAGAGGAAGTCATAACAAATTGTCCTCATTCTGACGAAGGTTAACTACAGGGTGTATCAAAATGATTGGTACCGAAGACTTCTAATGTTTTGCCGATTTTTTTTACTATTTTTGTGCCAGTTTGGGGTTAATTATTTAAATATTTGTGATTATAGTAGTTTTATCTTCTCTAAAAATTTTAGATCATAAAGATAGCACATTCTATTCAGAAGTTATATGATTCTAAAGAAAAGTAGGTGTTTTTACACTTTTCATCGTAACGCTGGATCAGTAGCGCACCATTTCCAAAGCTCTATTTTACTGCAAATATACCTTGTGAGGATGATATATTGAAAATCATGGAAACGTTTAATATTTTCCTTGCTTATTTCTTCATTCATAATACATGTATATATAAATATAAATTTGTTTCTATAGCTCACCTGTAATGGGTTTGAGCACTCTAAATTACAAAGTTAGTCACTTGTAAAGTACACTTGTTATAAATGTTATAATCAATATTTATTGCTTGAGAGTAATATTATTGACTTGAATAATTTAGGTGGGGTGAAAGACGTTTGTGTATCTATCCAGGGCGGTGATTTAAATTGTATTATTGAGATTACTAAGTAGATGGTGTGGCAGAATGGCTATAGACTGTAGACCGTGTAGGTTAGTTTAGACCTGGTAAATTTATTGGAATGGCTCCACAGTACTCCACACTTCAGTGTGCATTCATAGTTAAGAATCACTAGTCGACACAAAGCTATGGAGAAGTGCAGAGAAGATTAAGGAGAGCAAGGCGTATCCCATGCTAACATGCTATAACTTGCAATGCTTCAAAATTTGTTATGGGCAGTTACAAAATGGACCCATCCCAGGTGTTTTAGTTCTTTCAAGATAGGGCTTCACCTCACACTGCCAGAGTCGAAAGGCAGGGACTTAAGGAACTATCTTTCTAAAAGCATGTGTAAAGCAATTTTATGTTATGTATACTGAGGTGAGATATTGAAGAGTATGCATGCAATAAATGGTTCAAGCAGTGAGCCTATTCATCTTGTGTTGTATAAGTCAAACCATGATTACGTCGATCTTCGTTTTAATGACACTAGCTCCTAGATGCATCAACCTATCAACTTCAGATTAATAGATCAATAAGTTAACATATGCCCCTTTCTATTTATAGTACAAATATATAAGTATATTAATTAGCAATTTTATATTTTTGGTATATTTTTGAAAATGTCACATAGCCCGGTACCAATCATTTTGATACACCTTGTATAGTTGGCAAAAAGTGGCTGAAAAGAACAAAAAAGGTTATCTTTCCCAAATAAAGTGTCCCCATGTCCCCTCAGGATTGACACGACGCCTATGTAGGTATCGTACAAGCCAATCCATCATTTTGGTATGAGGCCGAAAATAATAAATGTTTTGGTTCTCATCCCCTCTCTGCATAATTTCTTCAAGATTTTGCAAAGTAGTTAGACTTGGAAGTGATTTGTCCTTTTGTGGTACATCATGGGACTCATCCCCAGGAATCTCACATTTGAAAAAAAAAGACCGCCTCCCTCTTTTCTCGATCACTGTTGGAAAAGACCGACAACTATTATTAACAACGCTAATTTTACATTAAAAAACACCCAAAACCTCTTCCTCATCAATTCATGAACCTTTTCTGAACCTTTCCAAAACATGAATATTTATACAGCCTTTAATAATCCAATATGCATTCCCCAGGACTCTGTTACCAAAACAGTCTAGGCACTCTGACGATATTCAAGATCAAAGGTCAAAGGTTGCTCAAAGGTTGTTAAAACAAAGTATTCCCCTCATTTCAAGGATTCAGAGTTAATTATAGTTTGACCTACCTGCGATCTACCGTTCTTGTGTAAAACTGAATGTATACTCCATCGCTGAGCGACTAGCGATTGGTATTGAACCAATGAGGTAGCGCGCTTTTCCCGACGGAACAAAAAGTGCGCTACCTCACTGGCTAGAAACCAATCGCTCGTCGCTCAGTGATGGAGTATAAATCCAGCTTTATAGTCTTAAAAACTTTTTTTTGTACCACACAGCAATAGTAAAATATGCCCTTATATTTCTTATAATGCTTTAATTACCTTAAAGTTCCAGTCAATTTCTGTTTTCTGCAAGCTGGCTACCTGAGCAGGTACATCGATAGCAGGATACTCCTCATCCGACGGACCTGCCTCTAAGAGAACCACTGTACAATTTAGATCTTCTGACAACCTGGCAGCGACCACGCATCCTGCGCTGCCTGCGCCTATTACTACATAATCATAAGCGGAGGAAGACATTTTTAGATTCTAAATGTAAAATGGCCTGTTTTGGTTTTCCTCGTGATAGCGAAGTTCCAAAAGGCAAACCTTTGATATCATGATAAATATTTGCCCTTGGGATGACTGACGAAGTTCAAAAATAAAAGAATAAAATTTGTTATAGGCCACCTTTATCATGATAAATATCGGCACCTAGTATTTGCCATGTTTACCTTTATCGTGATAAATAGCAGCACCTGATATTTACCACAATTTATCAGCAAGGTTAATATAAAAAAAATAAATTACGGTCATTAAAAGGTGTTTTAGTTTTTCAATATTTTTTCTATATTGTTTGTAGTGAAAATAAGCAGGCACATAGCTACAGGATAAAATAATAAAATGGTAAAATAATAATGGGCTTGAATCTCAGGGACTGGGGACATTATGATGCCCTTTTTTGTTGCAAACTTAGTCACTCTTTGTTCTTTTTAGCACTTTCTAGTGGTTGGAGACGGATTGACGCCGCTATATAATATTGATTGATTGATTGATTGATTGATTGATTGATTGATTGATTGATTTATTGATTTATTGATTGATTGATTGATTGATTGATTGATTGATTGATCCATCCATCGATCGATTGATTGATTGATTGATTGATTGATTGATTGATTGATTGGGTAGTTGGTTGCTTGATTGATTCACTAGTTGATTTTGATTTGTTGATTGTTTTATTGACTGTTTGAGAAACTATTCTTATGGGCCCGTATACATCCGTACACAAATGATTTATTTAAGAGTATGATTAGTCCATAAAACATATAGTATAACAATCACTGCCTGAAGATCTTAAAAATACTACAACAGACTATGACAATATTTATACAATGTATATACTCAATAAAATATCTTGTTGTTGTTGCTGATTAGTTTCTCTGACGCATGATTTAAGCACGTGTCCCATAAAGTCCACTGCATACTTAACTAAGGCATAATCCTTGCATACAAAATCCATGCACATATGACAAAAGAATGGTGTTACTTGCACCAATCACTCCAACAGTATTCATCAACCTCTGTCACTGAGACAGACATGTTGTTTCATAAACCAGACTTCAGCTTGTCGATAGAAGACCAAAAAATCCCATCTTGTGAAAGATGCACACTTTTGGCGCAATCAAATTCTTTCTTCGTTCAGTGGTCGAATTAGCAGCACCTTCACTCTTAGAAAAAAGGGTGACAATAGAACCTTTTTGTCCCGTATATGGAACCCTAGCTATCAAACCCTCAAACAAGGTTCCAGGAAATCCAAGAACCCTTTGGGGAACCTTTTAAGGTTCTATAGCGAGCACAAAGAGCCTACAAAGGTTCCTCAGAGTACCTTAAGAACCTTTAGTGGTTCCTTAGAGAACCATAACGGGTTCCATATACGGGACAAGCAGAGACCTCTTTTATTCTAAGAGTGTTGGCTACGGAACACAATAAACTGGTTTGCAAATGCTCATCATTGGGTGAGATACACTTAGCTGAAATTACATTATAGGCTATATACAGCACAATAAGAATATTGTTGTGTAATTTGCTATTTTCAGCGAAAACTATTCACTCATCTTATATAGTTATATTAAGGCTGGTCTTAACCCTGTTAACCCTGGAACCCTGGGCCTCATAATTGCTAAATTGTTGGTCTAAAGTATATAAAAGTATACATATTTAGAATGGCAAAAATTTGATAAATTCATCTGTCAATCGGAGTTAAATTTGGGCCACAAATGCTCATTTTGGCCCAAAATCATCAAAAACGGGTTTCTTGGCCAACTTTTTTTTCGAAGAATTATTGGACCAAATTTTTTAAAATTAATTTTTAAAAACTAGATGAAAATATCTAGGAACAGTTTTTTTATATGTGTTTTTTTTAAAATTTTGACCAACTTCACCAAAAATATTTGAAATTTGGGCGAAAATCTGGCTCTACTTAAGATTTGTTTAATTGAGCATTTTTTGATCATTTTGGTGCAAATTTCTCAAAGTTGGTCAAAATTCATATAAAAGCTTCGACCTCTGTGACGCAGGCTTGGACGTACATACTGATTCCGTGCGTGTACAGTAGTCCATGAAATACACCGGTTAGTAAATGTATCAAGTTAAGCACAGGTTGAATTTATCCAAAACAACCCAAAATCCCGTACATGGACTTAAAAATCGACGTAATGATAAAACAAATTTTTGGATTAATGGGCAATAAGAAGATATACATGTACAAGATAGGTACGTTTTTTACTCAAAATACATTACTTTGATTACAAATGATTTTAGAGGTGCAAGTCTTGACAAGGCCGTTGATCATGACGATAGTTTGAGACAGAACATACCCCAAAAATGTGGCATGTTTTACCTAATGGGACTGAAATATCCAGGTTCGGCCGTTTTCTATCTCTGTTTTTCTTTCTGTTCCTATAAGAAATACCATTCATGTATTAATGTGTAGGCTTCCATGAGCATAGAGTGTTGCCAACACTGCGGTAACGCGCCAAATTGTGATACTTCAGTTTAGATGAGATCGTTTACCACGGCTTCATAGACTCTTCATATGAATATTTAACTTTAGATCCCGGTTTTGGAAAGTAAGTTTTCTTTACGAGTTGATTGAGCAACACACATCAATAAGTATTGGCTAAACGTAGCTGATGTGTACGTGTAGGACATTTTAGGCTCGGAATGGGAGGTCAATTGTTGATTCACCACGGTTTCTTTCACTGCTTGTAAGGTATCGGCAACACTGATGACTGAGCGTTTTGATTCGATTCCTAATTCGCTGACGTAGTGCATGTTAGGGGCTGTGCAATAATTATCAGCCCCCGGGGGGGTAAAATTTCCGAACGGCTCGCCAAAAATCGCTTGCCCCCCTCTCGGCCCGCCAAAAATCGCGTGCCCCCCCTCTCGGCCCGCCAAAAATTCTTTGCCCCCCCCCCTTGAACATGCCAAATTTTTGGGATCCCACATTCCAAACTTTAAATGGTCTAGATGTATGTTGCGAGCGCAGCGAGCAGGAAAATTTGCATATTTAAGCGTTTCCGTACCGTTTTCCTAAGCCTGTTTAAAGCATTTTATTAAAAAGGTGCCCCGTGAATGCGTGCCAAAAATCGCTTGCCCCCCCTCTCGGCTTGCCAAAATTGCTTGCCCCCCTTTCTGTCTCGCCAAAATTTCTTGCCCCCCCCCAATTTTACCCTCCCCAGGGCTCATAATTATTGCACAGCCCTTAGTAACCATTGGTTACTGCTCCAAGCCTGTGCTCATACACCTGTTCCGAATTTTGATATGCCATAGGCTTTATGTTGTGATCATTTCGATCAGTGGTTCGTAACACTCTAGGTTCGTAACAAAGAAAGCGTGATCCAGTTGACCTAGCAACGATCATAGTCTAACGTGCACTACGGCAGTGAATAGACTGTACTAAAATCAACCTAATAATCATATAAAAAGGATACAAATGTGGATGCCTCTGTCCGTATGGGTAGCAACACAAAATGGAATTGAGCTTCACAATTATTTCTTCCTTTTTTAATAGGAACACAACCTTATGATAATGTTTTGTTATAGGCATATCCTATAACCTATTATCCTACAATTTACTATAGTGCTTTAAGTAGTTAGCGTGAAGATTTGATAAAATCAGCGCCCCTTTCACCTATCATGATGCAGGGTGCATTGGTGTTCCCTGATGTGAGATGTGGCATGATAGATGCGTCGATAACACGAAGGCCTTTGATACCACGGACTCTGTGAAGGCAGAAATAATAATGATAATAATAATAATAATAATAATAATAATAATAATAATAATAATAATAATAATAATAATAATAATAATAATAATGATAATAATCTCGTTATTATTTTGCAGTATGCCGAATACTAGCGAAAAGTCTGTTTAAACCATGATACATATGATTTCCCTTGATGAGAACGAGGATCAGACTTTAGAAAGCCAGTGAGTATAATGAAAGAGAGATAAAAAGAATTTGTCGCGTCTGATGTCACTGTCAATTACGATCCTTGATTGGTTTACACAGGATAATAACGCGTAAAAGGAATGCCGATTGATCTGGTGTCGATCGGAGAAAAGGAATAGCAGAAAATAGCAGAAAAAAGATTCCTACTATAAATACTTAACTTTTGAGATGATTGTATGTTTGAAAGTGCAATTAACAAACCGTGCTCGAGTTTGATTGACAGATGACGTCAGACGCGATAAATAATTTTTATCTCTGTCTTTCATTATAGCATACAAATTATCTAACAGTGATTCGGCTGTGATATTGAGCTATAGAGGGCGGCATACATGGTCAAGGCTAGCTAATGGTGCACACGAGTTTCTATAATCGGAATTCTAGCTTATTTGTTTTATGTACATTTTGTTTGTAAAGCAGAGCCTAGTACACTGATCTTGGTTACCCTATTATAATAGCTGAAATATATAAATGGAATAAAAAATGGAATAAGATTTGCACAAATTGTGCATTGAACATGAGCTCATGATACAGCTCATGTTTACACGGTTGGACACCATACATTGCATAACTTACCTCAGTTTGGGATCAACCACAGCAGTAACGTCATCGTCAGAACCCATTTTGCATGTTCCAACTGGATGGTAGAGGGTGTTGGCGATTTGACGTATATATTTCTCCAAATTTACATCTGAATATGCATCCCCGGGTGTGCCTGACATCGTGATATCTATGGGGTGTGCCCTGAAAATAAATAAAGATAAATAAAGAAGGCAGTGTTTAGGACGATGGTGGCAGAAACAAGAAATACAAAATGAATGACCAGGTCAGGTCAGTTCAGCTCAGGTTAGTTCGGTTCAGGTCAGTTCAGTTCAGGTCAGTTCTGTTCAGGTCAGGAAAGGAAAGGAAAGGAAAGGAAAGGAAAGGAAAGGAAAGGATAGGAAAGGAAAAGATAGGAAAGGAAAGAAAAGGACAGGACAGGAAAGGAAAGGAAAGGAAAGGAAAGGAAAGGAAGGGAAGGGAAGGGAATGGAATGGAAGGGAAGTGGAGGGAATTGAAGGGAAATGAGCGGATTGAGAATAATAAAGAAAAAGAAAGTAAAGCAAACGAAGAAGGAAAATACAGAAAAAATTAAGAAAGATAAAGTAATAATCATCCAAATAAAACACGTAATATTTAGATATTGAACTCTTTACAAAGTAACAACCATCCAAACACGTAAACTACATACCCAAACCGTTTCATTACGTCAGTTTCTGTTAAACGTTTTGAAAATCGTAAACCCTGAAATATCAAAATATAATAACAGTATCAAAACCTTGAAAGGCACTGGGTTCGATGCCAAAGGATGCAAACATCATTAACAACTACTCGCTCCCAGTTGTGATAGGGTAAGGACCAAGGAAGTTATATAAACATGGAGAATCAGATTACGTAACGCGTTGTTCCTTTGTGCCGGATTGATTTGCCGACAGGCTATTCATAAAAGTGGTACGATTGTTTTGTTTGGGAATATTGAGAATATTGTAATTGTTAGAGAACTATTGATATCTGATAGATAATATTGAAAATGTTACACGTCAGCTTTTACACACCTGTACCTCACACAGTTGAGTCTACACACAGTAAAATACTGCAAAATAAGAACGTTATAATACATACTGCGCACAAAAAGTAGCCGTACACTTAAAACAAAAGCAATTTAAGAAATTTAGTAGTTTTTTGTGCTTTTTTCGGAGCTTTTGTTTTAAGTGTATGAGTACTCTAAATTGAATTCACCTGAATGTTAATTTAATTATGCCCACTCTTAAAGTCACCCAGGCCCACATTGCCCCATACCCCACCCTCTCTCTGAATAATCCTGGCTACACTACTGACATTGCGAAGTCCTATTTGATATTGTCGCTACTCGCTGCAGTCGAATCGCGTATTATGTATAGCAGCTCCATGTACAGGACGGTTGATATGATCTTGAATTACGTAGTATGCGGAAATCACGAGTACTAATATTTACCTCAGCGATAACTTTGACATCGTGTGGATCTTCTAAGTAATGCGGGTCAATGATTGGTGGTTCCTTAGGGTCTTTGCTAGCCAATGTAATCTCACCCACACTTTTTGGGTGCAATATGACTGGCACCATAATGAAGCCTTTATGAGCCATCGTATCCATTAGATTATCGTCATACCCAAAATATGGATAGAGACTAAAATTAACAAAGAAATAAGTAAATTGTCTTGCGTCAATAAAAGAAGAACAACGTTTATCTTTTGAGCAAAAAATCGTGCGAGGTAGAACAGAATAAAAAGACGTCGCTGCAAGTCCCTGATCTTTGATAAGGGATGAAATCAAAACTCAACCGCCGGTCAACCGCCGGTTCCGGGCGGTTCATCCAGTTTCCATTGTTTAGAACAATAGCAACAGAACGGATCCGCCCGGAACCGACAACTGACCGCCGGTAGAGTTTTGATTTCGTCCCTAAATGGATGTGCTTTTTTCCACAGTGGTTTCTTCGGAATATGTCGTGTGCACATTTTGATTTTAAGTTTCAAGAATGTAAGAAGAGTATAAATTCAGCTTTACTCATCGCTGTGTTCAGTATATCGCGATTTTCGCATAGTGCCAAATACCGGATTACAAATCGTCCCTATTTAATCCACGAAGTGTCTAACGCCATTATTCACCGAGTGCGAGTATAGCGACTTTAAGAAATCATCAAGGTCACTCTCTGTAGTCATTATAATTCTCGCGTTTCACAATAGGATGCGCCTCCAGCGGTCGCTGGGACGAGGCCAAAATACGCAGTGCATCATGGGAAAATGTCGACATCCAAAGCCCGCGTAATACGAATACAATACAGGAACATACATCATTGTGGGTTTAAATGTCATTATAATAATGTCACATGCGAATGCACACTAAAACAACACTTTACAATTATAGTAGATCCATTTTCTATCTATTGATCACAGGAAATCCTTTGTGGAGCTGTTTTCAACATATTTATTATCACACTCGCGTGAAAATTCAACAGCAGCTAGAACGGCGATGTCGACTCTGGAAACAAAAATTTGACTGCCAAGAGCAACCGCTGGCGGCGCATCGTATTGTGAAACGCGAGAATTCAAATGGGTGCAGTTTCGGACGGAATTCATTTTACTTGATACTCGTCAATATGTGATATCACGACGATTATTACGTCACTCTCCCTGCAAATAAATAAGATTACTTACTCCTTGGATTTGAAGCCCAGAATGTTGGCTTCATCAGGACCGATTCCGTAATACATGGACAACGTGTGAAGCTGCAAATCTGGCCAATCGATGTCTTTCTAAAGTTTAAATAACAAAGATGAAAGAAAATATTTAATGTATTATATGGCCATTTGTTATCTATGTATCTTAATACTAATTACGGCGTGTCCGTCCGTCCGTCCGCGCGCTATCGCGTTGCGTCCGCGAGGTTCGCGTTCGCGTCCACGCGGTTCGCGTTCACGCGGTGCACTATCGCGTGCTCGCGGTTCGCTATCGCGGAGTATCAACGGGAGTGTGCGCGGAGTACAGTGCGCGCATCGAAAAAGCATTACAGTGCGACTAACAGGTTCATCTCATCGGAAAAATAATTATAGGCCTTATTTTCAACACATATTTCAATACCGAACACGTGCACACACCAAACACGTGCATATATATAGGCCTATTTCCGGAACATCCAGACCATGGTTAACATAAAATTATCCCTTGTGGTAAGGCCTATAACCGTTTTTGCGTTCACGTTTCTCGCGATTGATTTCATTACTTAAGTAACGGCCTATATCCACGTCCAGATACTAATTTCGGTTTCTCTAAATGTGGTAACAGGGCAGGGCTTGGAAGAGTATGATGGGTTCCAGATTATGGGTAGGCCTACCGAACTACCGAAGTAAGCATCACACCTATAAAACAAACAGAGTTGATTAAGTTATGTCAAGTTGGGTCTTGATCATTGAGAGACGCATTTCATAGTAGTTTAAAAAGTCAGGGCAGGTATATGGGTAACGGGTTTGGGTAATTAGAAATAGGCCTATCACGAGAAGCGCCCAACCCGAGAACCGCGAAATCTAGTTTTAAATAATAATAATAATAATAATAATAATAATAATAATAATAATAATAATAATAATAATAATAATAATAATAATAATAATAATAATAATAATAATAATAAATCAATATTTGTTCAGCGCAATTTGCATCGCAGATGCCCCATTGTACTTTACAACTAAAAAGAAAATGCACACACATAAAAAATACAATATGAAATTTACCAATACAACAGATTAAAATTACAAGATTGATGACACTTGATTTTAAAAACTTTATAAGTAATCTAAAAACAAACAAAATATTGCAGCACTGATGTTTAAAATCAAATGCCAAACATGTACAAAATCAGTATTAACATGATAAAAAGATACTTTCAACAGTGGGGGCTGATTTCAGAGATAAAGGAATACTGTTCCAAAGTGCAGGGGCATAAACCGCAAAAGACCTTCGTCCGTACGTATGATGTGGATGACTTGCTCATGCTTATTCGTAAGACAACTAAATTTGATTATTTAATGCTCTATCAGCAAATAGACCGATGATTACATTTGGAAAGGCTCGTCTCAGATGGGTAAACCAACATTTCCCTAAATCTTCTACTATAAGGGCAACTATTATTTGGTGAGATCTACTTTATGTGACTGAAAAATTGAGAGCAAAAGGTATAGTCAGATCTCTAGCTGAGTGTTAAGCAGTCAGTATTGGATATGTGATAGTCGCAAGCGGCAAGCACACAGAGATGACGTGGATTGCTAATTGTCTGCTGATTTGCTCCGCAAAGGCTGGGCTTTGACAGAGTCCCATCTCCACATGCCAGACCCTGACTGGATAGCTTGTATCTAGGGGTGTAGAGGTGTAATGTAGATGAGGTTGACAGTAACTGCTGAGAGCACTTGGTAGGGATCCAGTGCGCCTTTGTTTCAGTTGCATCGATGTTAAAAGTTATTTTCCATGTAGAGCAGAAATAGAGGTTGATCTGAGTCCATGGTGCGGCGAGCTCTACAGGTGGAATACTTGCAAGTATATGAAGCTGCTCGATTGGAAGGAGGCACCCAGTGATGGGCCGGAAGGTGCATGCTTTTTAGGCTGTTTGTATGCTTGTATATCTGCATCTGATCCATGCAGGTGCCCCGGGGCAGGTGCACATTACTAAAGTTGGGAATATATAAGAGATAAGGAAGAGGTATGACTGGCTAGTTCTCCAACCGCCTGGTGTCGGACGATCAAGGCCGCTACGTGTCTGACCTTGTCATTTAAGACTTAGCTGAGTAAGGCATACTAACTTACCTCTACTCCAGTTTGAATAAATGCGGCAGACTCTAATCCGTTGTTTGTAAGTAGTCCCTGTAACGATTTATGATAAATTGTAGTATTTTGAATGAAATTTTATCAAAAGTATTTCCCGCGTTTTATTTGCTGCGGTTTGCTAACGAAGCCTACTCCTTTGACAGTAGAGGGCGATGTTTTCGAGTTATTTCATTGCAAAGCCGTTTTTGGCACTGTCACTAATCGAATCGTTCAAGGAACTTCCCAGGTTATAAACCCACTAGGGTTTATAGTAATCTGGCACTATGCGGAAATTACGACTATACCAATTTAACCCGGATGTGGCAGTGACGTCAACGCGTTGAAGCAGCTGTTTCGCTCGCTCGTTGCGTCTTTAAGCGCATTCGTCTGTACTCCAGCGCTTTGACCGAACGCTAGCAGTTTGAGGCTGCTCCCAATGAAATGCGCACGCTACTGTATTGACGGCACTGCCACATAAAGGTGAAAAAATGGTATAGTACGGTATCCGTGCACCCGATATGAGTCAGCTAATAAGTGAACATCTCATGAACTTAAAATGCGACGGTATTTGTCATGCAGCATGTGTAATTCGCGACCAGTTATCAACATTTTAAAATGATTATTGGCTTACAGCCGTTTCTTTTCAAATCTACGAATATTTACTCCGACAAAATAATAATTTTTATGTTAATATTTAATTCAAACGACAGTAGGCCTATACAACATAAGCAACATGATAATGTTTACTGTTTGATTCACGGCGTACTGTTCTTGGTATTTGGGATCCATCGCATCATTCAGAGACAGCACTTCACTTTCTGCGTTTGCGTTTCCTTTCAGTTGGCAAGTCATATGATCCTAACGTCAAATTACAAAAGAAATTAGTATTAATATTAATGTTGGTGTCGGTGGTGGTAAAGTTTGTTCGGCTAATAATTGGCGAAAATTATTCAGTTTTTGTTACTGCGCACGTCAATAAAGTCCGTTAATTCATATAAGCGCGCTAGTCACGCATTACGCTACCCAAAACAACGTTTACAAGTGCTGCGGCCATTTTGATCCGACATGATGTTGTGAGTCTCGTTTTGTAGCCAATTTATAATCCGAACAAAGTATATAGTGTCGTCTTTGTTAATGGAGTTGTTGGTGGTGGTTTTGGTAGCAGGAGGTGCTGATATGACGACGACGACGACGACGATGATGATGATGATGATAATGGTGATGATAATGGTGATGATGATGATGATGATGATGATGATGATGATGATGATGATGATGATGATGATGGTGTCAATGATGATGATGATGATGATGATGTTTCAATTGCGCGGAGATTGTGCGGAACTTTTAATACATAAAACACTCATATAAAACACAGCAAGAAGGAAAAAACATGTCAAAATATAAAATCATATACCTTGCCATGTAGGATATATTTTCTAGTTTTATGATATCTAAATTACACAATTTGTGGCAATTTTAACAATTTTTAGGTATTTGGGCGGCCATTTTGAAAAGCGCCCTCTATCTGAAGTTTACCACCTTTGGACAAGTTGCATATGTTTTGCATTCTTCAAAGTACAAAAACAAAACAAAACAAAACAAAACAAAAAAAAACACTTTCAAATCATATTGCCCATGATTGGGTCACGGAATCACTACTGTACATGTACATCCGCAGCTATTCAATGTACCAACAAAATGACCATTTTCGATCACATTTCATAGTGCATTGCGGAGAAAAACGTTGAATTTTGCGGAGCATATGAAATTGCGCGGAAAAGGGAAATTTCGCGGGACCCTGCTTATAGGTACCAATCATTTTGTTACAGCTTGTAATAATAATAATAATAATAATAATAATAATAATAACAATAATAATAATAGTAATAATAATAATAATAATAACACTAATAATAATAATAATAATAATAATAATAATAATAATAATAATAATAATAATAATAATAATAATAATAATATAATAATAATAATAATATACATTTCTTACGCGCACAAATACGTTAAAAACACACATGGCGCAAGAGGAGATCCAACAAAGAGCAATGAAACCAAACAATATATAAATGATGATGATGGTGGTGATGGTGATGGTGATAATGAAATCAATTTGATAGGCATACCTGTAGATTCTTTCCGACAGGTAAATCTGCTATGCATTCTATGCCAAGAGAATCTAGATGAGATCGAGGTCCTATCCCTGACAGCATCAGAATCTGCAAAAGATTGGGGAAAAATTGTTCCTCACCCAAAGGATACAGTTTAAAAGTTTGTTAGATCGGTTTAATTTCTGCCAAAAAACAAAATGTCAAATTTATCCATGAGGGAAAATGTGGGCAGAAAAGATAAGAAGAATAGAAACTCCGCCCAGCAAAAAAATTCTTTCTTTTTCAACTTGAATACAAAACAACACACAAAATAATGCGTAGCTGACAAAAAATCCCTTTAAAACGCCTTGGACTGTTACGAAAATATTTTTAAAAAAAGAATGCTAAATCTATTTATAACACATGTATTAGTACATTTAAATGGTAATAAATTGTACATCGCCTTTTGACTTTTTTAGATAAGCAAGAGCGAATGTTTTGTCATTCAACTGGCACGAAACGATTTGTTTAAATTCCCGACATATCCTAATCTTAAATAGGGTTTATGTCTTAAATAAGTGCCACACGGCACTGCCACATAAAGGTGAAAAAATGGTATAGTACGGTATCCGTGCACCCGATATGAGTCAGCTAATAAGTGAACATCTCATGAACTTAAAATGCGACGGTATTTGTCATGCAGCATGTGTAATTCGCGACCAGTTATCAACATTTTAAAATGATTATTGGCTTACAGCCGTTTCTTTTCAAATCTACGAATATTTACTCCGACAAAATAATAATTTTTATGTTAATATTTAATTCAAACGACAGTAGGCCTATACAACATAAGCAACATGATAATGTTTACTGTTTGATTCACGGCGTACTGTTCTTGGTATTTGGGATCCATCGCATCATTCAGAGACAGCACTTCACTTTCTGCGTTTGCGTTTCCTTTCAGTTGGCAAGTCATATGATCCTAACGTCAAATTACAAAAGAAATTAGTATTAATATTAATGTTGGTGTCGGTGGTGGTAAAGTTTGTTCGGCTAATAATTGGCGAAAATTATTCAGTTTTTGTTACTGCGCACGTCAATAAAGTCCGTTAATTCATATAAGCGCGCTAGTCACGCATTACGCTACCCAAAACAACGTTTACAAGTGCTGCGGCCATTTTGATCCGACATGATGTTGTGAGTCTCGTTTTGTAGCCAATTTATAATCCGAACAAAGTATATAGTGTCGTCTTTGTTAATGGAGTTGTTGGTGGTGGTTTTGGTAGCAGGGGGTGCTGATATGACGACGACGACGACGACGATGATGATGATGATGATAATGGTGATGATAATGGTGATGATGATGATGATGATGATGATGATGATGATGATGATGATGATGATGATGATGGTGTCAATGATGATGATGATGATGATGATGTTTCAATTGCGCGGAGATTGTGCGGAACTTTTAATACATAAAACACTCATATAAAACACAGCAAGAAGGAAAAAACATGTCAAAATATAAAATCATATACCTTGCCATGTAGGATATATTTTCTAGTTTTATGATATCTAAATTACACAATTTGTGGCAATTTTAACAATTTTTAGGTATTTGGGCGGCCATTTTGAAAAGCGCCCTCTATCTGAAGTTTACCACCTTTGGACAAGTTGCATATGTTTTGCATTCTTCAAAGTACAAAAACAAAACAAAACAAAACAAAACAAAAAAAAACACTTTCAAATCATATTGCCCATGATTGGGTCACGGAATCACTACTGTACATGTACATCCGCAGCTATTCAATGTACCAACAAAATGACCATTTTCGATCACATTTCATAGTGCATTGCGGAGAAAAACGTTGAATTTTGCGGAGCATATGAAATTGCGCGGAAAAGGGGAAATTTCGCGGGACCCTGCTTATAGGTACCAATCATTTTGTTACAGCTTGTAATAATAATAATAATAATAATAATAATAATAATAACAATAATAATAATAGTAATAATAATAATAATAATAACACTAATAATAATAATAATAATAATAATAATAATAATAATAATAATAATAATAATAATAATAATAATAATAATAATATAATAATAATAATATATATTTTCTTACGCGCACAAATACGTTAAAACACACATGGCGCAAGAGGAGATCCAACAAAGAGCAATGAAACCAAACAATATATAAATGATGATGATGGTGGTGATGGTGATGGTGATAATGAAATCAATTTGATAGGCATACCTGTAGATTCTTTCCGACAGGTAAATCTGCTATGCATTCTATGCCAAGAGAATCTAGATGAGATCGAGGTCCTATCCCTGACAGCATCAGAATCTGCAAAAGATTGGGGAAAAATTGTTCCTCACCCAAAGGATACAGTTTAAAAGTTTGTTAGATCGGTTTAATTTCTGCCAAAAAACAAAATGTCAAATTTATCCATGAGGGAAAATGTGGGCAGAAAAGATAAGAAGAATAGAAACTCCGCCCAGCAAAAAAATTCTTTCTTTTTCAACTTGAATACAAAACAACACACAAAATAATGCGTAGCTGACAAAAAATCCCTTTAAAACGCCTTGGACTGTTACGAAAATATTTTTAAAAAAAGAATGCTAAATCTATTTATAACACATGTATTAGTACATTTAAATGGTAATAAATTGTACATCGCCTTTTGACTTTTTTAGATAAGCAAGAGCGAATGTTTTGTCATTCAACTGGCACGAAACGATTTGTTTAAATTCCCGACATATCCTAATCTTAAATAGGGTTTATGTCTTAAATAAGTGCCACAGCACATGCAGCATGAAATTATTACCCATTACTACTAATAATGTAACTGATTATATTGCCTGTTGAGGGCAACGCTAACTATTTTATCAGTGCAAAGCTGTTTTGCATTGGATCGCTACCAGCGCTCGGCGAATCGATTGAGACATTTCACGTCTTACACGGTTTATAGTAATCTGGCATAGTTAGTATGGCAAATTACGACGAGAGGTTGCAAACCTGGGGCGAGTTAACTGCTCCTCCGCATACAGCGACTTCCTTGGTAACACGCACTGTTTCCGTCTTCTGTCCAGACGAATACTCCACTCCGACAACTTTCTGGTCCTCAATAAGAATCTATTTTAGACGATATAAAACAAAGAAAATCAGTTTATAACTTAACCCATTACTTAAGGTGTAAAATAATTATGTACATGCATGTTAGAAATATTTGTTTGCCTATCACCGACCCCTTTAAGACGGGTGATAACAAACACCATTCTTAGTTTACAATTTTTGGCCATTTTCGACGACATGATAGAATTACATAGAAATGTCACTTTCTATTGATTTCGGAATATTAACAAAAGCCAACTGACCAATACTATTTTTCGGACTGTTACCATGGTTATGACAAACAGAATTTTTTTAGCCCAACAAGAAGTTAAGATGGTCATAATTTATTTTTGGTCATAGACAACTTGATCACCTAAAACCCTCTTCAAACATCGTAAAATGAATGAAGATATCTTGCAAACTTAATGTTTTGAAGAAAATAAAACGAAGCACCTAATATATTTCTGTATGTAAGGATTGTTTGGAGATTATATGTACCTTATTGACATATGCATTAGTAATAACGTGCAGATTGTCTCGTGTCATTGCTGGGTGCAGGAACGCTTTAGCAGTACTGCTTCTTCGACCGTCACCAATGGTTGCAGGACAGTCACCAAATCCAAGCTACAACATAATGTTACAAACACATAATAAGCCGGTACCAGTGGTGGCACCAGGATTTTTTTCTGGAGAAAATGGGAGTTGGGGAGATGGCGAGTGTATAACTCAACGGGTCAAAAATATGAAAATAATTATGTCTAAAATTGGGTAATTTGCAGTGATAAATATGATCCTTTAAACTGTTGATATTTTGAGGGTTGGTGCTGTTCAGCTTTTCAGCTTTTCTCATGAAATTATCTCATACTATAGTCCGTATTTCTTCCTCGAGGCAGGAAAATAAAATCTTCTTAAAAACGTTATTATGAGAAATTTTTAGATTTCCAATTTTGTAACTGAAGCCAACCGTTTTCCCGGAATATGCGCCCTCTTTTAAAAGAAAGAGATAGCGAGAGAAAAATAAAGAATGAAGAATTTCAGTTGTACACGATTAGGAACAATATGAAATTCCGAAATTCACTATAAAGGGGTGCTTGACGAATAATTCTTAGTCAGTGGGAGTGGTCTAGTTCGTAGACACATTTTTGATTGGACAATCGCAAGATTTCGGGTGCCGTTTATCAGGCCGTAGACGACCCCACGTCATCATGCGTCTTGATAATGCCTTACACGCTTGTAGAGGTGCGCGTATGTATTGCGCTGTAATGCGTAGACTAGTGCGGAATACGCGACGCGCTAGTAGTACGCGCAACATAATACGTGAAGTTGTAAACAAGTTTCGTTCATTTTATAATGGGGGGAATTTTTATGACGGTAACTTAGTTTTTGCTTTAAAAAATTGTTTACAGTTATTAAAATAATATTTAACTGACTAAGAATGAGAATAAACGATAGAATTTTTATTTGCCTATCCTCTTTATGATAGACGACAGGCATCCACTACTCAAAATATTGGACCTGCCTGTCGTCTATCACACGGTAGAGGATAGGCAAAATAAAATTCCTATCGTTTATTCTCTAACTCAAGCCTCTTTCACTTACGTTATTTCCACTGTTTATGTCCACTTCCTGATAACCAAGTTCAATACCTGAAAAAATAAATACTTGCATTATGAATGATATTGGACTTTAATTTTGGGACCTGAGAACCATAAGCTTTTTAAATGGCACCTCATGGTAGCCGCAAATGAACATAGTACAGTTATGTCTACAGTAAATTTTCCCATGACCTTTAGAACACTTACCGGGTTTAAGTGCTGTTTGTCAAGTGCCAACAATAACCCAGTGTTAACTAATTCCATCTACCACAGTCACAGCTAATTGTCGCCTAGAATGGGCCACTTGACCCCCATGGTTACCATTTTCGGTTGGCTTCACACTGGTTTGGGCTCTCTCTGACTTGAGTTTCATGCGATATCCAGTTATTTTACTTATCAAGGCGGTCCTCCGTTATTATAATGACTATGTTAATGAATTAAAGGCTGGCATAAAAAGTATAGATGAGCTTGATTGACCAAAGACCAAAATTCGTACCTCAAACAGTTTCACAACACCCGTCTTCCAACTGCGGCAAACCCAGGCCGGTTCAGTGAGATAAAGTTAGCATTGAATTTGCACGGGACTTTGGACAAGATTTTGGGTATTCATTTCTCACACAAATGTATGGTCTCCACTTACCAAAACTTGTATCGGTTTAAAAATTAAAAAATTAAAAAAAAGAATAAGTAATCTCAATATAGAACAAGTACTAAAATCATAGGTCTTTTACTTTTTGATATATGATGCTAACTAGTTGCCGTCTTATACCTACAACATAGCGCTACCAGTAGAGGTCAATTACCAATTGTGAGTGCCTCTGTGTTGTGTGTACGAACAATAACTGCATGATGATATAATTGTATTGTAAAAAGAAATCTTAATTTGTCAAATATGGTAATGCTTTAAGCGTCAATGTACTGACCTGCTTTGATGATTTCTTTAGAGAATTTGGACCTATAAGTAGGATGATTAGACACAGTCAGAGGTCCTCCTATACCATGGGTCTTGGGATCAGTGTACTCCTCACTGTTTACATATTAAAAGTAATGAGTTGAGAAATTAGATTTTGGCAGCGTAAAAACCCGTTTGTGTGACCCTTATGGTACACCGCAAAACTTAATTCAAAGTATTCTTGCCAGAATTAATACTTTGGCAAATATTGTAATTTTCAACTTTTTTTTAAACAATGACAAAAATTGGTCAAATCTGGGTATTGCTTTTTTTAGGGATTGGCCTTGCCATCAATTTTTATTAACGTTAATTTTATAACAAATATATTGTATCTCATGCTTCAAATTTTATTGAGGTCATGATAAAAATATTTCCTCAGACGCCAAAATAAAAATAAAGTGATTTCCTCAGATGCCAAAATAAAATGTAAGTGAGGATGCGGCTGTTTGAAGCGAACAAAAAACGAGTAACACCCCTTTCATTAAGCATAATTCGTTTACAGCATAAACGTGATATAAACGGGTTTTGGTTTGGGGCAAAAAGTTTTAAAAACATTTAAACTGTTAAATACCAGGTTATATAAAAAAAGCCATGACAACGTTTTTTACAATGTTGTCTAAATGTAAAAAAAATATTTGTTGGCAAACATGAAAAAAAAAAACTGCCAACACTTAAACAAATTATATTAGAATGTTTTCCAGTAGGTTTTCCAAAATGCTTTGAAATGGTATTAACACGTTTTTATGCCCTTTTATAACCCAATATTTAAACGTTTTCTGTAAAATGTTTTTTTGTTTGCTGTGTTATTACTTACCAAGTATTATTTTCACTTTTGATGAAGTAAGGCAGTACATCTTTCCAACCCCACCCATCACATCCTAGCCTCTCCCACGAGTCATAGTCAGCAGAATGCCCACGAACATACGCCATGTAGTTGAGACAACTACTACCACCCAGGACCTGGCGAAGTTCACATGAACATTATAAGTAATATTTACTGAAAATTTACTATAAACTTGTAGAGCATTTCAAGACAAAACACAAGTCACAAGTAAACTAATAACAAACAAAATGTTACAAAACAAAACTAAATAACCGCAGTATGGAGTATAAACTACTTGCCTTGCCTCTGGGCCATGTAACTTTTTCTTCAACGAAAGCTTGCGCTGCATGTTTCTGAGGAACAGTCTAGTTAAAAGGTATTGAAAAGAGTTATTTCGTTAAAATATATTCTTTCAGAAAAACCGAGTACTGAGTTGCAACAACCCTTGCCTTGACTAGCCGGTATCTTTTCTCCTTCGTTCCACAAGCTATTAGACTTCATAACTCTAATTACACACGGGGTGCTGTTCTTAGTATGATGTAATTGACAGAGCTTCATCTTTCATACCATGTTTTTGATTTTCTTGTGGTAATTATGATGAGTGTAATTTCCCTTGTGGATCTAATAAAGTTTTGCTTGACTTGACTTGACTTGACTTGAACCCACCCCATCCCTTAGAAATTAGAGGAAGTCATAACAAATTGTCCTCATTCTGACGAAGGTTAACTACATGTATAGTTGGCAAAAAGTGGCTGAAAAGAACAAAAAAGGTTATCTTTCCCAAATAAAGCGTCCCCATGTCCCCTCAGGATTGACACGACGCCTATGTAGGTATCGTAAAAGCCAATCCATCATTTTGGTGTGAGGCTGAAAATAATAAATGTTTTGGTTCTCATCCCCTCTCTGCACAATTTCTTCAAGATTTTGCGAAGTATTTAGACTTGGAAATGATTTGTCCTTTTGTGGTACATCAGGGGACTCATCCCCAGGAATCTCACATTTGAAAAAAAAAAAGATCGCCTGCCTCTTTCCTCGAGCACTGTTGGAAAAGACCGACAACTATTATTAACAATGCTAATTTTACATTAAAAAACACCCAAAACCTCTTCCTCATCAATTCATGAACCTTTTCTGAACCTTTCCAAAACATGAATATTTATACAGCCTTAATCCAATATGCATTCCCCAGGACTCTGTTACCAAAACAGTCTAGGCACTCTGACGATATTCAAGATCAAAGGTCAAAGGTTGCTCAAAGGTTGTTAAAACAAAGTATTCCCCTCATTTCAAGGATTCAGAGTTAATTATAGTTTGACCTACCTGCGATCTACCGTTCTTGTGTTAAACTGAATTTATACTCCATCGCTGAGCGACTAGCGATTGGAATTGAACCAATGAGGTAGCGCGCTTTTCCCGACGGAACAAAAAGTGCGCTACCTCACTGGCTAGAAACCAATCGCTCGTCGCTCAGTGATGGAGTATAAATTCAGCTTTATAGTCTGTACCACACAGCAATAGTAAAATATGCCCTTATATGTCTTATAATGCTTTAATTACCTTAAAGTTCCAGTCAATTTCTGTTTTCTGCAAGCTGGCTACCTGAGCAGGTACATCGATAGCAGGATACTCCTCATCCGACGGACCTGCCTCTAAGAGAACCACTGTACAATTTAGATCTTCTGACAACCTGGCAGCGACCACACATCCCGCGCTGCCTCCGCCTATTACTACATAATCATAAGCGGAGGAAGACATTTTGGAAATATTTTATATTTATTATTCTTCCCCGTGATAACAAAGTTCAAAAATGCTAACCTTTGATCATCATGATTATGATAAATATTTGCCCTTAGCCTAGGCGACGAACCCTGTTACTACACCTTTACATTTCATCGAATCTCTTTTTGATGTCTGTCATTTTGAACATCACACTTGAAAGATGTATGCTATGTAGAAACTTTATTTTTCAATTTCATAATTTGCATATTATTAGCATATTTGCAAGAAAAAACATGAAAATCAATAAATACCTATATTTTTCACAATTTCAATGATGAAACTGTTAAAACAGATTTTGATATTTTGTTTATTTTTCCTTTTTGCCCCCAAAATGTGTAAAAATCAACATTTTTGGATGACCTATATTTTCTTTGAATATTTATCAAATTTCTTAATTTAGGTATAATACAGTGCAGAAAAAGATGTCAAAAAATCTGTTAAAACAGATTTCCAATAAATTGTTCCATTTTCCATTTTGGGTTAAATACTCAATTTTCATGCGCGGGATATTTGAAACATAAAATGAAAACATGTCCATTGCACTTTTTCCTCGAGATGTACTATAATATCAAGGTTACGGATATATTATAATCTTTTCTTATCTTCACTGATCCATCAGATACCTATTGTTATGAATGATCAATGAAAAGGTTCAGAACTGGGTCTGTCAAGTATCTATTAGTTATTTTCATGACTGTGTCAACTTAAAAATCATGCAAGATCGAATGTAGGAAAAGTATGATCAGTTGAGCTGTACGATCAAAATAATTAGTAGATTAATTGTATAAAGCAGCACCATTTCTGTGCAATCATTTTGATGCACCCTGTATAGGAGTAGGATTTGCCCTTATGAGCGGGTATTTACTCCAATTTGTCAACATTATTTTGATATTGCTTATGGGTACATTTCTTTAAAAGGGCATATCTTCAAAAGTTATGAGCCGATTGAAATAATTGTTTCGGTTTATTAAAGCTAACGGGTAAAGGCTTCTTTACATATCAACATATACTTGATCAACTTGTCTAAAATAGGAGATTAAACAAGCACATAGCTACAGGTAAAATGGTAAAATGAAATACACCAGGCACAAAAAGAAACTCGTCAGTTATAATCATCCTTGCTCTTCAACAACCTGATAATTTTGGATTATTCTGAAATATACATTATGTAAATTGGACTTTGCTTCGATCAAGAATTGACCAACATAATTCGCCTCCAAATCTTTAAACCCCAAAATCAAAAGTTGCAATTTTAACGATTCAATTGTGCCTGTTACATTGTGTGCTTGAGTGCAACACAACGACGCGTTCCCATTGAAAATCGTTGAGATTGCAACTTTTGATTTTGGGGTTTGACGGTTTGGAGGCACTCCTCTCTACGCCATACATAAATTCTCCCAGCCACATTTCCCTATAAATCGTAATTATAAAATTTAAAAAAGTAAATTATGTTCGGCAGAGGTGGGGCTCGAACTCACGCCGCACCGCTATCATGGATTCTGAATGAGCATAGCGTCTTAGACCGCTCGGCTACGTGACTTGTTGGTATTCATCTTGAAACTTATTTGAACATAAAATCGCAACTTCAACATAGGCTCACCACGTGACAAGCAAAGACAGAAAACGTACCATATTTTGGAATTTTATTTGCTTAAAAACATTAATGTGTATTAATAGCGCTCAATTGTTGATGATTGCGTGTTCTACATGCAGAAATCCGACAATAAATGAGCCTCCTACATGCACAATTATTATACATTTATATCGATTTTGACTCGCCGGGCTGCACGTGCGCTACTCGTATAACACATGTAGGTCAGTATATGGAGCCTGCCATTTTTCTTGTATACACGTCGATTCTTTTATCATTTATACAAAAAATCAACATTAGATCCCCAATTTTATTTCAGGAAATAAAAGATTAGATTACCATAAAAACGAAACAGTAATCTTTTGGCGGGGTCTAATGTAATTTTTACATAGAATTGTCAACGTTTTTTCTATCGTCATTCTCAGTAAATTAAAAAAATATTTTGGCGTATACAAAATTGAAATAAAATTCTCTGCCTCTTAAGCGACATCGAGTGTGCCACAATTGGGTATCACGAATTGTTATACGTATATGATGTGCAGTTATTATTCATATTTTCTTTTATACAAAGAATACTTCAGTTTTGACACAAAAAACATTTCATTGAAAACCCTCTCATTCGGATATTTCCAAAACGCTTCCCTAGAATGTGCAATAAATTATCATTAAAATTTTTCTTATTTTATCAGCATTCTAGAAACTCTTGGCGTTTGGCGAAAAGAGGAGTGGTTTGGAGGTACATTATGTTGGTCAATTCTTGCTCGGAGGAAACTTTGGAGGAAGCAGCACCATTTCTGTGCGAGGATAAATGCAAGTATACAATAGACTTCGCTGATTTTAGGACAAGTGAATAAGGATATATACATCAGCCATCCAAAACATTGCAAGAACTCTATGATCACGAAGAAGAAGACTGGACTGCTGAGTACTGATTAGTTAACATTGTGATTGTGTGATTATATTGTATGTGCAATTGTTGTACCAGTCATATTTTACTTTCAATTAAAGACTTAGATTTTGTTAACTTAATCAAACAGTGTATTGTTGTGCATTGGAGTGAGTTTTGGTAAAAGGTGATTTTGGCCTTGAGTCAGTACGGCTCGTAACAATACATTCTGGACATTTCGCTAGTGTCCAATGTTGCATTTGGAAGAGGCATGTTTTCAATAAACATCACCATTGATGGTTACCAATTATTTTGATGCACCCAGTATAGGATTAGGATTTACCCTTATGGGCTGGTATTTACTCCAATTTGTCAACATATTTTTTTTCAATATTATTTTGATATTGCTTTATAGTTAACATGATGCAATACACCAGGCACAAAAAGAAACTCGTCAGTTATAGTCATCCTTGCTGTTCAACAACCTGATAATTTTGGAATATTCTGAAATATACATGTTGTTAATTGGACTTTGCTTTCTCATTTCACACCCTGTTCGTGAAAATCGAGCAAGAATTGACCAACATAATGCCCCTCCAAATCCTCAAACCCCAAAATCAAAAGATGCAATTTCAACGATTCAATTGTGCATGTTACATTGTTTGCTATATTGATTGGCCCGTGGTGCGTTCCCATTGAAAATCCGTCGTTGAAATTGCAACTTTTGATTTTGGGGTTTGACGGTTTGGAGACGCATTATCTTGGTCAATGCTTGATCGATTTTCACGAACAGGGTGTCAAATGAGAAAATGTATATTTCAGAATAATCAAAATTTTTCAGGTTGTTTAACAGCAAGGATGACTATAAATGACGAGGTTATTTTTGGGCCTGGTGTAGATCCTAAATATATGGGGAGGGGTGTACATTGCTATGGGCGTGAATCTGAGGGAGGGACATGTGATGCCCTATTATCCTCTCTATTTTCAGCACTTTCTAGCGGCTCGGCAAAATCGTCGCTGTATTAATATTCCAAGTTAACGAAAATATACACAACGAACACACTAATCTACGTACATGTATAATAATTCAACACAAATGATTTATTTCATTAAGAGTATTGGACAATATAAAACATCTAACTATCACTGCCGTAAGATTTTAAATACTAGAACGGATTATACAATGGTATACTCAATCAAATATCTTGTTATTGTTGTTGATCAGTGATCAGTTTCTCTGACTAATTTATATCCAATTATGTGTCCCATGAAGTCCACTGTAGACTTGAAGATATAGGGATTATAAACCATTTGCATACAGATTCCTTGCACAGAAGACAAAAGAATGGTGTTACTTGCACCAATTACCTCTTTCATTTACAATGACAAACACGTTGTTTCATAAACCAGATTTCAGCTTGGCGACAGAAGACTAAAAAAAATCCTATTTGGGGAAAGTTGCACACTTTTAGCGCAAGTCAGTTTCCCCTTCGTTCAGTTGCCGAATTAGTAGCACTTTAATGGCATATATACAGCACAACACAACCTTTCGTCAAATGTTGTTATTTTCAACAAAAGCTTTTCTCCAATCGGAATTTCTCCACTTTAAATAATAAATCTTGTTTACACCTTTCTAATTTACATTGAAACATACTGGGTGATTTTAGAGATCAAGTATTAAACAGATCTAAATGATATTGTTATTGCAACAAAAGATATTTACAGAAAGCTCATGTACATGCATTCTTGTTTGGGGAATTCCCTTATTACCTTAGTAGGGACTTCTCATATGATTCAATGTCAAATTGAATAACAGCTCGATCAGCACATTTATGACTTATTTATGAATTATATAAATCTGCAGGTGCACGTTTAACGGTTTAACATTATATTCCTTATATGGATTGAAGAATAAAAAACCAGGGTATATGTGATGCGATCAAGCAAAATCAGTCGGAAATCGGAAATAATAAATTTTCAGTTTCTTATAGGATAGTACTAAGCATTTACAAAGTTACATTTTGCAGATAACCCCATTGAAATTGAACAACTAGTTCCAAAGATATGAGCAATTAAAGAGTTCCCAAAACAAGAGAAAACAAAAGGAAATATTTCCTTTGTTTGGCTATATCTCAAAATCATTATTTCCTAGTTCCGACTGATTTTGCTTGATCGTATCACATAATATTATCATGAAATAGAAATAAAAAAGTACAACCAAGTTCATGTTTATATATGAAAAGAAATTTGACTCTAAATATTTGTTTCCATTGCAATGATAACAACAATTACTGTTAAGAAAATGATTTTGAAATGATGATGATTAGCATTTAAACACAACCTTTCGTCAAATTTTGTTATTTTCAACAAAAGCTTTTCTCCAATCGGAATTTCTCCACTTTAAATAATAAATCTTGTTTACACCTTTCTAATTTACATTGAAACATACTGGGTGATTTTAGAGATCAAGTATTAAACAGATCTAAATGATATTGTTATTGCAACAAAAGATATTTACAGAAAGCTCATGTACATGCATTCTTGTTTGGGGAATTCCCTTATTACCTTAGTAGGGACTTCTCATATGATTCAATGTCTAATTGAATAACAGCTCGATCAGCACATTTATGACTTATTTATGAATTATATAAATCTGCAGGTGCACGTTTAACGGTTTAAGATTATATTCCTTATATGGATTGAAGAATAAAAAACCAGGGTATATGTGATGCGATCAAGCAAAATCAGTCGGAAATCGGAAATAATAAATTTTCAGTTTCTTATAGGATAGTACTAAGCATTTACAAAGTTACATTTTGCAGATAACCCCATTGAAATTGAACAACTAGTTCCAAAGATATGAGCAATTAAAGAGTTCCCAAAACAAGAGAAAACAAAAAGGAAATATTTCCTTTGTTTGGCTATATCTCAAAATCATTATTTCCTAGTTCCGACTGATTTTGCTTGATCGTATCACATAATATTATCATGAAATAGAAATAAAAAAGTACAACCAAGTTCATGTTTATATATGAAAAGAAATTTGACTCTAAATATTTGTTTCCATTGCAATGATAACAACAATTACTGTTAAGAAAATGATTTTGAAATGATGATGATTAGCATTTAATCCCAGAGAGTTAATTCAAAGTACTGCGTCAAAAAGTATCCGTACACTTGAAAGAAATTACTTATTTTAAAACTAAACCATAAGTTACAAGCACTAGTTTATTACGTTTAAAACTGGACCTTAGTCTGATCAATTGCTTCTAACTTTACTTCTTGTGGTCACATTGTATCAATGGGGTGTCATATATAGTAATACATAAATTTACCCAAATATGGTCCAGTTTGTTTGAAAATTAGGATTTATTTCTAAGTGAACGGGTACTTTTTGGTGCAGTATGGACAAGGCGACGATAAAACCATAAAACCACGTTTTAGGGGGCCGACCGACCCAGATTTTACGAAATATGTGTGTGTGTGTGTGTGGGGGGGGGGTGATTCCAATACAAATGAATGCCGACCAACATTTCAAAAAAATTTTGTGGGAGTGTTTTTGTTGATTTTAAGATTGAAAAAAAACAAAGAAGAAAAAACAAGAAAAAAAACAAAGAAAACCCCAATACTACTACCGACAGACCCTCGCACTATAAAACATTTAAATGTGGCCCCAGAAGTCACTCATCTTCGGCATTTCTTTTACCCACGGATGACTTACAGCAACTTGATTTCCGGGTAGATGTATATTCTGTAATGCATTGGAACTTTTACAACTTTTACTTTCGTACAAGACATGTTGTTGCATAATACAGTTCAAGTTAATGTTTGACTTCCTGTTTGTCCAATTAATACACCAATCACTGATAGCCAGAATAGAGTCAAGTGACTCTATTAGTGGAGTAAACTAGCACTGACTTTCAAAAGGAGTCACCTGGTTGTCACAAGAGAGTCAGTTGACTCTACCCGTGGAGTCAATTGACTCTACATTCAGAGTCGTCGACGGAGTCAAGAAATTATGACTCTTCAAGAGAGTCATGTTCTGTAATAGTTTGGCTGTTGACACCATGGAATGTATTCTCCCATTCCTAAAGGATGGTGGTTCAGCTAGCATTCCAGTAGGTATACTTATATACGTAGGTACGTATAACAGCTGACCCGTGCTTTTACGCCAGCGTAAATTGGGACTCGTGCAGTACAATAAAAAAACAAATAGTTCTTGCCTATTTCGAGGTGATCAATACTGATCATAGTATAATTTCATTAAATAATTGTGCTATCAAATGATGGGTTAGTGTAACAGTGAGGTTCTTGACTTGAATTATAATCAGAACAGGGCACAGCACGTGAGGATGATGTTCCTTCGTGATGGGTATCTGCTGATATCATTCCTTCAGGCTTTCCACAGGTATTTGCTAAATTAATAACTGCATTATCATGTTCACATTCAACTTGAGCAGTGCTTGTCTCATTTGATGCTTGACGAGACATCTGACACGTACAGTTCTCTGAATTGTCATGTTTAGCTTCTGTAATATTCTCAATCACGTTAGTTCTCTGATTCATGCTGAATTGTGCAGCTAGATGTAGTAGCTCCATTTCTCGTCTATGAGTAGATATTTGAAAGTACATTATCCCCAGAACAAAGCCGAGAAATACACCAGCGGCAAGACAGCAAGATAGGAGCAAGATCGTGTCTTCAGTCATAACTGGAACATTATTTGGAACGTATGTAGTAGGCTCCATTTTTACACAAAGACGACCAAGTATACGATTCACAACTTCTATGACTTAAAGAGAAAAACTCCTTAACACACATGTTTAGGCATTCCGTCTAATGTCTAACAGTTAAATCATTCCATAGCTCAGCGCACTAATCAATGTAAATGTGATACACACAATAACACACTAACATGTTAAGTAACTTGTGAAACCATAGGTGAAACTCTGTTGCAATAACAAAACATTTCCCAACTTCCGTGCAGTTGCGATTACGATGTTATCAAGCTATATTACTGTGCACTCAGTTCACTTTCGTAAAGTTAAAATCATGAAATTATGAACAAATCCAGCTTGTCTCATTAAGCTTCATTACAATCAATCCATTCTCATTGTATGCCTTCACTTCTCTGATAGCCTATGTAACACTTCCTTTTACATTCACAATAGGCATGCATGCACGTAGGAGACTGTCATCAGCATGATCATTAGGCCCAGGCATGTGTTGGTTTCGAAGGGATTCCAATTTGGTTGCCTTGGTTTCCGCAAAACAACAATATAATTAAATAACCACCTAGTGCGCATGACAAAAGAAACACTAGTTGGTCGTATCCTCTCCCTGGTGTTGCTCCTTCAAGTTTAAGGTCATGAACTCACTAACTCAGTTCAGGGAAGTGCCAGTTTGGAGTTTTATGTAACAATATTGATTACAATTCAGTTGGGTGCACAGAGAGTCAACACAACATGTCATTATGCTTATGCATTGAGACAGACTTCTTATTTTATGTACGGTTGGTGGACATCACATAATTATTATTCAACGGTATAAAAAGTGTCCATGATACACTTAATAAAGCAAATGCAACATCTTAAGGGTAGACGAGGTATTGTTGGTCGAAGCAGCCTAAAAATCGATTTTCATTACCCAGATCAATATATTATTGAAAATTAACACCTTGATGTTTTGCAAAAGTTCATTCTACAAATCGTATACTTTGCAAATTTGCTTAATTTATTGTTGTTTATGAGTTATGTACGTTTTACAAAAGTGTTGTTGTTTCAGCCCTCTTTACAACGTAACTCAAGAACCGCAGCACCTATAAAAGTATATCTGTGATATTTTAATTCTACTACACGCTCGCTATGAATTGAGCAATGCAGTTTTTGTCAAAGCTCACTACCATTCGTAAGATGCTGTGAACTACCAAATCACAACAGTTTAAAATAATGAATAACCTTAAAGACACTTAGCCTAAATTGACAAAGTTTACATAGTATTTTCTCCCAAAATAACACATACCTATTAGGCCATGTAAAAAATAAAACATGTTTCACGTCCGGGTTTTCGAAAAAAAAGGAGGAAGAGGGGGCTTTTATTTTCTATTTTTTATCGCAAAATTGGTGTAAATACCCATACTTAGAGCTGTTTTAGCGTATACAATAATGCCTAGAAAAAGGAGGAGGCCCTTTTTTATTTGTTGTTCTGGGAGTTACACCCCCTCTAATGATCACAAAACCTTCCTAAAATGTTTCTTGTATCTTAACAAAGCTATAGAAAGCATCCCAACTTCCTAGACATATTTTTTGAAAAGTTATAGCTAAATTTCAAAAAATAAAAATATATTTGAGGAAAAACCTCAAAAAAGGAAGCGGGAGGGGACGTGAAACATGTTTATTTTTTTTATTTGGCCTTAATTGTGAGTATATCGAGTGCATGCCGGGAGTGCATGTTGATTGGTCACGCTGTAATGAGGCCTTTAAAAAAGACGATGGTAGTTTCCTTGAAGGAAGAAATATTCCAATTGTGTTACTTTTGAAATGATCCCTTTCCCTATTCAAATTGGTATAACGTCAGTGCATAAAATCACATCGTGCCAAACGAGGTATCACAAGACACAGGACACAACTATCCATCTATTGATCAATCATCAATTTATTTGGCAATTTAGGTCTCGTGTGCAGTATAATGATCTACCGGTACCGTACGTTACCAACGGAACAAAGCAAGTTTCAAAAAGCCCCCAACTGTGCTCCATTTTTAAAACTTGGTCCCATTTGAAACGTTCTTATTGAAATTGATCATATTAAGTTTCAATGAAGTGAAGTTTCGCGTTCAAATGGGCCGGGGGGGTATTGATTTTATAAAATAATTTAGGGGCTGTGCAATAATTATGAACCCTGGGGAGGGTAAAATTGGGGGGGCAAGAATTTTTTGGGCGAGCCGAAAGAGGGGGGCAAGCAATTTTTGGCGAGGGGGGGGGACAAGCGATTTTGGCACGCATTCATGGGGCGCCTTTTTAATAAAACGCTCTAAAAAGGCTTAGGAAAACAGTAAGGAAACGCTTAAATATGCAAATTTTTCTGCTCGCTGCGCTCGCAACATACATCTAGACCATTTAAGGTTTGCAATTTGGGATCAAAAAAAATTGGCATGTTCAAGGGGGGGCAAAGAGTTTTGGCGGGCCGAGAGAGGGGGGGGAAGCGATTTTTGGCGGGCGTTCAGGGGGGGGCGATTTTACCCTCCCCCGGGGGCTCATAATTATTGCACAGCCCCTTAGGATGAAAAGCGTCACTTCCGGTCTTTCGTATGAGCAATGAGGGTTAAACAAGAAAGCGATGTATAACATTACGCATTTGAACAATAGAGACATCAAAATTTCAAAATCTTTAGAGTCAATTTGATTTGATTTTTTCTATTTCAGTTTGAAAATAAGTGGACAGTATTTCAGTGTTTTCCCTGAATGCAAAAAAAATACACCGACAGTTTTTATTTCCTGTCACTTAAATTGAATAATACATTAATGTATTTCACTGAACAGCATGTACAGATTCGCTTGATCGTTTCGGACAAATTTCATTTTTTATGCCTGCCCCCTCCCTTTCTACCTGCCATAAAATGCTTCCCTCCTCCTTTTGGCCGCCAAATATTCTTTGCCTCGATCCCCCTATAATTAACCACCCGCCCAGCAAACACAAAAACGTTATATTTTGGCTTTTTGTTTAGGTAAAGACGTTTTAATAACATTAAAATGTCGGGTTATATAAAGGTCATGAAAACATTTTAAAACGTTTTATATGAAAACACACTACAACAATATTTTTTAAATGTTTTTAAAAATGTTATTGTAAACTATTTTCGCAAACGTTTTTGGCCAAATATTTTGTCAACACTTAAATAACATTATGTTAAAATATTTGCACTCAGCAAACATACAAATGTTCTTAAAATGTTTTATTCAAAACGTTTTAATAACATTTAAATGTCGGGTTATATAAAGGTCATGAAAACGTTTTTAAAACGTTAGTGCAAATATTTTGGGCAAACATTTTTCGCAAAATATTTTTTCAACCCCAAAATATCATTCTGCGCAAAATATTTTTTTCAACCCCAAAATAACATTCTGTTTAGAATGTTTTGTATCAAGTTTTCAAAAATGTTTTTGGAATGTTTATAAATATTAAAACGTTTTTATACCCTTTATACACATGTTATATAACCCGACATTTAAACGATTTCTGTAAAACATTTAGTGTTTGTTGGGCAGTAGATTATCAAAAAATGTTTTTAAATGTTATGAAAACGTTTTATACCCTTAATATACCCTTTATATAACCCGACATTTAAACATTTTCTGACAACCTTTTATAACCTTTTGCGAATGATGTCGAAAACGTTTTGTGTTTGCTGGGCGGGTACACATAATTATTGCGCCACCCCTAAGACATTTAATACATGTAATTCAATATCTGTTTTCCTACAAAAAATGGCTGATTCCAATTAGGTTTAAGTTGGAACCTGGCACAAGGTAAATACTATTTAAAATATGAACCAAATGTATTTTACACCATATGGCTTTAAAATAAATAGGTTTGACACCACACACGTGTCCACGTTTAGTGAAGTTTGGATAAGGTCACGTCATTGTCAATACTGATTATTAACAGCCCTTTGGAAACACGTCACTATTGAACTGAGATCACTGGCGGTCAACGCAATCAACGCTAGTCCCGGGCGATAGTATTTACATCTAAGAATTATTCGGCAATGGCGACGTATGATTTTGTAGTTATTGGTGCTGGTAGTTCAGGTTGTGTTATAGCATCAAGACTGACAGAGGACCCAAACATCTCTGTGTTATTGTTAGAAGCAGGACCATCTGATGAAAACCATCCAGAAATATATGACCCTAAGAATGTACCAGCACTAAAGAAAACTTGCGTGGATTGGAATTTTAAGGTAATGTAGGCTATATAAATTATTACATGAGTTATTCATAATTATTGTTTGTCGTAAATAAAATCGTACCAATAGGCTAGACGCCCGGGGGGGTCACTCCCATTGTGGCCTGTACACCATCCGCGATAATCAACTTTTGAAAAGCACCCTAAACAAGGATTTAACCCTTGGCTAAAACAATACCCTAAACAGGGATTTTATTCCTTGCATCAAATTTCATACCCTAAATTTCATTTCCGCGTATTTAGCAATTGCAATTTTGCTACCCTTTTTTCCAATATTTCATGTTTTTGACACCCTAAACGCGTTACGCGCGTATCGTGCCTACCCACGAAAAACTACCCTTTTTACGCGTTTTCATTATCGCGGATGGTGTACAGGCCCCAATGGGAGTGACCCCCCCGGGGCTAGACGAATCATTATGGTACAGCATATTATGATCTATGATAATATAGAGTGCTTAACATCATTTGGGACGACTGTAGGCTAGTATGCAAAAGAATTACACCACTGTATATCTTAACCAAAGACATGTATGTCTTATAAATCGGTACCAGCAGTCAATAGGTGCATCATTTATTGGATTTAAGACCTCAATCGTCCACGAAATTAAGCCACGATGACCCCCCAAACCCAAGGAAGATGCAAATGCAAAACTGAGTAGCAATTTGCTCCATTGCATGCCCTATTGAATTGTACTCAACGCGCTCTCCTGCAAGAAAACAAGCGTCGTGCTTTCATTGATTTATGTTTAATAGAACATATAAGTGCGACTTCTGATTTCGTTCCTTAAACATTATTATTATAAACCCAATTCTTTAATTTTAGATGATCGTTTTAATTCTCAACCAATTTCAACAAATGAGGTCTTACATCAGAGGTAACTTGTTTGATTTTTGACATATTTGTCTTTGTGTATACTAAAGGGGTGAACATAACTGGTACCTTAATTCTATCTTGCGCACTGTGTTATTCAACGTTTTCTTTAAATAGTACACCAGCAGTATTCGCTGAAGGAATAGCTTACTGCAATTATTTGTTTTATAGTTGCATACATTCTCTTGTAGCTATCTATCTTGATTATTTCCCTTAACCTTCCTCTACAAGTATACAATGCTGAAGGTAAAACATTATTTGCTCGTGACCTTTGCATCTACACGTACGTCTGCCAGTATTGTAAAACAGAATTAGTATTACTGGTATAAATTAGCTTCAAGATTATTTATAATAGTACTTATTTTAAAAATTTGTGATTTCATTCAGACAGAACCTCAAGAACATGCTTACAAAGGATACAAAGGAGACGGAATAGCTACATGGCCACGTGGCAAGGTATGAACCAGGTCATGGATTTATATCTTTAAGGGGAAATTGCCCAAAATTGACCAAAATAAATGGTTAACATTTCGCAAAATTGTGCTAAACTGCACAAAGTTGTCATTCGACTGTACCAAATTGTTTGCAATAGTGTGCAACTTTGCATAAACCTCGAGTTTGCGCAATTGTATGCAAAATATATGAAAAGTTTACACAACTTTGTGCAAGTTTGCAAAATATTTAGACAACTTAATGCAAGGCTTTGAGTAACTGGCTATTTTGACAATTTTGGACAACTTTGGGCTATTTCCCCTACTGAAATGGGGCCTCCTTTATGACCATGTTGGGACTATGGCCAAAAATACTTCTTTGAGAAGAGACAAAAAAATTATGTTCACTACGGAATAATTGGTTTTCTGAAGATGAAGTACAACGAGAAAATGCTGAATCTGGAATAAGCCCTATTATTATATTAGAGAACCGTAAAAACTAAAAACAAAATAGGTTGAAATATTGATGAGGCAGAGGACATAATGTTTGGTTTCCACTTTATGAGATATTTTAGAATAAAAGAAATGAGGATTTTGGTGTTACTGGATTGTCCACATTTGTCCCAGTGATCTATAATGTAATGGGCCTTTGAAATGCACGTTTGGGATTTTGGGACAACTTGAACCAACTTGTCTGGAATAAAATCGGACAATCCTCCTTTAAATAGTGATAATAAACTGTCAGCATGCATTGATATAAATTACACAATGACCTCATCACAATGCCATAGTTTAATAACCTAAATTAAACAACCATAGTGAAACATTTGACCTCAAGTTGCAGAGTATGAGTTTGTGTAACCAAATTTTCAAAGGTCATTCAATGAATGTACAAATGTATTGGGATTAAAGAACTGTGCCCTGATAGATGAACATGTTGTGGATCCTAGTGTTAAATATGAAAAAAAAACACGAAACGGTATGTCACACCAATTTAATAATTATCTAACCTTTTATCTTAGGTTCTCGGTGGCTCTAGCTCCATCAATCACTTGTATTACGTCCGTGGTGACGCAGCTGACTACGATTCTTGGGAGAAATTAGGTTGTACAGGATGGGGTTGGAAAGACGTCTTCCCTTACTTCCTTAAATTAGAAAACTGCAGAGGGTAAGGATACTTAACTATTGACTTATGGCACAAGTACATAACATGCTACATTCTTGCTATATTTAATTATGTAAGAGTAAGATTTTGACCTTAATATTTGGGTAATTTTTTTTCAATAGCTCTCTTTATGTTCTTGACGAGGAACAAGGCCAATAGAAGGCTTTCTAAGCGAGCATGAATAGTTGGGAACCCCTGGCATATATAGACAGCACAAACAATTAATGACCCAAATAGTAAACGTAATTTATTCTACTCAAGTTTCTTCTCAATCTTTATTCCATCATCAGCTCTTTACCATTATACGACGAACCATAACTATAACTATTGAATATTATTCATTGCACCAGTAAAGGTTCTGTAAGACAACTGATAATAATCCAAAGAAATCATATTTTATACGTAGTTCCAGATACAGATACTATCCATTCCGTCACCAAGAAGGACCAATAGAAGTGACAAATGCTCCACAGAAGAAGGATGAGAACATTGGAGATGCCACATCTGCATTCATTAAAGCAGGTATTTAACAGACTACCACTCAAAGGGCCGTAACAGACTACCACTCGAAGGGCCGTAACAGACTACCACTCGAAGGGCCGTATATGCACAAAAGAGTTAGACTGGGTCTAAAGTCAGACCTGGTGTAAGTGGAATTTAGTACCAGGAGAAAGGACATTTTCCTTTGCATTTTCTTAAGTTATTTTGTATTATTTTTGAACTTTGCATTTAAATTTTAAAATTTGCTAGCTACTTTAAGGAAATAAGATCACGTCTAACTCTTTTGTGCATACGGATCGAAAGGTTTTTCTTCTGGACGTAATTCGAATCCTTTATGTAAAATATTTTTTGGGTAAAAGTGATTTTTATAGTCCACTCTTTGTGAGTGTATAATCTACCTGTCATACAAAGGTGTGACATACTTAGAACATACCAAATTTGACGGTAAATGAGACCCAAAATAGACCAATTTTCTAGTTTCTCGGAAAATTTGCTAAAAGTAAAGAATCTGCACTTTTCAAAAACAATTTTTGATTTTTACGCCAGTGTGATAATAATAATAATAATATTGAAAAGAGTTTCAATCAGTGTGATCAATAGATAGAAAATGGACCATTTTTCATTGTAAATTAATAAATAAATAATAAATTTCGGAATTTATATAGCGCTTTTTCCAGAGGATTCAAAGCGCTGTAATTACGCTGCGTGGTGAATCATCACAATCAGATCGCATCAACTAGGCTAGTTGCAGCCGAACCTGGCGCAAACCTATCCGCACTTAGATTGTAACATCCACCCATTTTCTGCAGCTCCCCAAATTCCATTGGGTGAAGGAAGTTTTGATAACGAAACAACTAATCACCGATTTTGAAAGCAGGAGGAAACCGGAGATCCCGGAGAAAACCTGCGAGAGCGAGCATGGATCGGGATAAACCAAGTGCACATGAGTCCTTGGGCCGCGCCGGGGCTTGAACCCGGGACCTCAGTGGTGCAAAGCGAGGGAATTACCGCTGCGCTAACTCGCCCTCCCTTGATGCTTTAGTGTATATTCACATTACCATTTAAACAAACCCACACCCCCACACCCCCAGGGTAAGGTGTATTGTATTGTGTTTGAGCATCTACAGTGGCTAGCCATTCCTCTTGGCCAACGGTAAAGTATATACAGGGGGTATCAAAGTAAAGTATATAGTTTGCAAAATGCCACTAGATTAAAATGTTTGAGGTATTTGGTCAAAATTAATACTTTAGTTGATAGCTGAATTAATATCTTGCGCTCCCACAATTAAAAAAGAATCAGGTGCTATTTTTGTGAGGCGTGTAAAAATGCAGTGGGCAAAGTCAATTGGAATAGCCACTGAGTCCTTGATAATGGTCACAGTTATATTTACAGTTATTGGAGGACAAGATGTTGATTAAGCTATCAACTAAAGTATTTTGGCCAAATATCTCATACTTTTTAAATCTAGTGGCATTTTTCAAATTGTATACTTTATTTTGATACACCATGTATATTGTATATCTCCGATCATCAAGAAAAGAAAACATAGATTTGAATGTGAAAAGAACTAAGAATTTTTATCTTTTTATGTTTTAAAACATGCACAAAATGGGATACCGTTTATTTGTACATATGTCATGTATGTATTGTTACTGACTTCATGTATGCATTATGCTTATATCATTGTAGGTGTTGAACTTGGGTATAAAGAGATCGACACAAATTGTGGACACTCGGTATGTATGATTCTATTTGCCTATAAGTATTACTAGTATTATAGAATTAATTACAATATTGTAAAAAACCTCTGCATTCTCCGATTTCAATTTCATTAGATTAGTAGTTATCACGTATTTTGGTATATAAACATGCAACAAGGTCTTATTATCTTCATATGTTTATATATAGCTTGGATTTGGTTTAATAGAGAAGAACATTGATCACTCAGGGCAACGTAGCAACACTGTCAAGGGATACCTCAAAGCAGCTAGAGAGCGACCGAACTTAACGGTGGTTACAGAAGCACATATTTTAAAGGTAAAACTTTGATATAAGTAATACAACAACCAAGGGGTTTTGTGATTACAAAAGGTTTCACCGCTTGCGCTCTAGTGTGCAGATAACAAACCATAAAAACCCAGCCCTAAAGTGCTAATATTAAGCATTCTGCACATCTTAAGTGCTAATATTAAACATTTTAGTGCAGCTATGGTCACGCGCTGTCTGTAACGGAATAAATCTTAATAGGCTATAGGATGTATTTTATTTTGTGTAATATTTATCCCATATTTTTTCTCAATCTTCAAGCGCTGCGCTCTTTGTACATTCCTGTTAGATACAGGATACCCCCTGTTTGCTAACGAAATACGGGAACATATCTACTGTCTAATGTCGTATTCCATAAAGCTGAAGGCATCATTTGCCGTCACTGCAGTCATTATGGTAACCTTGTTTTTCGTTATGTTAAAAAACAATTTTTGTCATGCTACACACAAACATTATGATTAAATACACCGACAGAAACATTCAACCCTAGCCATCCTACACTCATGCACTGGACCAGGTATTAGCTAGCATCCGTCCACCTATCATATTGGACAGGCAGTTTTGCTATAGGGATGTGACATGCTAAATTCTAAAATAATGCTGGAATAAGTTCTGTGAACTCAAAACAAGATGAGACAAATAAACCAATGTTTGACAATAGCTATTTGAACTTACTAAACCCTCAGAAGGGGCAGAGGTCTGATTTCTGTTTGCAGGGTAAAATGTGGATATGCAGGTTTGGTGAAAATGACTGGCACAACCGTATACCCATATTGTGTTAAATCAAGTGTATTATCATGCTATATAGACACCCCACCCATCCAACACACCCCAACACATTCATATTTTACTTTTTGGAGTTAAAAACATACCATTTTGTTGATGCAAATCATAATTATACTTCAAAAACTTTCTTTTCGTGTTTGTATGTTTCTCTCTGTTTAGATCAAATAGAAAAATGCCTTTTGATCAACATACACACATAAATACATACCTAGATACATAAATAAATAAATAACATTTTCCTAATTATGGTAAGATTGTATTGTTTTTGTCATTAAGCAAAAGTTAATGAGATGAAATGTGTGGAAGTATGAAAATACAAAAATTTCACGAACAAACACGTGCATCTACCACAATTAGTAATTATTTTCCTGCATACATGATGGACTATTTTTATATCAGTTATTGCACTCAAATATTGAGACACATAAAGGCGACACACAAGATGAATTGCATGAATGTGGTCACGATGCTTGATATAATAATATTTTCCCCTTCAGATTTTGATGCTTTCTGGGATTGGTCCGAAATCTCATCTGACAGAATTAGGTATTCAGTGCATCGCTGATCTACATGTTGGACGTAATCTACAGGTATGCACATGTCTTGTTTTGTTCGGAAATACACCAGTGTTTCTCAAAATGAGGACCTTAAATTTAGGATTTTGCTGGAGTTGTTCGTATTCAAATACTTTGAAAGTCTGGATTTTCAACAATAAAGACTGGACAAAAAGTCTGGAAATCCGAACTCCTCTATAGGGGGTGTGCGTCTATTTTCTGAAATAGCCCAATATTAGAAACAAAAGTACCAACAATAACTTTCTGTTATTGTAAAACAGGGCGAACTTCAGAAAAAAAAAGCCTGTAGAGCATAATGATTATCTATATTTGCTTTACAGTGCACAATTTATAACCTTTAGGATTCGCCAAAATGTCTCTAAATCCCCTTATCTATTTTACAAGGATCACATGTTTGTCGAATTAAGAGCTACTGTGTGTGAAGAAGCCGATGTACTAACATCTGACAAGGTATGTGACAATATGTAACAAGCCCCCAATACATAACAATCTGAAACATGCGTTTCTATCTATTATTTTTTGTCATTTCACGAGCCATTGATCGGCGTTCCTAAATTTACTACTTCAATTGTTCAACTAATTATAAAACATTGTTACTTCAACTACGTTACTTAACTTTATGAAACACTGATACGAGTATTTCAGGACAGAAAATTTGAAATTTCTTATAGACCTATTTAGGAACCGCTCAGATCAGATTAACTTAAAGTTTAGCCCATACTTAGATGCATTCATCTCGTTTTCCATACAAAAACTGACCTTTCTATTTCAATTCAAGAACTTATATAATTTGATATAATACCAAATGCGAGAAGCAATAATAAAATTACTTTTCCGTTACACTGTCTTTTTAATATAAAGGTGTTGAGAGATCACGCCAGTGGTGGCTTTGGATATCTTCGAAGGGCAATTGAGGTATAATGCATGTGCCATACTTTAATGATTGTTTATAGAATATCGTTTCAAGCCTTGGAGGAATCGGATAGTGATTCCAATGTTGCCCTTTATCGGGCATAATATTACCTCCACGTCACATTATTCAATAGACCTTATATTAAGTTGCCAGGGCAGGGGCATTGAACTTTATAACAAAAACGCCGTAACACATTCTACGCAAAACATTACGTTGTTACGCGTACACGATTTCCACAATACCCACTGCTACACCTTGAAGTAAACAACTTAATATTTTAATATTTTAGCAAAAAAAGTTATATTTCTCTTTAAAGCGTACTATTTTGTGGTAGGCAGTAAAAAGATTTAAATAAATGGGTGAGGCGCACGTTTTTACTGTCTCTGGCACATTATTTGGGTGTAAAGGATTTATTTTTTAAATATACTTAATTATAAAACAACGGACCTTTATTTATTGTAATCTGGACTCTCATATATGCTTTAACCGTTTGTTTGCTTTCAAGCAGACCGGTGAATCTTGGCCTGACGTACAGCTACTATTCGAGCCTGAGTTATACCCAGAAGGTCCTAATCCTGAAACAGATGCACTTGCATCTCAGCTCAAATCACCAAGGTACCCTTCTTTTGATTATTTAACATACCTCTGCATAAATTTTGAGTAATCTACATACATGAATTAATCACAAATATAATGCAATAAAAGTAGAAACAAAAAGTATAATTTAAAATAAGTTCACTTTTTATGCCGATGAATAGGCTATTCCAGCTGAAATCCAAACACCCCCATGGAAGACATGAACTTAATCTCTCACACAGGGATTCCAAATGGAGTCACCCATTCAGATAATCCAGATAGACGCTGTATGGGTTTCAACTGGAATAGCCCAATAATCCATCCAAAGCGATTTCATTTGATTTGGTAATTGACAGATTTTATCCATTTTTTGGATACGGTTTTCCAAAAGAAGAGCGCCCGAGCAAAAAAGGTCTTTGCATTCACGTAACACCTTCCCATCCTAAAAGTATCGGATACATCAAACTACGATCATCAGACCCTCTATTACCACCTGTTATTCAACCAAACTACCTGAAGGATCCACAAGATCTGACAACATTTTGTGAGGTATGATATACCGTATTTACTTAACTTTAAGCTGCACCGTGATTTAAGTTTCACGCGACCTGGTGTGCTTGCGGATTATAAGTGAATAATGCACAATCAATAATGCGTTTGCCAATATTTTATCTTATAAACAATAATAAGTTATGAAAGTATTTATAGTTTCATTATATATGCTTGTAATGTAGGCCCTATATTATTTATTTATTTTCAGTCTTTTCGATTTACCAACAAGCTTTTGCAAACTAATGCAATGCGCCATCTGAAGTAAGTACTGTGGTAGGTTGGACACCTGGTTAGACATAGTAGGCAAAATCTTGACACCATTTTGGTGGCATACTTAAATGGGCGAGAGTGCATTAAGGGCAATGCAATGTCGGGTAGATTACCATAAACATTATGGGTGGGATGGTTTTGTCATAAACATTTATGGGTGGGATGGTCTTCCCGCCATCACCCACTGCATTGTGAGATATGTTAATTACTGTATTCTAACGACTACATAAGATTTAGTCTTATTTTAGCATGACTCACTCACCCTTCCAGAAATAGAAGATTCCCTGCTTATATTCAATTGATTTGTGAAATGGTCATAAGGATATAAACTTTTCAACAAAAGTTTGGGAAATTTTTTATACATGATATATATGAACTTATTCCACTTTACAATGACACTACATTTGACACAATCACGGCTGAGTACACGTGTTGTGAATGTAGTGGGGTCTCAAACAGAATGTGCCAAACTGACCATGATTCTGTGCTCAGAAAAAACTAGTCACTAAATTCAATAGTGGGTGGTGTGGGATGGCATTCCATTCTTCAACCAGGATTTGTCGCAGGTCATTTCGACATGGTTTAAATTGAAACTCATTAGCTACTCTGGCACGTACAGCACGACCAATCTGATCCAACAAGTGGTCAATCGTGTTGAGATCTGGGCTGATCGCAGGCCATTCCATTATCTCTACTCCCATATTCTATAGATAGTCGTTGACTACTCTGGCTCTGTGGGGGCGAGCGTTGTCATCTTGGAGGATTGCATTAGGTCCCAGTTGTGAAGATATGGGATTGCAGCTTGCTGCACAGAATAATGGTCAATTTGGCACATTCTGCTTGAGGCATTCACAAGACGTGTATCAGGCGTGAAAAAGGGGATTGTTTCAAATATAAAGGGAACAAAGTAGCTCTCCATTGATATTTAACACGATATGTGAACACAAATAGTCTGAGATATAGATGATTGAAGAAACTTTCCAAACTTTTGTTGAGGAGTTTATTATATCGAATATTAAAGGGACATTCAGGGAACCGTTAGTCTCAATCTACACTGTAATTCGTGTAAGTTTGTTGCACCCTAATGTACCAGATAACCTCTACAATGAATAAGCTATGACACTACGTTTTCATGTCAGAGTCAAATCAAAATTTTTGATGGCCGGGAATAAGGAATTCCGTACAAATCCAATGGGACGTGATTTCAAGACCAACGTAATATATGGGTTTTTTTTTCATATTTTAAAAGAGGAAAATGGTTTAAGGGCATTTTCAGATTTTTTTTTGTTCTCGACGGGTCCCTGAAAGTGGGTTGAAAGTGTTTTAATGAAGAAAAGATTTAATAGTATATATAATACGCATGTTTGTTTTCACAGACCAAAATAATCAGTCTGCAAATGTCCGACAGCGAGCACGAGGAGTTTTCCGACGCGAATCTTAGTGAATTTGCACGTCATTTTGCGCACACATCATACCATCCTGTTGGTACTTGTAAAATGGGCGCTAGTGATGATGATACTGCCGTAGTCGACCCACAGTTGAGGTAGGCTACACACATTCGAATTCACTCACTGACTGTGACCGAATACGAAGGCCTCCCCATTTCGCACCCCTTTATCAGTTTGGCTTCTGTTTGCTCCTCTTCTCTGAAAGCCTTAGTTCTGAATGCCCCAGGATACTTCAAAAGATTTTTTCGTTTTCGGCTTCACAACGTCACGGTTTACCTTAATTTGTTAATGCGAAGACTTTGTTTTTCCTGACTAATCAGCATGTACCTTTATGTAAAGTTTATTTCAACTCAGCCTTGAAGATATTATATTATTCTGTTTAATTACAACCCTTTACAGGTTTTTTTCGAAATTTAGTACCTCAAGCTAGTACCATATTGGATATTGAGTCCCCTTTCCCAGCCCAGTCGTGTGAATTGAGTGGAGTATATTTATTATGTAGACCTATATGACACTGGTTTACATAAACAACTAGAGAACTAAAAATAAGTTATCTTTATACTAGTACATGTAGCAGCAACAACAATTTGCCCTTCGTAATCGTATCCAGCTTCGATATAAATATCACTATTAATGGTTTTTTTTAATCTTATTTTATATTTAGGGTCCATGGAATCAAAGGCCTTCGTGTAATTGACGCATCAATTATGCCTCATTTGACCTCGGGGAACACCAATGTGCCTAGTATAATGATAGGAGAGAAAGGGGCTGACATACTCAAACGAAGCTTGTATGAGTAGAATAAGTTCAACTAGTACTATAGCCTATTGTTCCATAAGATCTTACCGAAAGGATCTCGTAGGTTGAAACTAAGACGGTTTCAAAAATTACTTATGATATGGATGTGATACTCCAATCTGAACCGTACATAATCTAATGTACCCGGATATTTGGTCAAGCAACACAAGGCATTTAGGAACTTGTCTAAGAAACTTGTTAAGTGAGGCATGGCCATTTTTGGTACTCGTGATGCAAAACAACGTAATACGCATATCGGCTATAAATCAGTGATCTTGCAATGTTTGGCGTTGTCTACTAAATCGTATGGATGGCGGAAACCTTCAAAATACGCCTAAGAATACGCCTAAGAATACGCCTAACCTTAGACGTCTAAGATGCAATCTTAGACGTTTAAGATGCATTCTTAGGCGTCTAAGATGCAATCTTAGGTGTCTAAGAATTTCGCGGTAGACTTAAATCAACGAATCACAGGACCAGAAATCCCAAACAACCAATCATCTTAGGCGTATTCAATTATTGACCAATGAAATCTTAGACGCCTAAGATTTTACACGCCTAAGAATTCTTACACGTCTAAGATTGACCATTTGACCGTGACTAGTGATGGACGGTATCGCAAATTCGATCAAAACGTACGACGGACGCTGTGCGTTAGAGAATACTTCGGCTGGGTGGTGTGTTTTTAGTCAACTCCGTTTCTCTCCATGGGCGTCAATCCCAGAGAGAAAGGGGTGATGGGGTAGGGTACATGTTCTCCCATCTTTCGGCACAATGGCCCACTGTTTTGTTCTTTTCAGCCACTTTTTGACAATTCAGGCGGAACAGGGTACTAGTACTATTAGTATTTTTTCATAATATACTTTTTCATTTGAACATAATCTAGCAGTTGATGTTGTTGTTGCAAACTGAGCGCGCAGTGATATTTTGTTTTTCTGATGACTTGCAGTTAATGTAAGATTTCTATTTCTGTGGCTATAGTGTAAATGATGATGATGACGATGATGGTGATGATGATGGTGTTGTTGTTGTTGTTGTTGTTGTTGATGATGATGGTGTTGTTGTTGTTGTTGTTGTTGTTGTTGTTGTTGATGATGATGGTGTTGTTGTTGTTGTTGTTGTTGTTGTTGATGATGATGATGATGATGATGATGATGATGATGATGATGATGATGATGGTGATGATGATGATGAAGAAGAAGAAGAAGAAGAAGATGATGATGATGATGATGATGATGATGATGATGATGATGATTGATAATACAAATGATGTCAGATGATTATTAGAGTCGTGGTGGTGATGATGATGGCAGTGATGAAGGATTTAATTTTATTTAGTATGAAATCTTCACCCCCCACCCGCACCCACCTAGTCAATGTTGTTTTGATACTGAGATAGGAACGGACTAGTATTGGCTCCAACATTGATTGGGGGGAGGAGGGGGTTGCATATGAAACATTAATGTTTGCCACTCATGTTACTTGTAATGTTTAAACAAAGAGCACGTGTCTATGGTGTCAACTATACATGTACCCTGCTCATTTTTCATGTATATGTTTTTTCTTAACTCGTGTGCTATGACTGAGCCAAAAGGACATCATCTCCAAATACACAGTTAAGAGACCTCGATGCCTCCATTCAACAGGAAAGACAGACCCTGTAGATGATGTTGAAGGCTATGTTGGCAACCTGCTCTATAACCTGGTACAAAATGGGGCGGCGATTTGCCATTCTGCCGGATTATAATGGCACTTCTATTCGAAACTTATAGATAACCTGAACTGAACCAGAGATGACGGAACTGATCATCCCGTGGTACTTTCGATCACTGCGCATGGTATCTGTAATACGAGCTGCTAGTAGTCTTCCAAGGTGCTTTTAAGAGCTATCACATTGGTGATACCGTCCATCACTAAAATGTCAATCTTAGACGTGTAAGAATTCTTAGGCGTGTAAAATCTTAGGCGTCTAAGATTTCATTGGTCAATAATTGAATACGCCTTAGATGATTGGTTGTTTGGGATTTCTGGTCCTGTGATTCGTTGATTTAAGTCTACCGCGAAATTCTTAGACGCCTAAGATTGCATCTTAGACGCCTAAGAATGCATCTTAGATGTCTAAGATTGCATCTTAGACGTCTAAGGTTAGGCGTATTCTTAGGCGTATTCTTAGGCGTATTTTGAAGGTTTCCGCCATCCATAAAATCGTTTACTTTTCGTCTGACCCCACCTGGGGTGTGGGGAAGTATCACCGTAAGAGTAAGAATGAATCTGCTCAAAGTACTACCACATGGCATTTGCAGACTATATCAGTGACTATACAATTCAACAGAATGCAGATGTCTTTTTTAGCTGTAAGATATAGGGCTCGTTCAGGACGACCCTGCATTTATAAACGTTAGCACACCATTTGGGTCATAGGGGGGAGATTCTATGTTGGGGATGATTGTTTGTTTATTTGAAGTATTTCATTTACCAAATTGAGCGTTGCGGCATCCAGATTAAAGGACTACGTGACTTAACGACGAAATCCCTTAATTTAGCTGTCGTAAAGCACAGATCCTTTCCAGGTTCTGTGCGTAAAGGTACCGGTACTCTATTAATTAATATCGACCGTCTGACTGCGTTTGATACCATTGACCATGAAGGCCACAACACTTGCATAGCCATCATTCATAGTCGTAATACATTGTTTGGGATTCTGTTCCCAGTCAGATCCACCGTTAACCTGGTTTCAATCATACTTATGTATACTTATCAAAATATGTACCTCGTAGTTCACTTTGTTTTACTGACTACATATTGCTCTTTGTGTTGTCATGTTATGTGTATACCGTATATATAGTGTTGAGACTATATTATTTTAGCAATAATAAATAATACGGTTGAGTCATGAATATTTCCTTCCAATAAATATTTACCCACGAAAGCTGGAATGAATCCACACATTCTGTGACGGTTTGGTTGGTTTATTGCTATTCAGTTAACCATATTGGCTTGATATAAAATTGCAGTTCATGGGCATTGTCTCTTCCTCATCACATCTTAAACCTTTGTCATTATAACTTTCAAAAGAAACAGAATTTGTTTTTCCAAATTTGGTATGGAAATTGATTACAATTGCCACTCACCTGTGATTCAGGTCATATCACATGAACTTGAACTTTATTATTTCCTTAATAAAAATAGAAAAATACATTGAAATTACGCATCAAAACATAAAATCGTCGGGGGCATTACATAATAATGACGGATGTTGATTTTGTCATTTTTTAAAATTGGCCAAAAGTATTTTTAAAAGATTTAAGCTCAAGTTTTAACTAATTAATTACGCAATTGACGGATATTGATATCTGACATAACCCGAGGTATTACAAAGTGACGTATCTAAGTTCCGTCACTATGGGAAACATCGTTTACTATAACACTTGGCGTATCCCCAGCATTCGTCACAATGATGACTTTTCAATCTGAACGTACAAAACTCAACATCCGCCAAGAAAGCCCTTACTTTTCAACGTACGATATTGATAACTGGGTATAAACTAAAAATCTTTACTTAGAGGAGATATTTCATTTTAGTAAAATAGCCGTTCAATTAATTTATAATGGTTCGAGTGGCTTCTACAATTACTTAGAGACAGAAAACAAAACTATAAAATACTATAAAAGGGATTTTTAAGAAATAATAAATGGAAATATGATCCTTGTAATGAGTAGCGTAATTGAAAGATGATCAAAAGATGCATAGAAGCGGTTCCAAGTTTAGAGAAAGGATTCACTAATGCAAAAGTTTCAAAAAGTTCATATCAAGTACACTATTATAATGCCTTTTTCATAACACCAAATGTACTTGCTGATAATGGTTACTGGATGTGCAAATTTCCCTGATATCTTGGGCCTCACGTAATGCAAGTGCCCGATTACAATTGAAATGGCGTAGCCAAGGGGGTAAAGGGGCAGCCCCCCGTTAAAAGTCTTACCTCTCTCGTGGGATGCTGGGCGCCATCATATTTATGATTTTTAGGTTTGTGTACTTTTTAACCCATTTTTGATCACGTTTTTTAAAATGGTATTTTTTTTAATGTCAAAATGTAATTGTAAAACGTTTTTGGCAAACATTTCTAGTCATATATTTTGGCAATACTTTTGTTTTTAAAATAACATTATGTTTAAGTTATTAAACAATGTTTTTAAATGTTATGAAAACGTTTTATACCCTTTATATAACCCGACGTTTTCTGTCAACCTTTTCTAACTTTCTGCGGATAAAATGTCGAAAACATTTTTTCCTGGGACCCTTCTTCACCACTTCATAATTCGATCCCCAATTTAACTTCTCGATCCGTACACAATTAATCTTGGTATTGTCATGCATTAATAAGGATGATACCATTTTATTTCATACAAAATATTTGAACAACCACCAAAAGCTACACCATTCTTAAAATAAAGGTGATATCCATCTTGCCCCTGTTATTTGCCTCCATTGATGATCAAATCAGCACCCTTCTCCCCAATCATAATACACGGTGCGTTTGTATTCCCGGAAGTCACATTGGGCATGATGGAAGCATCTATAACACGAAGACCTTCAATTCCTCGCACCCTGTAGGAATGGAGAGGGTGATTAATTAGATTGTAAAACGAAACAAAAAGTGAAACGCATTCTCTCAAATTAAAAGTTTTGCTTTAAGGGGGTACTACACCCATTGAATTTTTTTCGCATTTTTTCGCATTTTGTGAAGAAATGAGAAAAAAATTGGACAAAGTAGTATGCAAAATGAAGGGGCAAATCTTCTCGTTCTACTGGTGGCATCGGTATCAATGTAGCTTACATGCTTTTACAAGTAGAAGCCAAAAGGTGGTACATCACCAATGTTTTAAATTCACTTCATTTTGGAAAGCTTACTATCAACGGATTTCGTTAAAATTTTGGATACATGTTGCAAACGCATTAATGTTGATATGTAAAATGGGAATAAATGGTTCATGATGACTTCATGAACTTGGTGATTCACACCTATCAACAAACGAACTGGTTAAAATGCTTCTATTTTCAATGTTAAGCTATATTTTGTATTTTTAACTAGCGACATTATTTCACTGAAACCTAATTAAGCCATAGGTAAAAAGTTTCCACAACCAAACTACAGTTATGTTGAAAAAATTGCATTTCTCTTCACCTATACCATCAGATTAGGTAGTTTTTCGTAAGCTTCATTTTTGTGATTTTGGTACCAATTTTACCTTTGTCTAGTTGAAATGGATTGGACAAACCAATCTAAATTGTGCTCACCATTTACATCCATTCCCAAGAAATGTTATTCTGTCCATCATAGCATTATATATCCAGTAAAAAGACAAACTAGACCAAATATCAAAATTGATGCCTCATTGCAGCTATGTTGATATATCACATGTGTATAGAAAATGGGGTAAAATTTGACCTCAACCAGGTGACATATAACCTGACCTATGATGACCTATAACCTTATAGAAATCTCTTTTCCAAACAACACATGATAGAGACATGATAGTATTAAATTTGCTATAGTGCCTATACCATTCATTGAGGAAGAGATATAGTTGATCACAAGTCTGAAGATGGTATAACAAAGGATATAATTTATTCTATTCAAGTACTATTTCAATAGAATAAATTATGTTTTGTTATGAGTGAGGCACACATACTGAGTTACTATAATCCCATAATAACAGGTAAACAAAAAAGTATATAGGGCAAAAATGATATACTAAAATGGTTTAAAATCACTTTGTAGGTATAGATATTTTATAAGTTTAGGACATGAGATGATGAACATATTTATGTAGTTCATAAATTTGCAAGAAAAAAAAGAAGAGGGGTAGTCCAGGGTATTATTCCCCCTTAAAAAGATTCTCATTTTGAATTTTACTCCAGTGAATAACTTGTGTGTGTGGAGGGGTGGGTGGGGTTGGGGTTTGGGGGTGTGTGTGGGTGTTTGTATCACATAGACAAACAATCACAAACACGCAATCCCAATCACCCCACCACACACTCATACATTCCCCGACTGCTAACACTTGCCTTAGTTGAGGGTCAACCACAGCAGTAGGGTCGCCCTTAGCACCCATTTTACAAGTAGACGTAGGATGCCACACAGTATAAGCATAATGACGTGCATAGGCCTCTAGGTTTTCATCAGACCATTCATCATGTTTACTGTCAGGCATCTTCAAACAATTCAGTTTACACCTGCAAGGAAGAGTACATTCTTGTAATTGTAACAGCTACATTTGTAGACGAGGGACATTCGCTATTATAACTTTAGTTCTGTAACTTGTTACCTCTGCAAACTTATTACGATTATACATTGAAATGCCATCTGCAAATGAGGGCAAATGTATATTGATATATTTTCCAGATTTTAGTAGGTGAGCTCAGAACCAAAATATTTAGATGAAAAGTTATAAAATGCATTGCAACTTTAAAATAGTATACTCGCATCCAATTTTTACTGTAACGTCGGAGGTCTTTCAGAGCATGAGAATCTGTTTGAGGACACACAGCCACTTTTTGTCAGTTTCTATTTTCAACCGAATGACTTGAAAGTAACCACTAAACCTATACTTACTCAAATGGTATCATAGCTTTAGTTTCTAAAAGCTCTTTGGTAACACGAATTCCCTAAAAAAAAAAAAAAAAAATCAACATGTTGTTAAATGACCAGCGCTATTTTAATAAATTTATACTAGAATGAACAGATCAGTACAATTATACAGATCCAAGATTCGGTAATTCTAATACATTAATAATTTGATTATGTGGACTTAATATGCGTGAAAATAAGGAGGAGGCATGGTCACCCTAAGTGGATGCTGTTTGAATCCGTGGCTGCGGAATCGTTGACATTAAAATGCTTCAAGGGTTTTTTTAGTGGGGTATGTGAAATGGGCTATTTCATTTAAAATCCACACTACCCCTGTGGAAGATTTTGGAAATATCTGCCAAAGAGGGTTTGTGAATGTCAAATGGAATAAACACATGAGCAGCTCCATTTGAAACTCACTCGCCCATATAAGATTGAATCTTTCAATCAGAAGGTGTATGAAATTAAAATGGAGGTGCCTAATTTGTTCATTCCATTTTTGAAATTCATACTCCCCCTGTGGAAGATATATCCAAAATCTTCCACACTGGTAGTGTGGATTTTAAATGGAATAATACAATTTAGAGAGTGTTGTGACTTCACTTGCAACGGTAATAGCTTGAATGCACATAACTTAACAAATTAAGCAGAACACTATACGTATACATACATAGAATATTGACTTTTTGATATTCAATTTGTTACCAAAAAGAACTGAAATCGAACCAATTAAAGAAAATGGTTGAGGAAGAAGGTAAACACGGAAGTGGTGAGTGGACGAAAATAACAGTCAAAGATGGCTGACGTTCTGCAAGTGTTGGGGACTCGGAACATTTTGATGTATCTTTATGGGATGTGCAGACCACGGGATGCTCTAATGGTAGTGTGCGAAGTTCAACATTAATAGTCATCCAGGACAATAATGATGATACTGCGAGACTACTGCGACATGTGTCAGCCCCAAACAAGAAAGACTCCGCAACAAATACATCTACGTTGCATTAAATTGTCTTCGTAAGCATACCTTAATCATAGCCTTCACATCGTAAGGGTGATCAAAGTAATTAGGATCAATAAATGGCGGAGCTATTGGATCAGCGCTGGCTAGTTTGATCTCTCCAATACTCTTTGGGTGTAAGAAGGTAGGCAAGATAGTAAATCCTTCCTTTACCAGACGCTCTTCTTGTGGTATGTCTTGAGATAAGATAGGGTAGAACCTGAAAACAGAGTTTTGACAAATGATGTAAAGTGTCCTTCGTTGCTTATCTGTTGCTTTAAATGAGTGTGATGAAAGCTTAGCATCTTAAAAGGACATTGCTTAATTTTTCAGCAGTGTGAATAAATCTGCAGATGGTCATGACCATGGTCATGGAAGTCATGACCATAATCTTCCACACAAGGGGTGCAGAAATGGAATCCCTCATTCAGGTCACCCCGTTTGAAATTTCCACTCCTAATGGTTAAGGTCATGTCTTTCATAAAGAGTGTATGGATTTCAACTGGAATAGCACATTGAGGCTATCCATCATTATATACCACGGCATGCTTGGTGCACTTTTAAGATACTTGTCAATGTAGCGGCTAACCCCTATACTGAATAAGCTTTTAACACATACTAGACACTGCCTTTTTATGTCAAAAGAGACAAATTTTGTTTCATGATGTCTTGGCATATTATATAAGGTATTCGCATATTCGTCCACTAACGTGATATCCCAAAGACAGACATAGCAGTTTTCTTCATTATGTTGTCAATATTATTGGTTTAAAAGGTATGTCATTGATTTTGCAACCACTTGTAAGCGAGTTCAGGATACTTTACAGATTGTTTGGTCCTCCATAGATCTCTGAAAGTCCCCAAATATAATACACAGGATTACAGAAACCCGGGATAAGGTTACTTACACGTCCAAACCAAAACGACAAGAGTAAGTTAAGCACAGGAATACACTACATGTACTTCGCTGGCGCATCATTCTTACTTTTCGGGCGTCGTGATCGGATCTAGAAAAAATGGCCAGGGGCGAGTCAACAATTTCACAACACAACAACAACACCCCTAAAGCCTATTTCATTTAACAGTGTGCCCTTGATACGTACTTTGGATCCTTAAGCGCGCTAAGTTTATCTTCAAGTAGCCCATATGGATAGAATCTACCGACGTAATGGAATTGCATATCAGGAGAATCCACATCTGGCTGAATATGACAGGAACATAAAACATTAATTAAGTGAATCCTCCCCTCCTCAAATATGGATAGCCAAGATAGGGATATCCTTATACAACACCCTCATTCGACAAAAATGACCAATGGTCAACAAAAAGGGCAAGTCCATCACAATATCTTAGTTCTTCTTTTCTTCTTTTGATGAAGTGAAGATGTGTGTTACACATCGATAATTCAAGGTACTTGAATTTCTTGTGCTGAAAGTCAGTTTAAACTTTGAGAAATTAATATGTTCTAATTACGCATCTTGAAATAATATTTTTAAATAGCTAAAAGGGGTCAAGGTATAGAAGCACTGGCGTACATACAGGGCAAATTTTCAAGCCGGAATACTTGCCGGAAAACTTCCAGTTTTAATGCTGAAATTGGGCAAAATTGTGTTAATTTGTGTCTAAAACAGACCAAAAGAAAGATGCAATATTATTTTATGTTAATCTTGGTTTTGGGTCATGTGTGTCCTGGTATTTCGAGCACTCTATGTCCCCCGGACAGTACGCTTCGGTATCAAAGACATTCCTCCGTTTCTACCTACCTCTTCCAGCCCGGTTTTAATAAAGCCAGATGCTTCCATTCCATTGGTATCTATGGGAGACTGAAAGTATCAAAGGGAAATTGATTTAAGTCATCATCATCATTATCAGTCGGCTGCAGTTTTGGGCTAGCAAAACAATTTTGTTCGGCCGCAGCATCCTTTCAGTATCTCCCAATAGGTGCTGGACATACTGCAAGAAAATTGTGCGTGGCCGTCATGGTTTCCTCCACCCATGTCATGGGCTCCTTGTCTGTAAGACTCAGTATATGGTCAAGAAATTTGAGTTGATGAATCTTGAATCTGTCAACGAGTAGAGTGGTGATGGTCAGATTATAGATTCTTTCATTTGATATCCGATTGTTTCATTTAGCTATATGGTTCTTAAATATTAACATTAATAATCCATATTCATTTCCCTTGTTAGTTCCAGACGTTGGTTTGCCACATAATTACGTTCATTGGGCTAACTACAGACCCTCTCGATCCAGAGTCGTGTAACAAATGCGCATAACGACAGCGATCGGCGAAACAATGTGAAACAAGCTCATTTTTACCAAGCTATGTACTCAAACACACCCTTTACATTTAACTTAGTAGTTCATCGGTTTCAAAGTCTGTGGCACAACCCAAATTAGTTACATGTATACTTATTTTCACACAGAATTGAGTGGCCCAGTATAAAAACGGCCCATGGCACATTTTTCGCCATTGGGAGAAATCGGCAATGTAAATGTACGAATGTTCAATAAATTACATAAGAAATTTGATGCTTAAAAGATTAAATTGACAACATTCCCGTGTTACATTCATGATGTTTTATGTTTGTATGGATGACCTTTGGTGACCTTTGACATTTTTCAACAGCGCCCTCTATTTTTCAAAAATGTGCCATGGGCCGTTTTTATACTGGGCCACTCAATTGTCGATGTACAAATTAGAGATACATAGACATTATACGACGTATATAGGATGTGTAGAAGAAGCAACTCACATTTGACAGTGTGTTTACTTGTGATCCAGGTTTCACAGATACTTTCATCTGAATAGCTAAATGGTCCTGAAAAAAAATATGGATTGAATTCCTAATTTCATTTCGACATGATTTCTCGAATAACCCACGAATTTAAAAAATGCCAAGGAAATTGGACTCATCGGTATAATGGCCTAAAATCCGCACACCCCTATAATCTTCTACACAGGGAGTATGAAGAAGTTACCGAAACGGGTTGCTCCATCTACACTTCCTGTGAGAGATTAAGGTCATGTATTTTATAGGGGGTGTATGGATTTCAACTGGATTTTCCAATTATCACAAATTAAAGCCACGATATTCTTTCAATCTTAAAGCAATGGAACGGTTTATTTTCTAATTTACAAATATGTTTCGGGAACTTGGGCTTGAAATCTACGGCTTGAAGTCTAATATTTCAATCAAGAATCTTAAGGGAAGATTGAAGGGAAGATTGAAATGTCATCTTTCCTCGGGAATGATCTGACAGACCATGGCAAGACGGTAACATGAGTAGGTTTGTTTCATCTTTAAGGCATGGGTAGTCTAGCAAATATGGGAAAACCTTCCCCTATGCCATCAAATATGCCATTGTTATAGGACTACAACTGGTATCTAATGGTCAGTTTATACTCTAATTTCCATATCTGTTTTCATGTGTAGCTTTAAGAAGAGACTGAGACATAGTTGAACTTCGTTGGCAGTACTATACTATGTAGAAGTAGGTTGAACCCAACGCGTTTCGGTTTTGATTAAAATATTTTAATAACAATTAAATGTCAGTTATGTAAATATCATGTCATGGAACCATTTTTAAAATATTTTATATGATAAAGCCCTACAACATATTTAAACATTAAAACTTTAACATTTTGTGTTAACTGGATTTATACTGAGTATACCCCGCCACTGCTAATATATCGATTTAGTCAGATCCGGGGTTGTATACCTGTAGATTCTGTCCTACTGGTAGATCAGCCACGCATTCAATACCAAACTCTTCCAGATGGCTCTTAGGGCCCACGCCAGACAACAACAGGAGCTTATAGAAAGAAAAACGATATCGCAATATTTCAATTAAGATTTACAGCTGTTCACAATAGTCTTCGTATCACAGTAGTCTTCTAATGTTAATCTAGACAATATTCTGTTGAACAATCCTTTTGATGAATATTTTGCTGGAATCGACCACTCAAGCTATTTGACGTACCTGAGGTGAATTAACGGCTCCACCAGACACAATGACCTCTTTGTTGACGGCAACATATTTGTCACCATCGTTAGAACGAACGCAAACTCCAACAGCTTTCTTGTCTTGAATATCAACCTGGTGGTGGGAAAGAAAAACTCACATCAATAAACCTTTTTGTTTTTTGTTTAATTATTGTTTTTGAAAGGTTAGTACCTGTGATCTAATACTAAAAGAGCCCGTCGTTTGAAAAATTTTCACTCAAAACTTTAAATATGGTTTATTTGGGGACATTGATGCCCAACGCAGAGTGTCTAACTTTAGCTTTCAAGGCGTGTATACCATAATCGGAACCGACTGCAAAGTCTTTGTCACCCAATGTATCTGCCCCGCAGGTCGGCATATTAAAATAACACCGTAACTGGAATAACTTTCCACCACGGGGCTCGCGGGACGTCTTTTACGATCAATAAATATTCTTTTTACTTTTCAGTCACTGTAATACCTTAGTGACATGAGCATTACATAAGACGGTGAAATTGCTTCGTTTCATCGCAGGATGGACGTATGCCCTGGCAGTGCTGGCTCGCTTTCCATCGGCGTCAATATTTGCTGGTAAATCTCCGAAACCAATCTGAAAATATGAAATGAAGTAACATATTATTATTAAGAGTTTTGCTATAATTATTTGTACCCCCAGGTTGACGAATTCTCAAAATGGTCTGCGAAATACCGCTTTCCCTATTTTGATATGCCGCAAAATCTTTGAGCTCCCTTTCGACATGCCAAAAAACTTTTCCGCTAGATTGTGGAGAACCCCAATTTAAAATCGGAAATAGTCTAAACATGTGATGCGAGCGCAGAAAATTCCACAATTGTACACTTCCCTGTACCATATTTGATTAAGGAATTGCCAATTCCAGATGAAGTATCACTTTGGGCTCGGATGGATTGTGACAGTCAAGACTTAACACCCTATACTGTTAACTCTCTACTCTTCTCGAAACTTACTGAATTCAGGTGTGACTCTCTGAACATGGGATTGAAATGCTTATGGGAAGTGGTGGAAGCCTTTAAAGGATATAACACTTTTCCATAGATTGTAATATTGATCAGATTTTAAGAATTATATGTATTTATTGATTAGCTTACTTCACTTACATGTATTTACTCACTCACTTACTTACTCACTCACTTACTTTTTTATTGGCTAGTATCAGTTTCAGTTTCAGTTTCAGTTTTATTTCATCCATTCAATTATACATGTAAACATAATACATAATAATAATTTATTTTGACAGAGTAGTGCGGAACGTTTTAAATTATATGACAAAAGTATGAGAAGCAGTGGATGAGGATGCCACTAAACGCACAGCGTGATGTTGTGGCACCCTATACATAATGTTTCAATTATACAATACTATTAAGCAAAACAAAATAACTTAATACATTAGAAAAAACGAACAAAGACAAACAAGCCTTGTAAGTATAGAAATTACAAGATTTATCAATGCAAAATTCGACAAAAGTATACAATGCATAAACAAGAAACAATTTTGTAACCAGTAGGCATATCTAGAATATTAAGTCATTTTAAACAATTTCCAAAATGTTACATGAAATAGTTACATGAGAAATTGTGAAAAGACTATTTTTAGAACCTACAAAGTAAATGATAAATATAGCAATAGTGATAATGATATACAATAATGACATTAGAGTTACATACAAAAAATAAATAGAAAATAATTTATTGGGGACAAACTCCAACCAAGATCTACCTGCAAGGCAGAGAGAACAAAAATAGCACAAACACACGAAAACAAGTCCTATCTGAAATACTATATACTTTTAATATAATAATAGTAACTAGTGGCAAATGGTGGTCATAGACCACAACCCTAGCTGGGCATGTTGGTGTTTTGGAGGTATCTGACCCCTGCAAAATGTTCCAAAAATGTTCCCCTGGTCATGAGGTTTCTTACAGATGCCCAGAAAATTAAATTCTAAGATTTGATCAAGATAACCTTTGACCTGACCCCTGCACAGCGTTCCAAAGTGTTCCCCTGGTCAGTAAGTTTGTTGTCACAGAGTTTGAGCCCCGTACCTCTTACAGATGTCTAGAAAATGCATTTCGAAAATTTGACCTTTGACCTGACCCCTGCAAACTGTTCCCCTGTTCATGAGATTTGTTGTCACTGAGATTGAGCCCCATACCCTATACTGATATCCAGAAAATCAAATTCTACGATTTGACCCCAGTTAACCTTTGACCTGACCCCAAAATATTCCCCTGGTCATTAGGTTTGTTGTCACAGAGTTTGAGCCCTGTACCCATTCAGATGTTCAGAAAATGCATTTCTAAAATTTGACCTCTGCATGACTTTTGACCTGACCCCTGTAAAATGTTCCCCTGGTCATGTGATTTGTTGCCACACCCCTTACAGATGTCGAGATAAGGCAATTTTACCCCTTAATGACCTTTCACCCCAATTCTGTGTGCAAGGTATGGACACTGGGTAAAGCCGAGTGACGTCATTGTGCTATGTAATATGTGGCAGAAGAAGCATTTTGAAGGTATTTGGTTATATATCGGTAATGCCCACTTAATGACCCGTGATCCCAATTCTGTTTGCAGAAGAAGAAGAAGAAGAAGAAGAAGAAGAAGAAGAAGAAGAAGAAGAAGAAGAAGAAGAAGAAGAAGAAGAAGAAGAAGAAGAAGAAGAAGAAGAAGAAGAAGAAGAAGAAGAAGAAGAAGAAGAAGAAGAAGAAGAAGAAGAAGAAGAAGAAGAAAGAAGAATCGGGTAGAAAAACAGGACCTAGCGTGGGGGGTTGTGAACCCCCAGCTAGGTAAAAAAAATATATTTGATCCATTAGTCAGAAATGTAGCTACTGATGAGATGCTTTTTAAAATTACTTTTAAAAGATGACACAGAAGGGCTGGATTTGATTGACTGGGGAAGTGAATTCCATAGTAGAGCACCTTGAGTCTTGATGGTATTATCAGCAAGCTTTGTTTTGGTTAAATTAACATGGAAATTACTGGCTTGTCTTGTGAGGTGATCGTGAACACTTGCGTTTGTAATGAATAAGTTATTTAGAGACAAGTCAGCTGGAAATAATTTGTGGTGGAAGTTGAACATGAACGTTCCCAGTTGGTGAAAATGTATATCTTGAATCTTAAGCTAAATATGCTAAAATTACACAATTTTGCACGCTTCGTGTGCACTAGCCCTTTGCATTCTGTGTGTGCCAGCCAAAGGGAGTTGGTGCACGTGCGGATGATTCTTTTTTGAAGTAGAAAAAGTGATTCAAGGTGCGAGTTGTTTTTGTCAGCCCAGATAATATTGCAGTATGAAATGTAGGGAACTACAAAGGTGTTGTAAAGTGTAAATAAGGATTCCTGAGGAAGAAAATGACGAACTTTACGAATAATGCCATTATATTTTGAGACTATTTTAGATATATGGGACGTATGAGACTTCCAGCTAGAGGGTCGTGCTAGTAATACGAAGGTCGCCGGTTCGAATCCGGCCAGATCCACTGGTTTTTTTTCAATGTTTATATTCTGGGTAAAGATTAAAATTTGTTCAGCTGTTATCATTGTTTTGATTTGTTTGTACTATATAGTATAGGTACATACATGTAATACTGAATATGTATCCAGTTGTGTAAATAGATAACTAGAATAATTCATATCTAAGGGCAAAGGCTAGATGACGGTATGAGCTAATATTGTTCCATACACTACCAGATAGTGAGAACCAATCAGAGCAAACAATATTAAAATACGAGGTGTGCATGAATATTATATAAATGCAGTGCTTTCGGACGCGTTCTTTTTTCTTGCGGGTATGAAATAGGTTAATAAATGTGTATCACTTGTTGCTCGAGAAATAATGCACTTGGTTGTCTTTTATAGTGCCTGCCTATATAAGTTCTTGGCCTGTGTCTAACATCGTGGGCTATTGTTCACTCTAGCATTTTATAAAGAAAAAAAGAAAAAGAAATAGAGATGGGTACCGGCGATCAAAACTCGAGGAACTACACAAGTTGATAGGGAAGAGAAGAAGACAGGGGGTTGTTTTTATGGTGTGTTTTTGGCCACAGTTGCCAGCGAATTCTTGAACATGTATAGTGTGCCGAGGTTTGTGGAGTTATGCCTGTGCATTGCCCACTATAAGTCGCTGCGCCATATTAACGGGTAACACATTGCTCATCTAAAAACTGTTTTTGGCCACAGTTGCCAGCGAATTCTTGAACATGTATAGTGTGCCGAGGTTTGTGGAGTTATGCCTGTGCATTGCCCACTATAAGTCGCTGCGCCATATTAACGGGTAACACATTGCTCATCTAAAACAATGACCGCTAAGATGATTAACACCGTTTCATGGTTTGTTGTTTAAAAAATCAATTTAGACACCAATGGTGTGAGTCAAGTGAATTAGTTTGCATCAGATGGGCAATGACATTTTGCATATTTGAACGTGTTTCTAACGTTTTCCTTCACCTTTTTTGGGCGTAATATAGAAACGGTGCCCAAAACATATATGCCAAAAATCGCTTTTCTCCCCTCTTTCGACATGCCAAAAATCGATTGACCCAATTTCTACATGCTTGCCCTCCCTTTTGGCCTTCCAAAAATCTTTACCCCCATATAAATCATCACCCAAGGGGTACATATCTTTACCCCACATAAATCACCACCCAAGGGGTACATTATAATTATTGCCACTCGTTTGCGCAAATGAAATCAGTCGCCTATATCTCTCTAACGTACGATGGGCAGACAATGTAAGAGTCGGATCAAGACTGAATATCAAATAACGTGTATTATAGATTCCGTATAGATTTGGAACGAAGTATTACTAGTATATGTCAATCAAACAAAATTACAAGTAAGTCAGTTTCACTACTGAAGGAATACGCAAGATTGACGTCTGCACACGTACGTACATGTTAGGCTAAAATTGAATACGAGTACGTGTCACGGCTCTGATATGACTCTCTATAAGATTAGTTTCAAATTGAGTTTACTTACAATATCTCCGCTGTTAACGTCAACATTTTTGTATCCAAGTTCAAGACCTATAATCAGGAATATTAATATTTTTTTAAATATCAAGAATTTTAAAAATAAGATGCATTATTGTGACAATGGTGGCTATCGTGATTTCATTATATTTTCTGTAATAATAAACATAACAAGAAAAAAGGAAGTCACGGAGTCGGTAGTTGTGTAACACTTTTATAAGACGGATACCCAAATGTTAAGCCATTTTACATTCATTACCTGCTTCTATAAATGCCGAAGACACCGTAGTAGGGCGATGAGGTTTGGACACCGTTACAGGTCCACCTATGTTATGGAATTCAGAACCGGCAAAACTGGGGCTACCAAGAAAAAAACACGTAGAGATTGCATAATCAATAACCATAATTAGAACCATAAAGTGGAACATGCTTATATCATTAACTTAGGTCGAAAATATGGCTCGGTATGTAGCAAAAAGGTTCGATATGAGTAGGCATGTCACAGTGGCTGCACAATACTTCTGCCACACTGTGCATGCAAGCATAACAGTAAATTGAAAAGCGCGCGCATGAAAGTTGTTCAATTTTGACAAACATCCATGCCGAAAAATGAATTTCCTCATATGTGCTATTTATCACAATTGTTTGAATTTTTGATATATGGTGTGTGAAACCTTTCTGTGACTACCATCGGTTTTTAAAAAAATAAATATTGCTTCGTTTAAGAGCTACTACCTGTTTTTATGGATTGTTGAAGATCCCTCATAAATCAATAAATATAGGAATTTTGAAAAATCAAGATCTACCACCATTTAGCTGAAATACTAATCTTTCTAAGCATGTAAATTATTTCCGTCGACAACGAATGGCACACTTGAGGAAAACGATTTGAAACAAAACATTTTTTAAGTGAGTTTAAAGGGAGTAATATTCCAAACCACAATAGCTCTAAGCCATTGTGTGTGTCCAAGGCCACACCATTTTTGTATACACGCTATAGTAGAGGGGCTGTTCCTTTTACCGTTTCTATTCCCTTGTTAATCCAGATAACAAAATGTTAATTTAAAGTCTCATTGCAAATGGAATTTTTATTTTTACTTTTCGGATTTGGCTTTGAGCAATGGTGGCACATACCATATTTACAGAAAAATTTAAAATTCTATTCCAGACACCATCAAAATGTCAAAGTTTGTATTTTTTGTATTATATTAAAGTAATTAACTGCAGATTCTTTACTCAACATCATAACAGGTTTAAACTTGACAAATTCATGATGAATGAAAAGACTTTCATTAAATATTGAAAAAAAAACAAAATTACTCATGCCTAATTTACATAATAATATCATGAATACATAATTAGCTGTAATAAGCTAATTTGCATAATTGATTACTTTTTGTGTATTTTTTGTTATCAATTGAAAGAACTTTGTATACATATGTGTGCGAAAAAACCGCACCCTGATATCATGTACGGTTTTCTTTTGGCATCAATTTTGCATATTAATTAGCTGAACTTAGTCATTTTTTTTTTTTTTTTTTGTCTGCAGATTGGCCGGAATTGCTAAAATAGTATATTTGGTTAATTTATTACAATTATTTAATGATGGATTTTTTAATTTTGTTTTCTTTGGCGAAGTTAAAAAAGATAGGCAATTAACCTGTGATACTTAAATTAACGTTGCTTTTTCAAGCAAGTGTCCAAATAAACCTTCAAAATCTCGAAATGTGTCAATTTTGTAATTATAGCAATTTGTGGCAGATTTGCATTCCATTTATGAGCATCTTAAAATTGAGACTACGTCACAATGCATTGACCGATTTCAATTCGGTTTTTTGATTTTTGATGCTTTAATAAAGGTCATTCATGTAGAAACATTAAATAACGTGTTTCTGCTGCCCTTATTTTTGAGGTGATATACCTAATATGAGTGATGACGAATGTGAAATAAGTTCGACATAACTACCCAGCAAACACAAAATATTTTCGACATCATTCGCATAAGGTTAGAAAAAGTTGCCAGAAAACGTTTATAAATGTCGGGTTATATAAAGGACATTTAAAGGGTATAAAACGTTTTCATAACATTCAAAAACATTTGATGATAACCTACTGCAAATATTCTAACATAATGTTATTTAAGTGGTGACAAAATATTTGGCAAAATAAGTTTGCGACAAATATTTTATAATAATATTTTTAAAATATTGCTGTCATGGTTGTAGTGTGTTTTCATTCAAAACGTTTTAAAACGTTTCCATGACCTTTATATAACCCGACATTTAATGTTATTAAAACGTTTTTATCTAAACCCAAACCCAAAATATAACATGTTTAAAACGTTTTAAAAGATGTGTTTGCTGGGTATATAACCTTATTTTCTACCTAGCGAACCTGAACCCAAAGGGCACCAGGAATATCCACGCTCTTTTCGAATGTAGACGAGGGCCGCGTTAAAACGTATTATTATACTCTACTATACTATATGAAATTCATCGTCTTACCATATCCCATTTTCGGCCTTAAGAAAAAACGGCAAAACATCTTTCCAGCTCCAGCCGTCGCAACCTAAACTGGCCCACGAATCATAGTCAGCGGCTGAACATCGCGTGAACACCATGTAATTATGACTACTACACCCACCGAGTACCTATGTAAGGAAACATAATTAAACATTCACAATGTCATTCTCAATCCAAGAGTCCTCACAAGACATGAGGTTAAGAGTTTGATAGGTTTATGACATGTAACGTACTCCCCCGTTGAAATGTCTTTCCGCATCCCCTATAACCGCAGAAAATGTTTAATTGTAATGATACTACAAATGGAAAACGTATCAAACCTAACTGTCACTAAAATACATCCTTTAATCAATAAATTTAGATTGACTGGGGACGGGTTGAAATAAATCAATCCTGTTCATATTCATAAGTATTTCAAACATGTAATTTGCACCACAAACTTACTTCTAAATGCAATGCAGACATTTTTTGCTTTGAGGCATTATTTCATAGCGGAAACCATATTTATACTGTGGAAATGAGGCATACTAGCATAGTATTATACTCGTATTTTTCACGGTTTAGAATTGTCAAAAGATTTGCTTCTTGCATTATTTGAAAAATTGGGCACCCATAATCACTAAATACCGAAACTTAAAATCTAGATGAGACGAAATATTGATTACGAATAAAAGAAGAGCGTCAAGTTAAATTTGCCATATGTAGCCTAAACTGTAGTGCGCCCTTATATTTTCATTTTATGCGAGCTAGGCTGTATAATTCAGTTACTCAGTAGAAACGCAATGATTATTATCGGTAATGGATAGAGAATAATTGATTAATGAAATCAAAGGATGCTTTGCAGCTTACCTTAGCACGACTCCAGGTTACATCTTCGTACGCGAGATAGGATTTCTTCTGTATCTTGCACTGAAACAAAAGAAGAGTATTAAAGAAAACCATTCTGATGTCAACGCTTAACAACCTATGATACCGTTTGGAAACATACCGTATTGGATTAGCATCAAATTATTCACTTGTTTATTGGTTTTAGAAAAACCGAGTGAATGTTTTTAATAATCCCTTAGTCTTTACATTTACTGATGGCATTTGAATAACCCTACCTTATAATCCCAATCCACCTTAGTCCTCTGCAATGAACTCGTTAGTGACGGGATATGCGTGTCGATCCAATCAAGATCCGACGGTCCTGCTTCAAGAAGTAACACGCTACGATTAGGATCCTCAGATAATCGGGAAGCTACGACGCAACCTGCGCTACCACCACCACAGACAACATAATCGTAGGAATCTTGCAAATCGGCCATAATTCGAAATGGAATTATTAAATGCTCAATTGATGAAACAGGTAAATCTACACGCTGTCATCTAAGCGCAATTGGACTCCCTTGGACTTTGGCTTGCATAAAACATACAAAATGTATATAATGGGATAAGCGACTCAAGTCACGTGACGATTTTACATATGTCCAGACAATAGGCGGCCATTAGCTGGCACTTTGCTTTATAGATGATGTTATTCACGTGTCCTAATACTTCAGTTCAAAAATGTATAAGTTGCTAGATTTACAATTTTAATATGTTGAGCATATAATATATTCTGTAGTAAATCGATGGAATATGACGGTGATTGTTGAGCAATGGCGTAGGCAATGGAAGCGGTGCCCAGGCTGTGCAGATCAAAATTTACCGAAATACGTTTCAAATCGCGTTTACATTTATATATCAATATCCTTCAATGCGCAAACGTAAATAGCAAAAAAAGGAAGAGCCATTATTTCTTCGCCCTGCACACAAAAATTCCACAATTTTCTTTCCCCAAGGGCCGTCATGTACCGAGTGCACTAGGCAAAAAAATGGGGTTAACAATTCAAAATTTCCGTCAGCAAAAATATTTTGGTACATTTCGTTGTGCCCCCCCCCTGTTCAGAAAACCTGGCTACGCCACTGTTGTTGCTTGCCTACTTGCTTATTTCGGGTGGTTTTCCCGAACCACGACAGCGTTCCATATCCTTCTGTCCTGCATCGCCGTTCCCAAGTCAGATGCTTCTAGTCCAGTGTTTGGGTGTCCAGGTTATCAGATTGGCAACAGGTTCGCACTTACTCCTGAAACAGTGTCCAGCGAAGCGTGTCCTTCTTTCTCTGATCTTCTCTGAGAGTCTCTGTTGTTATATAATAGAATTAGTCTGTCTGACCAGCTGCTATATTCTCCTATGCCATCAGTGTGATTCCAGTCACTCCACGTGTTGCGAAGGTGGGAAAGCTGTAGTGACGAACACTACGTTATAAATAATCTATATTAGGTCCAACATTGTTGTAACCACTTGAACCTGGTTTCGTCTTTAACATTTTAAAACTTTTCAAAGATGTTTATTATATGCAACTTTTTCATTAATTCAATAGAATTTATATTTTTTCATTTGAATGTTGTAGAAGATTAATATCATTTTTGGAATTACCGTTCCAAAAAATGTATATTGTAACAAAACTATTGAATTTATTTCAGTAAGGCTATCTTAAATTTTGGCCTGTTGAAGAGAGATTTACTACGAATCAAATAATGACACATTTTTAAGCAATAATTTTGGTTAACCACCGTGGGAGTGGTTTGCTGCTTTCATTCTCATACATTGTTTATCATATCTTTTAAATCCAAGTTGGTTAAGAATCTTAACTTGGTTAAGAAATCGTAATATTTTCCAACTTTCCATATTTTACTGTCACAATTGATAATCATACACAGTATTTTGAGTACAAGAAATTGGTTTAAGGTGGTACTACACCCCTTGATAAATTTGTGATTATTTTTGCAGTTACTCATGACAGACATTATTTATGATAAGAAAAGAGCACTCTAGAATGTGCCTCATTTCTTAACATATATAATGAACCACTTGTCTTGAATCACTGAAATTCAGTGAAGTAATTGGATTTCTTGCCGCTATAATATACATAACTGTTGTTACCAGTGTGAAGTTATTTTTTGAGAAAAAGGCAAAATTAGTCACAAAATTTATCAGGGGGTGTAGTACCATCTTAAGTAATTAAAACAGAATGATTTATACAAAATAGTACAAGTCCCTTAACAATTTTATTAATTTACAATGTCATACAATAATCATATTGCTGAACCTGCGTATTTTAGGAACCGCTCATTATTTACAGGGGGGGGCCGGGAAAAATGTAGGGGGGGCTATGTGATTTTCACTGTAACACACAGGGGGGGGTTATGTGATTTAATTTTTCCTGATAGGGGGTCAGGTGAAATTTAATATTAAATTATTCACTATGATTATGATTCTGATTCACTACAATATTTACCTCATATTTGGCCATTTTAGCCACAAAAATCTCAATTTTTGCGCGCTTCGCGCGAATTTATTCCTGCACTGTATTTTGAGTTTAGCTTCAATATGGCAACATTTTTGTGCGCTTCGCACGCATTTGTGTCATGAACTTATTCTCTCACCAAAAGGTGCTGGATTCACATAATACTTCAAGAAATTTTTTACAACCACCTCATGTCAAAAAGAAATTTACGCCACTGTTCATCAGCACAATAGCCATATGCCAGGGTGGCAAGTCGGTTCCCTCCCCTGCTCAGTCGACAGATGTATTGTGACAAAACTTATGATTTGCATCTTCCTTTTGGTCTATTTTAGACCTTAAATTAACCCCATTTTGTTAGTATCAAAATGCCAAATTGCTGCGCGCATTTATCTCAGAGAAACCATTCTGTGAGTAGATCTGCAAGACATGCCTTTGTAAATTCTGGTGTGTTTTTTTCATCTTGAACTTGAACACGAATCTCAAAAATGATAGTTATAATTCCATCCATTCTATAATGTAAATCATAAATATGAGTGTTAGGGCAGCTCCTCTGGTGCTTGGAAAAAGCATAAAACTTGTATACTGGATCAAAATACTGGGACTAAATTAACCAAAAGTTGTGAAAGCCCTATATGCATTATCTTTTGGAATGATTTTAGGGCACATATTGTCCTCAATTTTGTTCATTTTAGCTTTTTTTCCGCGCGCTTCGAGCGCACTTGTCCAAGTAATGTTCTTTAAGTAGCAGATCAGTGGGACGATTTGGAAATTTTGCCCCCTGGTCCCTGGACTCCCTGGTTCGGTGACTCTGATACATCTCTCATTGAATTTTAGCATTGAAATAGCATATTTTCTGGGGACAGCTTGGAAAAAAAACTTGGATTACAACTGTGGGGAGAGTGGTGTCTTCTATACGAAGAGCCAGAGGTGGCAATCATGTTGCCATGCCCAGGGGCCATCAAAAGGTGAATCCGGCCATGGTATACCAGCAAAGTGTATTTCTCGATGTGGTGGGGGGGGGTTTATGTATTTTTTTGGCGGCAATAGGGGGGTTATGTAATTTTAGATGCTGCTAATAGGGGGGTTGTGTAACTTTATGAACTCAATTTTGAAATCCTCCCGGCCCCCCTCCCCTATAAATAATGAACGGTCCCTTAATAATCATGTTAGGTTCAGCTGCTTAAAATTGGTTTCAATTGATACTTTAAATATTATTGATCATATTTGTTATTTTGAAATAGTTACAACGATCAGTGGCGGCGCCGGAGTGGGGTGGGGCATGTGGGAAAATCCTCCAGTCAGAACTATTCCCCTCAGTTTTTCCCCTAGTAAAAACCCCAAATTACGAAAATTTCCACGTTATGCTGCAATTTTTTGCAAAATGTTTGAATTCCCCCCTTGGAATTCACTTTGCCCCCCTCTCCATGCTCTCCAAAAAATTATGGCGCCGCCACTGGCAATGATGCGTGTATGATGATTTAGAGATCAAGACAAAACGACTGATCTAAAAACTACAACTCGAGAGGCAGTATATCAACAAATTTAGCATTTAGTGTTTTAATGAGCTGCTGAGGATACCATACAAGGCATTGACGATATCATGTCATCAATGTTCTCTGATTCATGATAATTCATGCGGAACAAGAGTTTAACAAATAGACAAATAGCTTTTCGTCACTAAGCAGAGTTCACAATAATAAGTAGATACATAGGTCAATTCGTAGGTCACATTACATAAAGACCTATAAGTTCAATGCCATTTTAAAGAAAATCGTTTCACATACAGAGCTTTAACTTATTAATACTTTTAAGTATCTTCTTCATCATAAAAAATCCTTTGAGGAAAATGAAGTAAGTTTGAGGCTAAATCTAAAACCAGTATGTGAAACATCCGTTTTCGTATATTATAACCGTATGTGATGTGACGGACGAATTATTATTGTTTGTGTAATATTCAATTTTTCTGGCTTTTTACTTTATAGTCTAGCTAGATTATTTAATCGACTGCATTGGTTACAACCTAATAAACACACCGAATTTAAGAATTTGATTTCCGAAATGACATTTGTGACTGTTTGACTTTAAGTACTCTAAAGACCGACCGTTGTCAGTATTTTCGGTAAATATTAGGACTTTTAAACACTTTCCTTTGACGCTATGAAACTGTAACCTACTATATCACTTAATAAATTTGATCATAAATTTGGTATTGCCATAAACAAGGATAACATGATTTATTTTATCCAAAACACCACCCTAGTCTTAAGATGAAAGTCACATCCTTCTTGCTCCTGTTATTTGCCTCCATTGATGATCAAATCAGCACCCTTCTCTCCAATCATAATACATGGTGCGTTTGTATTCCCGGAAGTCACATTGGGCATGATAGAAGCATCTATAACACGAAGACCTTCAATTCCTCGCACCCTGTGGGAATGGAGAGGATGATTAATGACAATGTAAAACGAAACAAAACGTAAAACGAATTTTCTAAAATCAGTGTATCTCATAGACAAATAATCGCAAACACGCACTCCCACTCACCCCACTCAACACACCCCACCAGGTAGCGCAACACTCCAACCAACACTTTTGCACTCCCCGGCTGCTAACACTTGCCTTAATTGAGGGTCAACCACAGCAGTAGGGTCGCCCTTAGCACCCATTTTACAAGTAGACGTAGGATGCCACACGGTATATGCATAATGACGTGCATAGGCCTCTATGTTCTCATCAGACCATTCATCATGTTTACTGTCAGGCATCTTCAAACAATTCAATTTACACCTGCAAGGAAGAGTAAATTCTTGTTCTGTAATACAAGTATGAATTTGTAATTGTTAAAGCTACATTTGCAGCGTTTTATACGAGGGACAGTCAAAAAGTTCTACCTTCTTTATTATAACTTTGGTTCTGTAACTTGAATATTGATACCTTTTCCAGATTTTCGTAGGTGAGCTTAGAACCTAAATAAGATTTGATACACCGGACACGATAAAAAAAATCCCAAAATATTTTACAAGAACATACAATTATGTATGTATCATAGCTCGATATGTAAGTGTTATGATTATGCTAGCATTAACAGATTATAACTGAAACAACATCAAATATGTAATCAAACATTTAGATGAAAGGTAATGAAATGCATTGCAACTTTAAAATAGTATACTCGCATCCAATTTTTACTGTAACGTCTGAGGTCTTTTAGGGGAGGGGATGAGTATCTGTTTGGGGACACACAGCCACTTCCTGTCACTTTCTATTTTCTAGACCTACATAAATATTTTATTTTCATCCGAATGACTTGACAGAAAACACTTTATCTATATACTTACTCAAATGGTACCATAGCTTTAGTTTCTAAAAGCTCTTTGGCAACACGAATTCCCTAAATTAAACAAGAAAAAAATCAACATATTGTTAAATGACCAGCGCTGTTTTAATACATGAATACTAAAATGAACAGATCAGTGCAATAGTGCAGATGCAAGAGTCACTAATTATGATACGTCAATAATTTGATTATGTGTGCATAATATTTGAAAATAAAGAATATGACTTGTTCTTTTAAAATTAAAGATTCAAATATAGTTTAAGGGAGAAAGCAGGATCACTCTAAGTGGATGCTGTTTGAACCCATGGATGCGGAATCATTGACATTAATATGATTTTAGGGGTTTTTAGTGAGGAAGGTCAAATGGGCTATTCCCAAATCCACCCTACCCCTGTGGAAAGTTTTGGAAATATATGTTACAGAGGGATTATCAATTCCAATTGGAATAAACACATTAGCAGCTCCATCTGAAACTCACCCAACCCAGGCGAAAATTAAGATTGAATCTTTCTCAGAGGATGTATTAAATTCAAATGGAGCTGCCTAATGTGTTCATTCAACTTGAAATTCATACTCCCCCTGTGGAAGATATTTTATATCGAACAACACAATTCAGTGAGTGTTGTACCTTCACTTGCAACGGTATTAGCTTAGATATAACTTAACAAATTGAGCGTAACACTATACGTATACAAAGCATATTTACTTTTTATACTCAATTTGTTAACAAAAAGAACTGAAATCGAATAAATCAAAGAAAATGGTTAAGGAAGAAGGTAACACAGTCAAAGATGGCTGACGTACTTAGTGTATCTTCATGGGATGCTCTCACTAATGGCAGTGTGCGATCTCAGCATTAATGACCCATCCAGGATAATAATGATACTGCGAGACTAGTGCGACATGTGTCACCCCCAAACAACAAAAACTCCGCGAAAAATACATAAACGTTTAACTTTATAATTCATTATTATCTTTGCAAGCATACCTTAATCATAGCCTTCACATCATAAGGGTGATCAAAGTAATTCGGATCAATAAATGGCGGTGCCATTGGATCAGCACTCGCTAGTTTGATCTCACCATTACTCTTTGGGTGTAATAAGGTAGGTACGAGAGTAAATCCTTCCTTTACCAAACGCTCTTCTTGTGGTATGTCTTGAGATAAGATAGGGTAGAACCTGAAATCAGAGTTTTGTACTTAAAATATTATATGGTATGACAAACGATGAAAAGTGTCCTTCGTTGCTTATTTGTTTAAAAGTTGCTTTGAATGAGTGTGATGAATGCTGAAAGCATCTTAAAAGGACTTTGCTTAATTCGAATTTTTCAGTTGAAATCCATACACTCTTATGGAAGACATGACCATAATCTTCCACACAAGGGGTGTAGACTTCAAATGGAATCACTCATTCACTTCACCCCGTTTGAAATTTCTACTCCCTCTGGTTAAAGTCATGTCTTTCAGACAGAGTGTATGGTTTCAACTGGAATGGCACATTGAGGCTATTATTCCTCATATATGTCATGTTTGTTGCACTTTTAAGATTCTTACCAATGTAGCAACTAACTCCAACAATGAATAAGCTATAGACACATACTAGACACTGCTTTTTCATGTCAAGAGAGACAAAATTTGTTTCATGATACCTGGGCATATAAGGTTTTTGCGTGTTGATACACTAATGTGATATCCCAAAGACAGTCGTAGCAGTTTTCTTCATTATGTTGTCGATATTATTAGTTTTAATGGGAGTATTTGATTTTGCAACCATTTGTAAGCGACTTCAGGATATTTTACAGATTTTTGTTCCTCGACAGATCTGTGAAAGCCCCCAAATTTAACACACAGGATTACAGAAACCCTGGATATCGAAGTTATTTACACGTCCAAACCAAAACGACAAGAGCAAGTTAAGCATAGGTCTAGTGTACTTTGCTGCTTCGAGCTCTGATCTAGAAAAATGGCCAGGGGCCGAGCCAACAATTTCACAACACCACAACAACATTCCTAAAGCCTATTTCATTTGAACAGATCGCGCTTTATACGTACTTTGGATCCTTAAGCGCGCTAAGTGTATCTTCAAGTAGCCCATATGGATAGAATCCTCCGATGTAATGGAATTGCATATCAGGAGAATCCACTTCTGGCTGTAAATGACAGGAACATATAAACCATTAATTATGTTAATCCACACCTCCTCAAATATACTTTGATAATAGATAGATAAACTGATAACCGATAACCTTGATACTTTTATGTTTAGTTCTTGTTTCGTTCGGATAGCCAAGAGAGGGATATCCATGAGACCCCTGCTAAGCTAAAGGTAGACGAACATGTGCACGCAGACCGGAGTGCCCATGCTGCGATTGGGCCAGATCACTCCATATTATGTTGATGCGGGGGAATCGCTACAACTCTTCCTCATTTAATAGAACCGGTACTCATCTGTACAACTGGGTGGGGATACTGGCAACAGAGGTGAAGGGCCTTGCAGTTGCATGTCTAAGTGCACAACACATTGACGTCGCGGGGTATCGAACCTACGACCTCGAGCTACCTCGCGATTATGAGTCAAAGTCGTCGATAGCTGCGGCGCCGTGCACCCCCCGCCATGCAAATTAATAGTTCATACGTGCTGGTGATAAACAATTTATAAAGTTTAAACTGACTTCCTGCACAGCAAATTTGACTAACTTTGCATTTTTGATGTGTGACACTCATCTTTATCAGAAGAAGTCATAAGATGTTGTGATGGACTTGCCCTGTTGTAAACCATTGGCAACTTTTGGTCGAACGAGGACGTTGTATAAGGTTTTCAATTCCAGTCCTTGATCACGATTTAGGTCTGGTTGTTAGTCTCACCTGAGGAACCTGCGGCAACAGTTGCGGCTTTTGAGATACCCCGCGTCGAATGAACAAGTTCATACATCGGTCAGACAGGTAGACAACTCGAAGATGAACTGAAGGATCACAAGTCAACTGCCTGCAGCCGCAAACCCTCTGCTATCGCAGAGCATAAAACAGAATCACGACACAACATTGACCTGGAATCCACAAAGGTTTTAGCCAAGGATGATAGAGAGTCCTGAGTCCCTCTGTTTAGTGCGGGTGGCCATCCAGACCAAGAAGAACTTGCCAGAATTAAATCGTGATCTAGGACTGGAATTGGCAACCTTATACAATACGCTAATTAGACCAAAATGACCAATGGCCAAGCAAAGGGCAAGTCCATCACAACATCTTAGGTCTATTGATAAAGTTGTGTGTCACACATCGAAAATTCATGGTAGTTGAATTTGTTGTGCTGAAAGTCAGTTTAAACTTTTAGAAATTAATATGTACCAATTAGGCATCGAACGAATTTTATTTTTCTGTTTTGAAATAAATTTTCTGTCTTGAAATAAAACTGCTGGCAGAGTCAGTCATTCATTACAAAAAGAAACAATTTAAGCGCAATTGCAAAAAACAAATCATGGGTCTCATGGGACCCTCTTAGCTACTTTTAGTGTTATTGAGAGTATAGAAACACTGGCGTACAAGGCGCATTTTCAAGAGGGAAAACTTGCAAAATCGGCACCGAAATTAATTTAGCATGCCAAGTTCGCTTAAAGCGAGCAAAAACTTCAATTTTTAATGCTAGAATTGGGCAAAATGGTGTTAATTTGTGTCTAAAAGAGACCAAATGAAAGATGGAGTTTCATGTCAATCTTGGTTTTAAGACAAGTTTGACCCTGTATTTGAGCCCTCCATGTCCCCCGGACAGAACGCTTCGGTAAAAATCACATCCCTCCGTGCCTACCTACCTCTTCCAATCCGGTTTTAATAAAGCCAGATGCTTCCATTCCATTGGTATCCATGGGAGACTGAAAGTATCAAAGGGAAATTGATTAAAGTTTAGCACTCACCATCATCATCAGTCGGCTGCAGTCTTGGGCTAGCAAAATATTTTTGTTTGGCTGCAGCATCCTTCATTATCTCCCAAAAGGTGCTGGACATACTGCATGAACCATGTCGTCGAATATAAAGGGCATTTCACAAAAGAAATTTGGTCGAGAAATTTGATTTGATGAGGCTTGACTCCGTCAGCCAATGGAGTCGGTCAGATTGTAGATTCTTTCATTTGATATCCGACTCCCAACACAACCTTTACATTTAAGTTCATCGGTTTCAAAGTCTGTAGCACAAAGTTGTATACTTATTTTCACACCAAATTGTCGACGTACAAATTAGAGATACCGGTACATAGACATCATAATTATGCGAAGGCAAAAGAAGCAACTTACGTTTGACAATGTGTTTACTTGTGATCCAGGTTTGACAGATACTTTCATCTGAATAGCTAAATGGTCCTGAAAAAAATGGATTGAATTTATAATTTCACTTACCAATTTCAAAAATGGACTCATCGATGTAATGGGCTATTCCAGTTAAAATCCGTACACCCCCAATGGGAGACATAATCTTCCACACAGGAGTGTGAATTTCATAGGAAGTTACCTAAATGGGTTACTCCATCTACACTGCCTGTTGGAGATTAAGGTCAAGTCTTTTATAGGGGTGTATGGATTTCAACCAGAATATCCCAATTAAAGCCCGATATTCTGTCAATCTTAAAGCACTCGTTTTATTGTCTAATTTACAGAAATGTTTCGGGCCCTTGGGGTTTGAAATCTACGGGCCCTCAACAAATCTCATCACATGATCTCACATTGTAAAGGTGACAAATAATACAATCATTTCTAATAGTTCAATCAAAGAATCGTAAGTTAAATAATTAAGGTTATTTATATGGGTTGACAATATTACCAACTTAAGACGAGACTGAGACATAGTTGAGCTTCGTTGGCAGTGAACACTTTCTTGAAGCAGGTTATGTGTATTTAACTAACTATGGTATGTAGAAGTAGGTTGAACCCTACGCGTTTCAGTTTTGAAATGTAATGAAACCTTTATCAAAACATAAAGCCCTACAACAACATTTATTTAGTGGCAAACATTTTGAAAAAAAAAAAAAAAAAAAAAAACACATTCTCAACACTCAAATAACATTATGTTAGAATATTTTCCCGCAGGTTTTCAATGCGACATTTAAACGTCACTTCAACATTTGGGTTTACTGAATTTATACTGAGTATACCCCGCCACTGCTAATATATCGATTTAGTCAGATCCGGGGTTGTATACCTGTAGATTCTGTCCTACTGGTAGATCAGCCACGCATTCAATACCAAACTCTTCCAGATGGCTCTTAGGGCCCACGCCAGACAACAACAGGAGCTTATAGAAAGTAAAACAATATAGCAATATTGCAATTAAGATTTTCAGCTGTTCACAATAGTCTTCGTATCACAATAGTCTTTTAATGTTAATCTAGACAACCTTCTGTTGAAAAAAATCCTTTGCCACATATGAAACTTATCAGAAGTTTGGTTTGATTAAAAGAGTCTTTAATATAGGTAGAGATTTTGATGAATATTTTGCTGGAATCGAAAACTCAAGCTATTTGACGTACCTGAGGTGAATTGACGGCTCCACCAGACACAATGACCTCTTTGTTGACGGCAACACGTTTGTCACCATCGTCAGTACGAAAGCAAACTCCAACAGCTTTCTTGTCTTTGATATCAACCTGGTGGTGCGAAAGGAAATACTCACGTCAGTAAACCTTTTTGCGTTTTGTTTTATTATTATTTGAAAGGTTTAGTGCCATATATATGTTACCAATTCTATAGAGCCGCATATTTTTAAATAGCCAGTGATCTGTTACTAAAGATCGCTTCTTTTGAAAAAAAAAATGGCACCCACAATTGCAAGTTTTAATATGGTTTATTTGGGGACATTGATGACCAACGTCGGGTGTGCAAGTTAAGCTTTTGTGTACACCATGATCGAAACCGACTGCAAAGTCTTTGTCACAAACTGCATCCGCCCCGTAGGTCGGTATTTACGATCATAATGAATAATGTGTTTTTTTTACTTCAGTCAATACAATACCTTAGTGACGTGAGCATTACATAAGACAGTGAAATTGCTTCGTTTCATTGCAGGATGGACGTATGCCCTGGCTGTGCTGGCTCGCTTTCCATCAGCGTCAATATTTGCTGGTAAATCTCCGAAACCAATCTAAAAATATGAAATGAAGTAACATATTTATTTGGGGCCTTGCAATAATTATGTGTATCAACTGGGTGATGAATTCTCAAAATGGTCTGTTAAAAATCGCTCGCTCCCCTTTTGATAAGCCAAAAATTCTTTACGGTGCCTTTCGACATGCCAATAGATCTAAACATGTGATGCCAGCGTAGAAGATTTCAGAATTATGCCCTTCTTTGTACCATTTTTGATCAAATAATTACCAATTCCAGATCTTATAATTAATTATTAACTTGGTCTCGGGTGGATTGTGACAGTCGGGCTTAACATCCTATACGGTTAACACCTGTACTCTTTGTATCTAGGTGTGACTGTCTGTGCATGGGACCGAGAGGTTTATGGGAAGTGTTGGAAAACCTTAAGGTATCGAATAACATGTATAAATCCCATATAGATCTGGAACTAAGTTTCACTATTGAAGCAATATCCAAGCATTTGCGTCTGCATAATTATGTCACGTAGGTAAATTTTAGGCTAAAAATTCCCCCAAATACATTTGAAAGTGACGTTACTGTTTAGTTTATACAGGGGCTGAATGCGAGTGTCTCGGCCCTGCAGAAAAAAATCTCTAAAAGATAAGATTCAAACTGAGTTTACTTACAATATCTCCGCTGTTAACGTCAACGTTTTTGTATCCAAGTTCGAGACCTATAATCATGCAATATTAAAATTTTGCTTTTCAAATTAAGTTGCATTATTGCGATAATTGTGGTAATTGTGATTGAAAACATAGCCTATTAAAAAGCACACAACAACACAGAAAAGGACCATTTTCAATCATGCAGTGAATATAACAAGAAAAAAGGAAGTCACAAAGTCAGTAGTTGTGCAACACTTTTGTAAGATGGATACATATACCTTTGTATTGTAAGATGGATACGCCAATTTTCATTAAAAAACCATTGTACAAACCTGCTTCTATAAAGCCTGAGGACACAGTAGTAGGACGATGAGGTTTGGATACTGTTACAGGCCCACCAACGTTATGGAATTCAGAACCGGCAAAACTGGGACTGCCAAGAAGAAAAGAAAGAAGACAATAGATTGCATATCAATAAACATGGTCATCATTATAAAGTCGAACAATATGGTTCTGTATGTATTAAAAGATATTTAAAAAAGGACGAAATAACGAATATGAAATAATTTCGATATAGAGAACCTTATTTTCAACAAGTCAAACCTTCGACACAGCGAGCCTTAAGGGCCTTAACCCACAGGGCACCGGCGATATGTCTAATGTCCGCGCTTATTTTGAATGTCGACGCGTTGAAACGTATTATTAGTGGTGCTCAGTGGTCTTATAACTCTACTACTATACTATAGGAAATTCATCCTCTTACCATATCCCATTTTCGGCCTTTAGAAAACACGGCAAAACATCTTTCCAGCTCCAGCCTTCGCAACCTAACCTGGCCCATGAATCATAGTCAGCGGCTGAACATCGCGTGAACACCATGTAATTATGACTACTACAACCACCGAGTACCTATAGGAACATAAATAAACAAAACTTATTACTAATGCAAAAAGCTTTGTGTCATTATCTCAAAGCGGAAACCATTTTTATACTGTGGAAATGTGGCATACTATCACAGTGTTATATTTTCATTGGAAGGTGACGGTTTAGAATTATCAAAATATTTGCTTATTGCATAATTAGAAAAAGTGGGCACACTTAGATGCGAAATATTGATTCAAAAGAAGAGTGTCAAAAATATACTGTAGTTTGCCCAAATTGTATTCTTGTGTGCGCTAATTAAGCCATATAGTTTAGTATGCATGTAGATATGCAATGAATAAGATTGCAATGTACAATATGACCCCAAACCTTGTCACTTGTTTCTAAAGTTTAATTTTTCATACTTTCGAAAGTCTATTATAACATATTGTAACATATTATCAGTATATGCATATAATTATGTATATATAATTATTAATTAATGAAATCAAAGGGGGTTTTGCAGCTTACCTTAGCACGACTCCATGTTACATCTTCGAATGCGAGATAGGATTTCGTTTGTATCTTGCACTGAAACACAAGAAGATACACTAGTAGAAATGTATAATGAAAATTCTTTCAAAGCGATGAGAATCGGACGATGAGAATTAAACTTTCTCATCCAAATGAATGAGAATTATCTCAACCACCTGAAAATGTAATACTCGTGAAAGGTTATTGACACGTTAATTAGTATTTCTCATTCATTCGGAATGAGAAAGGTTCATAGAAATGAGAAAATTTTCAATTCACATAGTTTTATCCAATTCTCATTTTCAATTTCCACTAGTGATATTTATAGAAAAAATCATTCTGATGTCAACACTTAACAACCGATGCTACCATTTTGTATTAGCATCATATTATTCACTTGTTTACTGGTTTTGGAAAAACTGAGTGATGTTTTAAAAAATCCCTTACTCTTTCATTTACTGATGGCATTTATTCCTCTTCTTCTTCTTCTTCTTTTCATTTAATGGCCAACATCCCTGGTGGAATCAAACGGTCAGGGTAGTGCGCATGCAGATGAAATTTAGTTATTTTGGTTGGCTGCTTTGCTTCTTTGGTAATTCTCTACTGCTTCTTTGATTTGTTTGGGTTCTGCCTGCTATTGAAACCACTGCTTCGGGTAATGAGTTCCAGTCTTTAACTGTTCAAGGTATGAAAGTTGAGTAACCCTACCTTATAATCCCAATCCACCTTAGTCCTCTGCAATGAACTCGCTAGTGACGGGGTATGTGTGTCGATCCAATCAAGATCCGACGGTCCTGCTTCAAGAAGTAACACGCTACGATTAGGATCCTCAGATAATCGGGAAGCTACGACGCAACCTGCGCTACCACCACCACAAACAACATAATCGTAAGAATCTTGCAAATTGGCCATATTTCAGAATAAAAATGCTCAATTGCAGGAAAATTCACACGCTGCAAGTAGTTTAACAAAACGCAATCGGACTCTGTTGGACTTTGACTGGCATAAAACAAACACAATCAGCCCAGGTACGTGTCAACCACGGAGGACGAATTTATCGGCATCGTACATTGTTAAATTTGTGAAGTTTGTCATTCATCAGGTTTAATACAAGATCAAATTGGATTCATATATTCAATTGGACTCACGTTTTGAGCAGTTTCAATAATTGAAACGTTCGAAATTTGTAGTTACAACAACTGCGTTATACAGTATCGCACCACGTTTTAATCATTGTTATGTAACTGTTTCATTATTTCAATAGCAATTATAATTTGCAATTTGCAACTTGAATGCTGTAGACCATTAATATTTATAATATAAAGATATGGATTTTGCATTGAAATTACTTTTACCAAAATAGTAAGAAAAGTTTATTAATTTCAATAAGGCTATCTGAAATGTTGAGCTTTTGAAGAGAGATTTACTACAAATAATGACACATTATAAGGCAATTATATGATTAACTATTTTGGGAGTGGTTTCCTGCATTCATTCTTATACTTTCTTTAATATCGGATATATTCTTTAACATACAAACTCTAAGTTGGTTCGGAATCAGAATTTGGTTAAGAAATCTACATCTACATATGTTCCAACAATGACCTATCACAATTGGTCATACACAGCCTTTTGAGTACAAGAAAATTGGTTTATCACCAGATATAAATCTGCAAAATATATACTTAAAACAAAATAATTTGTATAAATAGTACACGTTTTGCTCTATTTACAAGTCGGTTAGCAATTTTATTAATTTACTATATTGCTGAATTTGTATATTTTAATAATCTTGGTAGGTTCTCCTGCTTAATTGGTTACAATTGATATTTGCAATTATGTGCAATGATATTATTTTTGTTATTTTGAATGTTGTTACGACGATGCCATGTGAATGATTTAGAGTCCAAGTGGAATGTAAGGTTGTGAAGCTGGGGACGGATTGGAAGTGGTGTACGGGGTGAAGGACGGAGTGAAAGTGGTGTGCGACGTATTGACGGAGTACGAAGAGAAAAAAGGAAATTGGTTGTGCGAGGTGAAGACTAAGTGAAAGTGGGTGTGTATGTGACATTGCATATTAATGGGTAACAGGTCGGTGTTCTTTGCATTTAATTGTTTTATATTTAATAATTATTATGTACCTGGATGTAATTCTTATACAGGGCAAAACGGTTGCAATTCCTTATCCTGTTATGTCATTTTCAGTTTAAGTGTTTTTAATATTGGAATATTTTTTGTGATGAGGATGGCATACAGGGCATTTGACGGTACCGTCTCATCCCTGTTCTCTAATTCATGAGAATTCCCACGGTGCATGATATAGAAAAATATCTTTTCGTCATTTTGCAGAGTTCACAACAATAAGAATAAATGTTTTGCCTAAAATTGCCGCAAATAATTGAGATGTTCGCAATTTGTGTTCCTAAGGCTAACTAGGCCTGGGGTGTGGGGGTATGTGTGTGGGGGGTGGTTTTGGGTGTTGGACAGGGAAAAAGGGGGTGTAAATGCAGTGACACCGTCAAGGACAATGGGTTATTTCTTTTAATAGTCTTATCTAGCTAGATAATTTAGAAGCGTTTAGAAGACCACAATACCGTATAAGCTTCAAAGCGTAAAAATTCTCATATTACTACTGCACGTCTCAACCGCTTCAACAAAACAAAACAAAATCTCAAATCAGGCCTACATGCCTATACCACACTGAATTTCAGATTCTTTTCTCGTTTTTAAACCTCTTTATGGATTTGTTTCAGCATATAAGTCTTAAGATGAAAGTCACATCCATCTTGCCCTATTATTTCCCTTCATTAATGATCAAATCGGCACCCTTCTCTCCAATCATAATACACGGTGCGTTTGTATTCCCTGAAGTCACATTAGGCATGATGGAAGCATCAATAACACGAAGACCTTCAATTCCTAGCACTCTGTGAAAATGGAAAGAAGAGAGACTTATCACAGAGAATGTTAGCATAAAACCAAGAAAGTGTCTACCGTCTGTGTCAGTGTCTCTTTTATTTCTGCAGTATGTACATCTCCCTCTCAGCACATACATGCAAATTGCAGACATACAAACTCACACCATCGCACAAAAGTACAACCTACACAACCACACCCCTACTCCACAGACTGGAGCCTATACTTAAAACAATCTTTTTCCAAATTTTGAGCTGTATTGATCCAGCGGTTTTATATGAGAAGCACAAATGTGGTAATGCTATAAGATCGTGTACATACTTCAGGTGTTGGTTACCACTTTTACCACGTGTTTGTTCATACCATTTAATGAAACATATCTCGTGTGGTGCATTGTTATGTGGTAGGCCTTCTGGAAAATTTGGGATGATGCTGTCGATGTCATCACACACCTTTAACACCCATTTTAACACCCGATGTAGGATCGGATATTTGTATACAGGTTCTGCGTGCATCGGTGTTTAGGTTCTTAACAGACTATTCACACCCCACCCCACATCTCTCACACAGTAGCTGACACTTGCCTGAGTTGAGGGTCAACCACAGCAGTAGGGTCATCCTTAGCACCCATTTTACAAGTTGACGTGGGATGGTATAGCGTCCAGGCATAATGACGTGCAAAGGCCTCTAGATTTTCATCAGACCATTCATCATGTTTACTATCAGGCATCTTCAAACAATTCAATTTGCACCTGCAAGGAAAGGTCCGTTGCACTTATGAAATTATTATTTCAAATCTGAAGATCAACAATCTTATGTGATAAAACCTTGTATTTGTAAAAGTTGCTTTTGTTGTGCATGTCTTTTTATTTACCTATATAAAGTCTCCTAGACTATTATTTTGTGAAGTATGTACTGGAAGTAATTATACACTCCCCTCCACTGCACATTTACACCCACCCTCACCCCTACACTTTACACACATTATTTGTACACATGTTGTCAATTTATATGGGGTAGCTTAGTACATTTTTTGCCACCCAAATGATTTGAGAGCGAATATTATGTATGTACTTACTCAAATGGTGCCATAGCTTTGGTTTCTAAAAGCTCTTTCGCAATACGAATTCCCTGAATAAAAAAAAAGTGATAAACGTTGATACTGAAATGCAGATCAATACAATAATATTATGTGAAAGATTCAGTTATTCTGTTACATAACTGTTGCTAAAAATACTTCCCGTTAATAATTTGATTATGTAGACATTTAAAGACTTGATATAATATTAAAATGGTATTTGAAAATACAAATTTTTCCTGGTTCTTATAAATTCGAATGTTTTATCAGTGTTTGTTTTGGTTGGTTTCAAAGTTATGTTAACATGGTTAAGTACAGCGTGTTCCAAAAGTCCCTGTACCATTCAAACGTCCATAATGACCGCAATAATGAAGGTATCTTTGCATAGCCTCGGAGGGAACTCATGCATTTGTTTTGACACCAAATTTGACATACAGAATGTCCCTAAAAGAACTGTGTCGTTGGAAACTTACTTTTCGGTATTTGAGTATCCAAACCAGCTAGAGCTAAATAGTTGATGGGGGTTAAGGAATAAAACTGCTATTACATACTTATACTTTTTACATTTTGACAATTGACCGCTCTGTTCTTGAATTATAAGAATTGTACACAACTACCTAAATTTTCAATCCGTTCCAACTCAAGTATCAATCAATGACAAATTGTTATACAGATCATTATACAGATCACTGATTGATATTTTGAATCCGTGGACCGGTTTAAAAATCAGGTAGTTTCATAAAATTCATATATTTCAAAACAGACACCCTATGTCTCAAATGAGTGCTTTGTCAACCGTGAATAGGAAAAGCAAGGCAACTCAATTCAATTGACCGTCTACATTATTATATTAACCAACTTGATCAAGTTCATAAATCATCAACGAAATCGCGTATCTCAATTATATAATTACTGGAGTAATCATGGGGTTTGGGTCAACAAACAGTTGTACGTTGTGTAAGGGAGTGTATGTTGGAATATAAGTTCAACAAAGATTTCTGGAATGAGCTGTGCATGTAAAACGTTTTCACCGGCACCTTCAAGGGGCTGGTGGGACTGGTGGGATATTTCTTTGGGCTAGGTATTGGATGCATTTTCGATTTGTGTGTTATATATATATGTAACAAATAAAAGCACCTTTTTGATAAATGGAAATGAGAAAAAAAAGTTGTGTAAGGGCACACATCACCAAATCACTCCTGGGTGGTTGTAAAACAAAACACTGGGTGGGCATTTGGAGCTTGTATTGACTTGCAATCAAAGGAATTAGCATTATAACACCTCAAAAAACAGTTAACTGGTTAAGGTATTATAATACGCTAGTTTCATTTGCCAAAAAGTATAACTTTACCCTTATCATAGCCTTCACATCATAAGGATGATCAAAATAATTTGGATCAATCGATGGCGGTGCCATGGGATCAGCGCTGGATAATTTGATCTCACCAGTACTCTTTGGGTGTAAGAATGTAGGGTAAATGCAGATTCCTTCCTTTACCAGACGCTCCTCTCGTGGCATGTCTTGAGATAGGATGGGTAGAACCTAAAAAGTATATTTATGAAAAATACTTTTGGTTTGATAAATGATGAAAAGTGTCATTTTTCCCAATAGGTGACATTTTTTTTCCGTCACAAATCTGTGACTGGTTGAAGAAAAGTCCGTAAAAATCTGTGTTGGATTACAGATTTTTCATGGACATTTCTGTGACTATCTTCGTGTAAACGTCATGTTTCTAGAGACCATAATGTCAGGCTAGGCCCCGTATTAAATTATAAGCGGACCTTATAGGATCATAGCAGTTGTCACAATAAATAGTGTGCTCCTTAAGGTGGTACTACACCACCCCTTGATAAATTTGTGACTATTTTTGCATTTTTCTCAAAACTATTAAAACACTGGTAACAAAAGTTATGTATATTAGAGGGGCAATGAATCCAGTTAGTACACTGGAATTTCATTGACTCAAGACAAGTAGTTATTGACTTATTGATCAAATATTGGTATTCCCTCATTTATGACTGTAACCCCCCAACTGTGGTCTGTGCTGAAATAAAATTTTCAGTGCAGTAGTTGTAGTCCTTGTCCCTTACATATCTTACTTGTCACCAATGCGCTATAATGTTTGAGAAAAATGCAAAAATAGGCACAAAATTGGCCAGGGGTGTAGTACCACCTTAAGATCTTGAACCAACAATTGTATAAAATTATGATCACCAGCACCATAATCCATATACGTACTTTTGGATCTTTGAGCACTAGAAGCTTATCTTCATCGATTCCAAACTCATAGAAACATCCATGGTAGTGGAATTGTATATCAGGAGAATCCACTTCTGGCTACAAAATAATAGAAACATGGCATAATCAAGTGAGTATCGGCTACCCCTACTCAAATATAACTTGATTACAGATATCGTCCTTGTATTGTGCTGTAATAGTTGGTCTTGTCTTATCTATTCCCATACAAACTTAAAAGTGACCATCATCATTCATCAAAACGTGAGTTTTACTTCCATTCAAGACGGAAAATCTATATCACATTTACTGGTTGATTTTAATCATATATTATCGTATAATGTTTTAAAAATGGACCGATATTAATTAATTATTTTGAAAAAGAAAATACATGATCTTTGGAGAATCATTTTAATGCATCAGATATAATGAGCCATCATTCATGAAAGTGATAATTCTTGGATCACATGTCCTAGAGTTTCTAGATAAGAATTTTGCCGATTTAGGCATTTTTTGGCATAAAATCAAAACCATGTATTTCTAGTTGAAAACCTATAGCTCCAAACTCATTTTCATCATCTTAAGGTACCTCTAGGGTATGTAAATTTTTTTATTACATCATCTATCAATTTTTTTTGTTTTAACTAAATTTCAATTTATAGCCTGGTGACATGATTTTGCTAAAATTATGTATCAATTTAAAATCGTGATTTCTCTTGAGTCAAGCAATTTAATTAAAAAGTCACATATTAATAGTATCCAAAGATAAAATTTTTTTTATTCCAAAGTGTCGTTATACGACGTTAAATTTGCGTATGTTTGTAACACTTGTATAGGGAAATATCACAGTGCGTATATCCAATGCGATTAGAAATGTTGGCCATAATGTATGATTTCAGTAATAAATTAGCGTCTGATTGTTTTTGTTTTTTCAAAAATGACCTTTAATGAGAATGTTCTTTTAAAGTATCATAGGTCGTCCGTTTTAGGGATTTTTTGTTCCAACAATATATGGCACAAGAAAGACAAGAAAAATATATTTTCTCTCGAGTCAAGCAACTTGATTAAAAATTACATAATCAATATTGTTCCAAGATAGCGTTCTTTAAAATATGTATATTAAAAAATACTCATTGTTTTTTATTCATAAGTGTCGTTTATGCGACGTTCCGCACTTCACATTTGGCATATTTATACCACTTAGGAACAAGTAGTTTAGAGGTAAATAACACTTTAAATTGAGCAAGGGAGCAAGGGGCATCTTCAGTGAACAGCTCTTTTCAGAGCCACCAAACCTTTTACATTAGCATATAGGCGAGATCTGTTTGTTCGCTGTTGGCAATTACATGGTTTTGTTTTCATGCCAAAATGCCCACATCGAAAAACACTGGGACATGTGATCCAAGAATTATCACTTTCATGAAAGGTGGTTTAATTATCATATTTAATGTATGGATCAAATTTAGAACGATTTCTCCAAACTTCATCCGCGAAGGTCATGCTATGTGTTCAGCTGTTGTGTTGTTCTTACATTCAAAATTTCAATATTAAGAAGACATTCATAATTACCTCTTCCAGCCCAGTTTTAATAAATCCAGTTGCTTTCACATATTTTGTATCCTCGGGAACCTGAAAGTGTCAAAGCGAAGCTATTAATAATTGAATACCTGAGTGGAAGAAGGGCCCAACTCCAATTTTTTACCAAAATGAGTTAGACCCAGCATTTTATTGCCAGCAGACTGTTCTTCCTTATGTGTGAAAGATGAGCCAAAATCCACTCTCTAAATAGTCTTCCATGTACACTTAATCATGGTTTTCATGGAAGAAAGGCCCAACTCCATGGAGTTGGGCCCTTCTTCCACAAATATAGGGTTAAAGAGGAATTTTGTTCATCCATGAAATCTGCTTTTCACTACTATAAACTTTCTTCCTAACATATTACATGAGTTCTACTTGTGCAATTAATGGTGATTACCTAATTTCTGTAGCTATTTATAACACGGAACTGGCACTTTCAGTATATTAGTGGAAGAAGGGCCCAACTCCAGCTCGTATTAAGACCTGTACCGTTACCATGGAAACATGATATATAATTTCGAATGTATGTAATATTGTATGTTCATGTATTAAAGGTCCCCTGAAGATGGAAACATTCTGTCTATAAAACTTTTCCAAATATTAAGTTTTTTCTTAATATCTCAAAAACAGTTCTGATGGAGTTGGGCCCTTCTTCCACTCAGGTATTCAATTAAAGGGCATTTCGTGATCCACAGCCTCATCCCCCACTTTTCTCAAAAAAGTTGAGATTTTTATATCACTGGAAACCTCTGGCTACATAATGTTTATGTACAAAATATTTCTTGCAGATTAATTCGTTTTGCAAAGATATCGTGAAATTTGAATTTCGGTCTGGTGCACCAGAACGAAATTACAACGCATTGTCTATGGAGCAGTGTAATACACATAATCATGCATAACTCGCAAACGCAAAATCGGAATCAACTGAAATTTTGGGAATAGGCTTTTTCGTGGATATCTACTGAAAAATGTCACAAAAAGAGATTGCTAGGATCACGAAACACTCCTTTAATATAACAAAACTTAACAGTCCGCGTCCGCTGCTCCCTTTATATTATTCTAACTACATAGGGTGACAGCTTTTTTTTACAGTGCATTGCTGCTTTTACCTTCTTCGGCGAAATTTGCTTCGTTTGTTGCAAACTGTTAAGGGAAGGGGTATGAACGTTTGGACAGTATTTATTGTGGGACATTAGAGCACATCAGACATATCGAATTGCATTCTGAATACGAAGAATGGCCTTCTGATATCAAATAATTTTGATTTTTGAAATTCGCAATGTAATACACATTTTATGGTAAATAAATAGGTTTTAAGTTGGTATTATTTTCTAAAAATTCAACAATTGTTACTGCGGATAGACATTTCGTCGGGAGAGTACGTCTTGATACGTCTTGAGTCGTTAGATTTATATATCGAGTTTATTTTCCAGGCCATGTTTGGGCACCGGACAACTGTGACTGCTACATTGTTAATTTATTTATTTGTTTTGATTTGATCTGTTTGACAACCCCGGACAAGAAAGAGTCTTGTGAAGATTATTTCCGTTGGGGTCCATTTAAAATTCCGGGTTGGGAGAGTAATAGGTTGACACCCTACTCTTCTCAAAAGTGACTATGAGCTACAAGTATACAGGTATGGCTGTTCTGTACACGGTCCTGACTGCTTAAAGTCCCCTCCGAACCACGGAATTAGCTCATGGTTCATATGCCTAATTTTAAATGCACAATTGGGAGATCGGAAATCTGAATTTACTCTCTAGATGCGGTCAATTCAAATCAGGGTCTAATTTGCTTGTTTGTTTTGCAAGTTTTTGAAATCGAGCCTGGGACAACATGCACCAGAAGTGAGAATTCTGACAACTGAATCATGCTCTAACTGTTACCATTGATGTTTTTAGAAAGCAAATAAATTGTATTTCAGAACCCATGTTTACGATGAAGTATCACAGTTTACCGTCGAAAGCCAAGCAGAAAAACAAAATTGAATGTTGTAAAATCGGCGCTGCTGTGATCACGAGGAATGCTGATACATTTAATAGAATCTTATTTTACCGGAATGTATAGGCGTACTATTTACAATGATATATAAAAGAACCCACTCACATTTGACACTGTGTTTACTTGTGATCCAGGTTTGACAGATACTTTCATCTGAATAGCTAAATGGTCCTGAAAAAAATAAACGTTTTAAAAAGTTGTTGCGATTTCAGGAAAATGCCTACGTGATCAGTTACTGCAAAAGGTACCTTAGGGGTATATTTTGGAAGTATATATTTAACTCTAATTGAACAGACAGTAATCTAAACTTTAAAATGACACAATTGTGTTTTCAACTTTTAGAAACCTCTTTTGTTCATACCCTGCAAGTTTTTCACCAATATCTCGGAACAAAATTTCTACAAAAAATGTCTTATGCTTAGGACCGTGTTAACTTGAAACTTCTCATGATTTCAATCAAATGTTTGGAGAGATAAAATATAAATATACTGTTAATTGTTGTTGTGTAGAATTTTACCTGTAGGTTTTGTCCGACTGGTAGATCAGCCACGCATTCAATACCAAACTCTTCCAGATGACTCTTAGGGCCCACACCAGACAACAGCAGGAGCTAAGTAAGAAAAGAAAAAAAATCGCAATGTTCCAATCAAGCTTTTTCGGTTGTTGTTGTTGTTGTTGTTACTGTTGCTGCTGTTTTTGTAGTTACTTTTGCTTTACTTGTGTTTGTCTGAAAATGGATTGAACGATTTCTTGTAAGTGATATAGATTGTGATGAAGAGTCTGGTAGAATCGAGAGCTCAAGCCATTTGACGTACCTGAGGTGAATTGACGGTTCCACCCGATACAATGACCTCCTTGTTGACAGCGACACGTTTGTCACCATCGTCAGTACGAAAGAAAACTCCTACAGCTTTCTTATCTTTGATATCAACCTGGTAGTTGGGAAAAGACACAAAAACTCACAAAAGTAAACGTTTTAGTTTTCATGGCTTTGGACTTGATTTCACCGATTTGGACCGATTTCACCGATATGAACATTGCTTTTTTTCGATTCTGTTAAACTATACACATTGTTGTGGCAAATGACATGATAACATACTAAGAAGAATGAGCAATTCCCATGCATTGTCCGATCCTATTATAAAAGGACTGCTTTTATATTTTGAGTGTTCTCATTCCATGCATGCCGAAACCCCATCTTTTGACAGATTGTGAACACAGGTTTAAGTCTTATTTGGGGATAATGATGACATCGGAACCGACAATGAAGTCTTTGTCATCCATTCACTTCAAATGGATATATTGTTATAGACTTGCTTCAAGTCCTTGGGTCTCCTTAGTGAATGAAAACTACATGGAAGCTTTGCCACATCTTTCAAAAATTCTTGTTAATTTCTTCAAAATACTAACCATCATAACATATCTTGCTAGGCCAGATAATGGTCTCTCTTAACTTGTAGCTTGTTAAGGGCTTGGTCAACCACCTTAGTATTTCAATTAATGGATTTTTTTGAAACTCGCAATACAATACAAATGTCATCGCAAATTATTACAAATTGACATTTTTGACATTTAATAGTCCCGAAGTGAACTCTATTAACCTAATGATGTGCACTTAAAGTGTATGTAGCTGGGAACAAAAGTCGATCATCATATGAAAAGTGCGACCTTTCGTATTGAGGATATTGAAGCTTCCCAAAACACCTACAATGTTAATGTCTGTTATGTGGATGATTTATGGTTATATTATCATTTTAAAGGAATCTGAAGGCGAAATTAAGCAATTAAATTCTCTAACTTTTCAGTCAATAAAGTACTAGTACCTTAGTAACATGAGCATTACATAAGACTTTGAAATTCTTTCGTTTCATCGCAGGATGGACGTATGCCCTGGCAGTGCTGGCTCGCTTTCCATCGGCGTCAATATTAAGTGGAAAATCACCGAAACCAATCTGATAAAAAATGAAATTATACAACATGTAGAGTGAAATGCCTGAAGTATATTGGCAATTAATCGTTAAGTAATAATTGTGTGAATAATATATGTAAATATATTTTGGTAAAACTTCCACCCAATATAGACATAATATATTTCAATCACAATCAAGTATATACGAGTATATCTCTGAGATACTACGAGCGTATGCTATCGATTCGACTCCAGATTTCTACAATTGTGCCGATGGCTATATACCAAATTTGTTTAAGAATTGCCAATCCTTTTTGGCAACAATTATCACCTTTTTCTCGAGGGGGACTTTTAAGGTCCAATAAAGTCCAATGCCGGCCGATAAATGTTTTCACACCGACGTCGAATTTGGCCAGTACTGATGCTAAGCTGGACAAATTTATATTTTCTGGCTGACCTTGCCAGTATGTGGGTAAGAGAGTGGGAGTCATGAAAGAATAAGAGAGATACAAAATCTTACAAGGAAAACCACTGCGCATGCATGAATTCCACTTGATGCCATTGCGCAATCACCCTAGGTCATATTTGCCCACCAAATCGCTGGCCGGGCAAGCGACTCCCCGTGGCATGCATGGGGTCGGTGATCGTGTGCGTGGCACCCGAGGGGTCCCAGGGTCAATTCCGGGGGTGCCAAGTGAAATCTTTCTTCATCTTCTTTCCTTTTTTGTTCCTTCTCTGCTTTCCGATAGCAAAAAAGCATGTTCTTTGTTATGGTTAAAGATTTAAAAAGATATTAAAATATGTTTCCGCTACTTGTCATTGCCATTAGAACTATTATACATATAACTTGTTTGCCACATAACACATAACATTACAAATAGTAAAACCTATCTTTTCCTCGCAGCCTGAAGCTAGAAAAAAAAATGTTTCATGAAAATCGGAACAACTTTAATTTTTGTCCCCTGTACAACTTGAAAATTGACCTTGTGTCGAAGCAACTATCACAAACTATTATTGTGTCAAAATAACAAATATCAGCTACATCAGTGACCTGTCATAATAGTTTTGATATGTTTGTCGTTTATCAGTATGGTTATAAAGGTAAAGATAGGATTATGACATTGTGTAAATAATAATGACAAGCTATTCTCGCGTTTCACAATAAGGGCGGTGCCAGCGGTTTGCGATGTAATCGTGATGTATCATTGGAAAAGGTCGACATCCAAGTCCGCGCAATACGAATATTACCACACTATTACATAGGAACACGTGACAATATTTTTTAGTTTGTCAATAATACTTTTAGTGATTTGAAATGTGCACAATTAATTTTTTCTCTATCGATTTGCGTGTAATACGGTTATATTGACAAACTGTAGAATATTGTCACGTGTTCCTATGTAATAGCATGGTAATATTCGTATTGCGCGGACTTGGATGTCGACCTTTTCCCATGATACATCACGATTACATCGCAAACCGCTGGCGGCGCCTTTATTGTGAAACGCGAGAATTCGCTGATTGTTAAAGCATGTTACTATTAAATAATATCATATGTTTCTTTCTTTTTCTTTCTTTGTTTCTTTCTTTGTTTCTTTGTTTCTTTGTTTATTTCTTTCTTTCTTTTTTTTTTCTTCCTCTCTTTCGTTTTCGAAACCATGTAATTTCTCTTTTTGTCTTTTTCTTTTCTTTTCTTTCTTTCTTTCTTTCTTTCTTTCTTTCTTTCTTTCTTTCTTTCTTTCTTTCTTTCTTTCTTTCTTTCTTTCTTTCTTTCTTTCTTTCTTTCTTTCTTTCTTTCTTTCTTTCTTTCTTTCTTTCTTTCTTTCTTTCTTTCTTTCTTTCTTTCTTTCATTATTATTAAACTTAGATTATAAACTTGGAATTACTTACGATATCTCCGCTCATAACGTCAACATTTGTGTATCCAAGTTCGAGTCCTAATAATAACAGATATTAGTGGAATTGAAATTTTGATTTACTAGCATGATATACCAATTCTGGTAACCCCGTTTAAAATTACCACTACCTGAGTTTGAGATTAAGATTTCAACTGGAATAGTCTAATAAGATTGTCCTGTATTTTTCATCAGTTTAATGTGAGCCAATTTTCGGTTTGCCCGCCGTGTAATTCCTTCACCTTTTCTATATATAAGGGGCTGTCATTTTCTTCAGAAGGGGGTCATGAATATATTTGGGTGGGGTGGGGGCATATAATTTTTAGACCCAAAATAGGGGGTAAATACTAATAGGTTATTAGGGGTGGTGGCTCAAATTTTTTGCGAGCTGCGCGCGCGGTCTTTGGCTTAACAATCAAAATGTGTGCACAATCTTTACTTTTATAATGTATAATGACTTAACACGCTCCGCACACTCTGTCCGCTCTAGAGTTTTGGCTCGCTCCGCGTCTTTGTTCAGAAATGAATAATTTGTTTTGAATCTGTGTAGGCGTAAGGGCTCGGGGGGGGGGGGGGTCATAAAAGTTTTCGACCCGCGATAGGGGGGGGGCGTAAAAATTTTAGCCCGCGATAGGGGGTCATAGAAATTGACTCCGATCACCGACATATTAATGACCCCCCTCCGAAGAAAATGATATCCCCTAATATCATTACCAAGCATGATGATAATTATGATTATGATAACTTTATGGAGAATGATGCGCCTATAGTGCCTTCACGTGCCTGGCATGGCGGAGCCACAAAAATATATATGCGAGAATCGGAATTAAACGATGTAAGGCTGGGACATTTCGAATTAAAATTACTTTATGCAGCCCATGCAAACTGACATAATAAATTGAAAGCGACAAAATCAGGACTAATCTGGAATTGAACGACGGGCACTCGAATACCGATCGGGAAATTATACCAATTCATTACCTGAGATCTCATCTACATGTAGTCATGAGTGTCCACTCTAAATGTGTCTTAGCGACCAATAATGCATTGAATAATGAAAAAGGCGGCCTTTGTGCGTCATGTTTGTTCTCTGAATTTTTATTATGTAATTTAAAGGACTATTTCGTGATCCTAGCATCCTCTTTTTATGAAATTTTTAGTAGATATCAAAAAAAAAAAAAGCGTATTGCCAAAATGTCAGTTGATTCCGATTTTGCGCTTGCATGATTATGTGTATCACACTATTCCATAGGCCAATGTTGTAATTTCGTTATGGTGCACCAGAACGTAATTCAAATTTGACGATATTTTTGCTAAACCAATGAATCAGCACGAATTTTTAGCACATAAACATTATGTAGCTAGAGGTTTCCAGTGGTATAAAAATCTAAATTTTTTGGAGAAAAGTGTGGGGGGGGGGGGATGAGGGATGTGGATGACGAAATGCCCTTTTAAATCCCCGGTTTTAATAATTTTTTCTTGGATTGCACCGTTTATTTCCGATCCACACATATAATGTCTTGCATTATCTTACCTACCTAAATGAAAACAACAACAATAATTGTGCTTATCATCGTATTGACTTGTAAACAGTTAGAACAGTTGAGTAAACATTTATACAATTTTGGCGAAAGTTTACCCAACCAATATAAACAGCCGGCCATTTTTAATATGGACAGCTACTCTGACTGCAAATGCCACTTCATACCTGCTTCTATAAAGGCTGAAGACACCGTAGTAGGGCGAGCAGGTTTGGACACCGTCACAGGCCCATCAACGTTATGGAATTCAGAACCGGCAAAACTGGGACTGTCAAGAAGAAACAAGTAGAGGTTGCATGTAAATGAATTAGCTCTTGCATGTTTTCAAGTTGATAAACCTTATATTAGCTACAAGTAATAATATTGGGAGTCAATGAAAGTCGCGGTGCAGGTAATTGGTGAGTGTCCAATGCATGTGTGATTATATAATACAGTATGCCATTCAGTCTTGGTCGGTCTGAGTACCAATGTGATACACTATGATTGCAAGGTACCAAGGGTGAGATATTCATACATCCCAGCGTGCACCATTCCAGTGGTCGACATTATATCTCATGTCCGCGCTCGTGTCGAATGTCGGCGCGGGCCGCGTTTACGATTGCTCAGAGTGGCGAGAGTGTGTGGTAATAGTACACATCCTGGAATAGTGCGCACAATGGGATAGAGATGGCAAACTTTGAGAAATTAATCCTCTTACCATATACCATTTTCGGATTTGAGGAAATATGGCAAAACCTCTTTCCATCTCCAGCCGTCGCAACCTAACTTGGCCCACGAATCATAGTCAGCGGCCGAGCATCGCGTGAACAACATGCCATTATGACTACTACACCCACCAAGTACCTATATGGAAAATAATTAGCCACCTGCAATTAAGGGTATCATGGATTGTTTCGGACTGAGGCAGAGCCATGGTATAAAAATAAATAAACTAAATAAATAAATAACTAGACAACCGGGCATTTTGACCGGCTCACGAACAATCACTCGCGCTGTTGTTAGACAGTGGTGATGGCTTTACCGTGTACAATTGCTCCTGAACTCCTGTTGTGTTGCAAAGGGGAGGGGTGTTTTGAATACCACACTGGATGGATTATTATATAAACAAACAAAAAATCCGTTTATAAAAACCACCAAAGTACACACTCATAACGACATTAGTCACGCGATGTGCATTCCTTCTTTTGCCTGGGTTACTCATTCAGTGGATGTTTTAAGGTATCCTCTGTTCTTCCATGAGGCCCAGGGGAGAATTTTCAACTCAACATACCAACTCATGTGTCCCTATTACGCTTTACCACTGAATTCATTCTAGTAAAAAAAAAAAAGCCAACGGCAACCGAAAGTCGTTTTTTACTAGAATGAATTCAGTGGTAAAGCGTAATAGGGACACAGGAGTTGGTATGTTGAGTTGAAAATTCTCCCCTGGGCCTCATGGAAGAACAGAGGATACCTTAAAACATCCACTGAATGAGTAACCCAGGCAAAAGAAGGAATAAAACAAAACAAAACAAGACACATCAAATTTAGACAAAAATCTCATAGGAAAATTGCTCACCCCCATCAGGCCCTGTGCGCCCCACCCATCATGGGCGGTTTGCCCCCTCCCCCAGGATGACACAAACGCTACGCCACTGGAAATGATCAGATTTGTTCCAAGTCGATGCTTGTCACTAGGGCACATTAGGCAGTTCTCGATTTCCACGACGGATGGTTCAGCGACGGTAAAACACCAAACCTTGTCGTCGTCGTCGACTTTGTAATGCCGACGTGGCGACGGCTACAACGTTTGGTGTTTTGCCGTCGAAGAACCATCCGTCATGGATATCGAAAACTCCCTATTATAAAATACAGTCGATTTATATAATTATGCTGACCTTTATCCTTGGTTTGTAGGGAGCTTATGGGTGGTGTAATAATTATGTGTACCCCGGGGTGATGAATTATAGGGGGGCAAAGAATTTTTGGCAGGCCAAAAGGCGGGGGGCAAACATTTTTGGCAGGTCGAAAGGGGGTCAAGCGATTTTGGCAGGTCGAAAGGGGAGGCAAGTGATTTTTGGCACAGATATTTTGGGCACCGTTTCTATTACGCCCTAAAAAGGTGTAGGAAAACATTAGGAACGCGTTCAAATATGCAAAATTTCCTGCTTGCTGCGCTCGCATTATATGATAAGACAATTTAAGGTTTTAAATTCGGGTTCCCCAAAATCTTAGTGTGTAAAGGGGGAGGGCAAAATTGTTTTGGCACGTCAAGGGGGGGGGGGGGAAAGGTTTTTTGCACGTCCAAAGGGGGCAAAGATTTTTGGCACGGCCAAAGGTGGGGGAAAGCAATTTTGGCAGACCACTTTGAGAATTCACCACCCCGGGGTACACATAATTATTGCACAATTAACCCCTTACCTTGCCACGAGTCCATGTTACATCTTCGTATGCGAAATAGGACTTCTCCTGTGTCTTGCACTGAAAAAAAAAAACAAGCAGATAATTACGCGATTCTCAATACGAGGCACCGTCAGCAGTTGCTCTTTTCAGTCCCATTTTTTGACCTCCGGGGTCAATATCGCCGTTCTAGCCCCATTGGAGTTTCACACGAGTGTAAAATTATTTAAAAAAAATAATGAAAACAGTCCCACTGTGGATTCCGTGCGATATCAATAGATAGAAATTGTAATTGCTGTTGCTGTTGAATGTCGACTTTTCCCTATGATGCACTGCGTATTTTGGCCTCTCCCTAGCAATCGCTGAAAGCGCATCGTGTTCAGAATCTACTTATTAGAGAACATCAGTCTGTCGTCAACACTGAACACTGAACTCATGGCCATATCAAAACATAGGGCCTATGTAATGTTTTATATTATTAGCATCAAATTATCCTTCGTTTACCCTTTTAGGAAAGCATATGTTTTTCTTTTTCTTTCACTTAATATGATAAGCATGTGATTCAACAATCTTACCTTATAATCCCAATCTATCTTAGTCTTCTGTAAAGTAAACGTTAATGACGGGATATGTGTGTCGAGCCAATCAAGATCCGACGGCCCTGCTTCAAGAAGTAAAACGCTACAATTAGGATCCTCAGATAATCGGGAAGCTACGACGCAACCTGAAGTACCACCACCGCAAACAACATAATCGTAACAATCTTGCAAATTAGCCATACTTTGGAGTGGAAAAATAAAATGCTCAATTGACGAAACAGGTCCCTGGTGTTTCAATCATGTACATTGGACTTTGATGTACCATAGAAACAAACAAATATCCCACAAATGACGAATTTATATTTGATCAGTTTAAGCCATTGAGGATTATTTTTAATTACACAGAAATGGGATGTCTGCCATGTGTGCTGTGAATTTTTGCCTATATTGGTCACATGTACAAAATTGATGGTGCATATCAATGTTCAAACTCCATAGGTTTATATTTGAGCATGATCACTTGTAAGGTCATAGGCAATTATGTAAATAGGCTAGTATATGTGATGTTGCATTTCAGCCGCACTTTTTTGTAGACGCGATTTCATAAACTTCCCGGGGACCGATTTCCTAATATTTCTGCATTGGTGTGTTGAAAACCCGAAAACAAAAAATTGGTACTTATTTCCAACTTCTGAGCACAACATAATGCATTAATGAATCTTGTCAATGCAGACAATTCGACGTGATTTCACAAGCATGGAAACGACTATTTTCATTTGATATTTTGTCAAAATTCACAAATTATCCCACTTTTTTTAACAAAAAAGACTTTTACGAATATTCAAATACGTGTAAGCAGGTATACCAAATTCATGTGTACTTTACATGTCGAAATACTTGCGCCTAGAACACAGGTTGCTGCATTTAGCATCAATCAACTTGTATGTATGAAATTTGGTACGAATGCTATCGGAATACCAGCTAAGTCTTTTGTTTTTATTTTATTACTTACGAAGTCCTACTCGAATAATGTGATTATTCCCGCGGAAGTTGTCTTCAAACGTGTATTCATATCCAGCGCCACGTATTTACAAAATCTACGCTAACAGTTTTGCGAATATCGCATCTTACTTCTCTAGCAACTAAACCTCAAGGTACCACCCAATTCGATAGCGTTATTAGCGTGATTACTTTTGCCATGATATTAGACTTGTTAGAAGTGGTGCGAGTTAAGGTTACACGAAGAAACGTATAAAAACGTATAAAAGACGTATAAAGTTGTTCTCTAAAACCGCGTTTTCTCAGCAATCAAATATCGCAGTGAGTCAAATGTTGGTGCATGGATGTATCTTTACATTATTTTTGTGTGTTTATACAAATTTTTAGAATCCGTTTGAAAATCCTTCGTTTAAATCATTTTTACGCACCATGTTCACAAGATCAAAAACGCGTTCCATGCAGTTTTTTTCAAATGTTCGCTCCGTATAAAACCACGCCGAGTGATTGTTTTCTCCTTTAATGTATTGTACTACAAATCGACCAAAGAAATAATGTTGCCATGGGGAAGAACCAAATACAGTACCGATTAAATTTTATTAGCCCGTTTTGGGAACAATTTTCGAGAATCTTGTACCACAAAACACTGTTATGTTACATTATCGATATCTGGATTGTGGAACGTTAATTTTGATTTCTAACTGCCTACATTATTTCTCAAATGTCTGTCGCTTACTTTACCATTTGAATTTCACTCCAAATTTAAGCTACTTTTGCAAAAAACGAGGTTTTTCGCCATCGATACCTCCGACATTTACAGCGGTATTGAGCTTGTTTATCAAAAGAGCCTGTTATACACTATTCCATAATAGTCAGTTTGAGATCAATCATTTCTATATGTCTCTCAGTAGCTCAATCGGTTAGCGCGTTGGACTCACGCTGGACTATAATGCTATAGTTTTGAGCTGGGAAACTTTGGTACATGTTCGAGTCCCGATGTGTTCCATTCCATTTATAGTTTATTTTGTTTTTCTCTCACTTTTTTTCTTTTTTCTTGTTCGTTTTTTTTCTTTCTTTCTGACTGCAGCGATTGATTGTTTTGCCCGGTTTTTTTTGTCATAATATAATTCAGGAATTTTTAGGCCTATACTACTCTAATAGGCGCGGCCTATGAATATAGGCCCCTATTTTTACAAATTAGTAATAACAAAATATTGGTTGTTGGTTTTGTTATTGTTGTTGTAGTTATTGTTGTAGGCCTATATATTGCATAATCAGGGTATAAATAGGCCTACTAGGCCTATTATAGCCTATAGAAGCATTGATTTATTCCACGACAGATATTATCCAGGATAATTTTAAAAATTGAAAATTTAGAAAATCCAAAGGAAAATTGCCGAAAACGACTGCCTACAATCAACCCCCCCCCCCATATGGTCCTATCATGGTCGCCCCCTCCCTATCCCTGCAACATATAGGATGACTCATGAGCCGCGGTTTGTCCGTGGCCCTAGTCCAGATTGATACGCGTGAGTTCATTCTTTTCTGCATGGCTGTTTCCATTATTAACTTACGCCCCTCAAGCTTTGAAAATCAATTGTATTTAACCTTAACAGGCGAACCACAATCAAAATTGACTTGTGCGTTCTTAATAACTGTTTTCTATAAACTGCTTTGATTGAGGCACGCTGGGGCTATTTAAAAAATGGTTATTCCAAGATAGATTGATACACATTATGAGAGTCTGTTTAATGCGCGAAATTTCCCTTGAGTTTTAACATTATAAGTATTATATTGGAGTTTCGCTCGCTCCGCGCGCCATTTGTTAAAGAAAATTTATGGGAGCAAATAATTATTTAGCTGGCCAACTGCATTGACAATATGGTATTATATGTTTGAGTATTGATTACCAATTATTATAAGCGCGTAACTAGGGGCTGCAATTAAAACACTTATCTAACTAAACTTCAAAATGTTTTATATTTGTAATGGCCCGATTTAATATGCAATCAAAAAGATTAAATTTTCAATCGATTACCGTCCCGAATTAGGGACAAATATGTATATTCAAGTGATTTGAACTTTCAAAACTTTGTTTTCAACCAAAATGAGTGATTCTCATTATTTTAGCGTAAGGGGCAATTTGTTTTCAATTAAAATGTCAGTAGAAAGGATTGATTTTCGTTGGAGACTAGAATTAGGGACAAATCTTTTTCAATTGAAAAAAGTTTGAAAATATTCCCTCTAACAAACAAAAGCAACAAATTATGCCATTTGTCAGTACATTAGGAGTAACATATTATTGAATAGTGAAATCAGTCTACAAAAAGAGTAAGAGTCAAGCAAAAATAAACCATTCCAATTTATTTTTCAATTTAGATTGATTCCTATCATCAATAGTTAAAAGATTGAATTATTTCAAAAACTCTTCTTGGTACCTGCACAGTTATGGTAGAACTATAAGTATCAATGGTCATTTATGTATCAATGGTCATTTATGTATTTTGTAAAATCTAATGTATCATATTTATGATTCTTATCATGCATTACTATGCATTATGCATCCATTGTATCAACAAACATCTAGAATGTACTCTGCCATCAGTATAAGAGAATTAGAAATATTATTATTATACTATTTTATCATTATGTTATATATTATTATATTATAATATTACTATATTATCATTACATTATTATGTTCTTATAATATTATATTAAAACATTAAAAATTTTATATTTATTATCATGTATTACTATGTTATATTTTGACATTATGTATTATTCACAGAGCGTGTTTGTAGAGAGCTAGCTTATCCGTTGTTAGGCGCTTATCATCGTAGAAGTACTTCAAAATCAATTGCCATTGCAGTGTTGTATTTCCGTGATAAACTACTACATGCACGCTCGTAATATCATTATGCATTTAAAGTGTATTTTGGTCAATCATACATAGTAATGCTATTCTAATTTAATTATATTGATTTAATTGTTACTACCTAAATGTATTGAAATTTATTTATACCAATGACTCTTGTTTACATTTAACTTTATTACTTTGTTGACTTTGTTGACCTAGTATCACTTGTATATTGATGTTGATGATTGATGAAAATAAAATATGAATGAATGAATGAATGAATGAATGAAAAATACTAAATTAAACAATTTTGAATTTAAACATGTTACTAAAATGCTAAATGATAAACACATCTAATCTGTAACATTTAAAGAAATTGTAGTACATTTTATGCAAATTTGTATGCTTTTTTGTATTCCGATTAAATTTTTTAAAAACATGATGCAGTTTAACTTGCAATCAGTAAACCGGCTGTGTACTTTCATCGAGCTGCAGCTAGGTAAAAACAATTAAATGCATTGACGATTTTAAATGAAACACACCCTTTTAAATAAATCCATTTTAGTTTCTTTGTTTTTGAATTCTGATTAACATTTTTTTTAAATAATTCAGTTAACATGATATTAATGAACCATGTATATACTTTCATCGAGCTGTAGCTAAGTAAAAATAATGATAAGTCAATTAACTGTATTTATATTTTAAATAAACCTACCCTTCTAAATAACTCCAGCCAATTTCTTTTCTGATAAACATTTTACAAAACGTAATACCGTTGATTTGACATTCGTAAACCAGGTGTGTACTTTCATGGAGTTGTAGCTAGACTCATAAAATGACAATAAAACTCGAGTCATATGTACTTTCAAAATCTATCATTTTATGTAGCTATTTAGTTATGGCAGAAAGAAAATAATGAGAATGGTGGTCTAACGAGCCATTTAGTTAAGTAACCTATGGATCAGGAGAAAGGGGGCCGACACCATAAACCGCGACGTTGGTAGTTTCACGCTAGATCACGTATTTGATTCACTGCTTGCACCACCATCGCAATCTGGGAATTCCCGAGGGAGAAGCTGTTAGCCAAGTCACTTTTGAGAACGCCATCATCCTATCCGGCGAAAGCGTAACCGTCAGTAATATTCTGGATTTGTCTAACAAAAATGTTGTGATAATTAAACATATAGAAAGCCACAAACTTATTACTAATGCAGATAATTATTTGATTTATACCAAAAAGCTTTCTAGCATTATCTCAGAAGCCATTCTTATACTGTGGAATGAGGCATACCAGCATCCCAGCAAACACAAAACGTTTTCGACAATATTCGCAAAAGGTTATAATATGTTGTCAGAAAACGTTTAAATGTCGGGTTATATAAAGGGTATATTAAGGGTATAAAACGTTTTCATAACATTAAAAAACATTTTTTGATAATCTACTGCCCAGCAAACAAAATGTTTTACAGAAAACGTTTAAATGTCGGGTTATATAAAGGGTATTAAAACGTTTTAATAACATTCCAAAAACATTTTTGAAAACCTGATACAAAACATTCTAAGCAGATGTTATTTTTGGGTTGAAAAATATTTTGCGAAAAATGTTTGCCCAAAATATTTGCAATAACGTTTTAAATACGTTTTATGACCTTTATATAACCCGACATTTAAATGTTATTAAAACGTTTTGAAGAAAACATTTTAAGAACATTTCTGTGTTTGCTGGGGCAAATATTTTAACATAATCTTATTTAAGTGTTGACAAAATATTTGGCAAAAATGTTTGCAAAAATAGTTTACAATAACATTTTTGAAAACATTTTAGAAATATTGTTGTAGTGTGTTTTCATACAAAACGTTTTAAAACGTTTTCATGACCTTTATATAACCCGACATTTTAATGTTATTAAAACGTTTTTACCTAAACCAAAAGCCAAAATATAACTTATTTAAAACGTTTTAAAAACGTTTTTGTCTTTGCTGGGATAGTATTATATTTCCATTGAAAGGCGACGGTTTAGAATCGTCAAAAGATTTACTTTTCGCATAATTAGAAAAAGTGAACACACTTAATCACTGAAATACCAGAAACTTAAAATCTGGATGAGGAAAAATTACAGAGCAGGGTCACGTGACACAAAACTTCGGACGTTCTGAGAGGTTGCATATCAATCTTCTGTCACAGTTCAATAACAGAGATTCAAGAGTGATGCTAAAGCAGCAGGCAGAGTTGGGGGTATGAGGCTATTATTGAGTTAGTTTCAATATTCTAATAAAGTTTGGTTATTTCTTCATCATATAGGCCTTAATTTAGACGAAATTAGGATTAGGGTTAGGGTTAGGGTTATTAGAAGGATAATGGTTAGGTTTGGGTTCGGATTAGCGTATACGAAATGTCGGGTTATATAAAGGGTATTAAAACGTTTTAATAACATTCCAAAAACATTTTTGAAAACCTGATACAAAACATTCTAAGCAGATGTTATTTTTGGGTTGAAAAAATATTTTACGAAAAATGTTTGCCAAAAATATTTGCAATAACGTTTTAAATACGTTTTTATGACCTTTATATAACCCGACATTTAAATGTTATTAAAACGTTTTGAAGAAAACATTTTAAGAACATTTCTGTGTTTGCTGGGGCAAATATTTTAACATAATCTTATTTAAGTGTTGACAAAATATTTGGCAAAAATGTTTGCAAAAATAGTTTACAATAACATTTTTGAAAACATTTTAGAAATATTGTTGTAGTGTGTTTTCATACAAAACGTTTTAAAACGTTTTCATGACCTTTATATAACCCGACATTTTAATGTTATTAAAACGTTTTTACCTAAACCAAAAGCCAAAATATAACTTATTTAAAACGTTTTAAAAACGTTTTTGTCTTTGCTGGGATAGTATTATATTTCCATTGAAAGGCGACGGTTTAGAATCGTCAAAAGATTTACTTTTCGCATAATTAGAAAAAGTGAACACACTTAATCACTGAAATACCAGAAACTTAAAATCTGGATGAGGAGAAAAATTACAGAGCAGGGTCACGTGACACAAAACTTCGGACGTTCTGAGAGGTTGCATATCAATCTTCTGTCACAGTTCAATAACAGAGATTCAAGAGTGATGCTAAAGCAGCAGGCAGAGTTGGGGTATGAGGCTATTATTGAGTTAGTTTCAATATTCTAATAAAGTTTGGTTATTTCTTCATCATATAGGCCTTAATTTAGACGAAATTAGGATTAGGGTTAGGGTTAGGGTTATTAGAAGGATAATGGTTAGGTTTGGGTTCGGATTAGCGTATACGAAATGTCGGGTTATATAAAGGGTATTAAAACGTTTTAATAACATTCCAAAAACATTTTTGAAAACCTGATACAAAACATTCTAAGCAGATGTTATTTTTGGGTTGAAAAAATATTTTGCGAAAAATGTTTGCCCAAAATATTTGCAATAACGTTTTAAATACGTTTTATGACCTTTATATAACCCGACATTTAAATGTTATTAAAACGTTTTGAAGAAAACATTTTAAGAACATTTCTGTGTTTGCTGGGGCAAATATTTTAACATAATCTTATTTAAGTGTTGACAAAATATTTGGCAAAAATGTTTGCAAAAATAGTTTACAATAACATTTTTGAAAACATTTTAGAAATATTGTTGTAGTGTGTTTTCATACAAAACGTTTTAAAACGTTTTCATGACCTTTATATAACCCGACATTTTAATGTTATTAAAACGTTTTACCTAAACCAAAAGCCAAAATATAACTTATTTAAAACGTTTTAAAAACGTTTTTGTCTTTGCTGGGATAGTATTATATTTCCATTGAAAGGCGACGGTTTAGAATCGTCAAAAGATTTACTTTTCGCATAATTAGAAAAAGTGAACACACTTAATCACTGAAATACCAGAAACTTAAAATCTGGATGAGGCGAAAATTACAGAGCAGGGTCACGTGACACAAAACTTCGGACGCTTTGAGAGGTTGCATATCAATCTTCTGTCACAGTTCAATAACAGAGATTCAAGAGTGATGCTAAAGCAGCAGGCAGAGTTGGGGTATGAGGCTATTATTGAGTTAGTTTCCAATATTCTAATAAAGTTTGGTTATTTCTTCATCATATAGGCCTTAATTTAGACGAAATTAGGATTAGGGTTAGGGTTAGGGTTATTAGAAGGATAATGGTTAGGTTTGGGTTCGGATTAGCGTATACGAAATCATTTACGTGGAGTATCAACTTAGGTTTTTTTTCCGTTTTTTTTTAAATTTTTTTTTTAAAAGTTATTAAGCATATATAAAGATTTTAAAAAACGAGTTTGAAGAAAATTTATCTTCGAGTCCCAATTTTTTTTCTTGAGAAAAAGGCAGTTTTGTGATTTTTGTTCCATAGATGACAATGTTAAAACTATTTTTGTTTTTATCCGTTTGTCAAAATGGAGACTCGGATGGCTTTCAAAATAGAGTACCACGTGCCCACGGATATGATGATTGATATAAAAAAGTTTGAAATTGACAACCAAAATCAGAAATATTTTTCATTTTATACCAAGAGAGATTTTCCAATTCAGAACAAAATATTTGAAGTGCATTTTACGAAAAATGTCAATTTTAAGCTGTTGAAATCCAAAACGGAAACAAATTTCGTTCCTTCAGGTTGCAAGAGATACGATGTGCATAGAAATGGTCAAAGAGTGTGCTTTTCTAGCACTTTGGAGAAAATCATATTTTCAAATTAATGCAGATATCCCGTTTTGTCGGTTGCGTAGGTCTATACATTTTTAAACATTGGATATTGATAAACTAATGATTGATGATCGATAATTGATTATCGATAATCGATAATTAATTAGCCATAATTAATTCCACGCACAACCCCCCCCCCCCCTACCCAGAAGGAAATCATCCTTAGCGATTCCCAGTTTTGTCGGTTGCGTAGGCCTATAAATTTTTGTTAAATGATTGATCATCGATTATTGATTATCTATAATCGATAATTGATTATCGATAATCAATACCCCTCACCCCCCAACCCACCCCCCACCCCCCAGTATCCACAAGGATATCATCCTTAGCCATTTGAACATGAGAGTCTGTTTCATCATTTGCGTGTTAGGGTTTAGAATTTAAGGGATGGGTTTATATGTGTGTAAATGGAGGAGAAATGGGAGGATTTTGGCATGTTTGCTGTGATTGTTTGCCTAGCAATATTGATCACAAGTACACAATTGATGGTGCATATCAAGGACCAAACTCTATAGTTTTATATTTGAGCACGATCACTTCTGTAAGGTCATGGAAATTATGTAAATCGGCTTTTATATTTGATGTTGCATATCGGCTCACGCACTTTTTTTGGTACCCAGTATTTCACAAAGTCCCTGTACTCTGATGACCCTATGACTTTTTGCTGGTATGTTGAGCACTTTAAACAATTAATTATAGTACTTACCTCCTACTTTAGGAACATGCATATGCCTTAATGTATGTCGACCATGTCAACAACCCAGTGTAGTTTTACATGGTTGGAAAAGTCTATTTCCTTTCGCTATTTTGCCAATCATAATTCATAAATTGTCCAACTTTTTTGACAAAAAAGAGTTTTGCAACTATTCCTCCAGCAAGGAAACACAAATTTATGTGTATCCAGTGCGTCCTTTACGTTTAAATAGTTCAGTTTATTGTCAAGTTGTGCCTCTATACGCCATATTTACGGAATTGATGATACGAGGTGATACGGAATTTTTGAACCCAAATTTCTTGAAATATACATTACCTTTTTAACTTCTCGCCACGAAATTGGATTCATAAGAAGGTCAAATACAAGCCTTCCATTATGGCTGGTATCATCATCTCGATTGGTGTCTTGTGTTAGTATTATTCCATATTTTGCTGGTAGAAGTTCAATGAAACCCTCCATAATTCACGACTACTGTCACTTGTGTTATAAACTCGATGTGTTTACTATATTGTCGCTCGGGTCCGCGACTAATCGCAGGGACCGGTCTATCATTAGCTATTCTATACACTTTTCAATAGCCTTATTGTGATGTGTGGGAGTTTTAAAAGCCGAGCCATGAACAAAATATAATGCGAGCACCCAGGGGGCATCAACTTTAGAGGTGACGGTATGTGCCTGTCAATATATGCCCCTCTTTTGAAGCCGACTATACCCGATGACCAGGCACCTTCAGTTTTCAAAATATTATACCCAATGACCCCTTTTTCATTTTGTTTGTACATACAGGGTGTATCAAAATGATTGGTACCGGGCTATGTGACATTTTCAAAAATATATCAAAATTATAAAATTGCTAATTAATATAGTTTTTGTACTATATATAGAAAGGGGTATATGTTAACGTATTGATCTATTAATCTGAAGTTGATAGGTTGATGCATCTGGGAGCTATTGTCATTTAAACGAAGATCGACGTAATCATGGTTTGACTTACACAACACAAGATGAATAGGTTCACTGCTTGAACCATTTATTGCATACATACTCTTCAATATCTCACCTCAGTATACATAACATAAAATTGCTCAAGTTTACACATGCTTTTAGAAAGATAGTTCCTGAAGTCCCTGCCTTACGACTCTGGCAGTGTGAGGTGAAGCCCTATCGTGAAAGAACTGGGATGGGTCCATTCTGTAACTGCCCATATCAAATTTTGAAGCATTGCAAGTTATAGCATGTTTGCATAGGATACGCCTTGCTCCTAGAAACTGTCTCCTAAATCTCCTCTGCACTTCCCCATAGCTTCGTGTCGACCAGTGATTCTTAACTATGAATGCACACTGAAGTGTGGAATACTGTGGAGCTATTCCAATAACTTTTACCAGGTAACCTACATTGTCTACAGTCTATAGCCATTCCGCCACACCATCTACTTGGTAATCTCAAAATACAATTTAAATTACCTCCCTGGATGGTGTTGATACACAAACTTCTTTCACCCACCTAAATTATTCAAGTCAATAATATTACTCTCAAGCAATAAATATTGATTATTACATTAATTTATATTATGAATGAAGAAATAGGCAAGGAAAATATTAAACATTTCCATGATTTTCAACATATCATCCTCACAAGGTATTTGCAGTAAAATAGATCTTTGAAAATGGTGCGCTCCTGATCCAGCCTTACGATGAAAAGTGTAAAAACACCTACTTTCCTTTAGAATCATGTAACTACTGAATAGAATGTGCTATATTTATGATCTAAAATTCTTAGAGAAGATAAAACTACCATAATTACAAATATTTAAACAATTAACCCCAAACTGGCACAAAAAGTAGACCAAAAATTCGGCAAAATATGAGAAGTCTTCGGTACCAATCATTTTGATACACCCTGTAATGACCTTTTTTTTTTAATAAAAAAAACCCCAACGTTTTGTACTGATATGCGCCTACTTCGCGACGCTTGTAGGCCTACCCATCAATTCTAAAGTTGAGTGCCCCGGGGCGAGCGCATACTGCGGGCCAATGAACAATGAGATAGTGGCTTTTCTGATATAGCTTTGAGGAACTGTTGAAGTATAAATCAGCCAACGAGTAGGTGTGTCCAAATTGCACATCTTGAATTGAGACCAAGACATGCTGTTATTTCCATTGTTATACCGTTCCGCTTGGTTTATTACCTACCATTGCCTACGAGATGCAGTTCTAAGGTGACAGAGAGACAGGTCTGCAATTCGATTCCACAACCATTTATACCTTTCATCTGTTTTATTGTATTATCGTGCGAATTGCTCCGTGGTACCTTACGGGTACCTGAATTTTATTTGAATGAAGGTGACTCTGTCATGCTCGACGTCATATTGCATAATTTCTATACAGTATATGCAATAAACCAACCAGAACAGTATAACAATTGGAATAATAGGCAGTTCTAAGATAGGTTAAGAAGAATATAACGTCACAATTCTGTATTATTATTCAAGGTTGTAACGTGTGTCTATGCTGTCATGTAGGCCTACCTGGCAACAGACACGCCCCCGGTACAAACAGATGAAATTTGTAGAAAAGCGTGCTTATGACAAAAACATTAAAAATGATACTTTGAGGTATTGTTTTTTAATTTTTGTATGGCAGATCATACATACACATGTGCTGAGGTCAAAAAGGTAAACATTTTGTTTTTGACCCCTGACTCACCTGTCATTCCAAACAACCCCTTAACTGAACGTTGATAACTGATTGATCATTGATTATCGGTTATCGACTATCTATAATTATATCTCCTCCCCCACCCACACCAACTCAAACACTACTTAACTGTGGCATCTACTAGCGTGGTCGGAAATGGTTCTGCATTATGAAATATTTTTTTTTGGGGGGAATAATGGCTATTCAGAAATTAACGGCACCTACCCTATAGAAGACTTGGGATTCCCAAAATAAATTTTTTTTTTTTACGAGGTCAGATGTGTCAAATTTGTCTTCTATAGGGTATGTACCTTTTATTTCTGTAATAGCCCAATATAGATTATGAGCAAAAGATGAGTGTCAAGTTAAATTTGTGTAACTGTAGTGTACCCAAAGAGTATTCTTGTGTGCACTAGGTCATATAATTCAGTATCATTCAGTAGACATGAATAACGACATTTCATTGGTTAATAGCCAAATAATATAATTTCGTATTGTTCAGCGTGCATAAATTACCGTACAATATATAGCCGTATTATTCAGCTCTTAATCAGTACCGGCAATTAACGGCCCTGCATACTCGCGTTGTATTGTACACTGTGCTGATCGCGTATGCGGTAGAGACGACAATTACGCGCTACCTCGCGTCGAGTGCTAAGTGTACGTCGCGAGTTGGCAATGGCGCGCTGTATTACATGGCCTGGCGGTAGTTGCATGACAGAAAACTGTAAAGCATGCATGGAAGAGTTTGGAGTAGGCCTATAACTTTTATTTATTTATTTATTTATTTATTTATTTATTTATTTATTTATTTATTTATTTATTTATTTATTTATTTATTTATTTATTTATTTATTTATTTATTTATTTATCCGTGTTAAATTCATGTCCATTGAATGATAAATTCGTTACCCCTTGTCTGTTCATGCAATACGAAAAATATCACTGGTTTGAGGTCGTACCACACGAGGCCGCATGAAATGGATAAGTTTGATATGTACAATATGACCCAAACACCTCGTCACTAATATTCAAAGATTCATTTGTCATACATTCGAAAGTCTGATATAACATATTGCAACGTATTGTCGTTATATGTATATGGATATAGAATCATTAATTAATTAAATCAAAGGGGGGGGGGGGGGTGCAGCTTACCTTTGCACGAGTCCAGGTTACATCTTCGTATGCGAGATATGATTTCTTTTGTATCTTGCACTGAAATACAAGAAGATACACTAGTAGAAATTTAAAACGAGAATTCTTTCAAAGATATGAGAATTGAACATTTTATCATTTCTATTAAACTTTCTCATCCAACTGAATGAGAAATACCAATTAACGCGTCAACCACCTGTCACTTTGTTTTAAATGAGAACATTTAACACTTGTGACAGGCTGTTCACACGTTAATGAGTATTTCTCGTTCATTTGAATCAGAAAGTTTCATAGAAATGAGAAAATTTTCAATTCCCATAGTTTTGTCCAATTCTTATCGCTTTGAAAGAATTATCATTTTAAATTTGATAGTTATTATAGAAAATCATTCTGATATCAACGCTTAATATAACAACCGATGCTGCCGTTTGAAAACATAATCTGGATTAACGTCAAATTATTCACTTATTTGCTGGTTTAAGAAAAATCTAGTTAAAATCCCTTACTCTTTCATTTACTGATGGCGTTTAAGTAATCCTACCTTATAATCCCAATCCACCTCAGTCCTTTGTAATGAACTCGATAGTGACGGGGCACAGTGTCTTCGACCCTATATCTTCATGGCAGGAATCGCCATGGTAGGTTAAATCCACAGCCACGATTAGCCATTTGGTTCAAACCTTTAAAGCTCTTTTAAACTAATAATTAGTCGAGGGACATAACCAAGGCTACTCACAATAGCCGGGTAATCGATCTTGGTTGTGCGTGATTAAGCTTGTATACCCCATTGAGGTCAATGGTCATCGACTTTTATACTGCCTACAGTGAGTGCAGCTGTACTACACGCTGCACGCTGTAGTCCATAACAGGACCAACGCAATATAAAATGGTCAAATTTTGAGTTCAAAGCGCACGGCCAATTTTCAAAGCGCATTCTAGCGACTATCATATCTGTTCAACACGTATTTCCAAGTTTATGAGACCAAATCTGGTTTCTTGAGAAAAAATCATGACGGAGATATTCATCATTTTCTAACCCGGTATCAGAAGATTTTCGTCTGATATCAAAATCGTGCATAGCAATTCACGTGTATCGATCCCGTGTATTCATTTTAGTGTCCTTCTGCACCAAATAATTATTAGCCAGGCGGTGTCGGTGTGCGGGGTATGTGTGTCGATCCAGTCAAGATCTGACGGTCCTGCTTCAAGAAGTAACACGCTACGATTAGGATCCTCAGATAATCGGGAAGCTATGACGCATCCTGCACTACCACCACCACAAACAACATAATCGTAGGAATCTTGCAAATTGGCCATAATTCGGTATGGAATATTATTAAATGCTTAATTGAGGAAACAGGTAAATCCATACGCTGCCAGCAGTTTAAGGTTACACGAAGAAACGTATAAAAACGTATAAAAGACGTATAAAGTTGTTCTCTAAAACCGCGTTTTCTCAGCAATCAAATATCGCAGTGAGTCAAATGTTGGTGCATAGATGTATCTCAACATTATTTTTGTGTGTTTATACAAATTTTTAGAATCTGTTTGAAAATCCTTCGTTTAAATCATTTTTACGCACCATGTTCACAAGATCAAAAACACGTTCCATGCAGTTTTTTTTCAAATATTCGCTCCGTATAAAACCACGCCGAGTGATTGTTTTCTCCTTTTTTGTATTGTACTACAAATCGACCAAAGAAATAATGTTGCCATGGGGAAGAAGCAAATACAGTATCGATTAAATTTTATTAGCCCGTTTTTGGGAACAATTTTCGAGAATCTTGTACCACAAAACACTGTTATGTTACATTATCGATATCTGGATTGTGGAACGTTAATTTTGATTTCTAACTGCCTACATTATTTCTCAAAAGTATGTCGATCCCTTTACCATTTGAATTTCACTCCAAATTTAAGCTACTTTTGCAAAAATCGAGGTTTTTCGCCATCGATACCTCCGACATTTACAGCAGTGATGAGATTGTTTATCATAAGAGCCTGGCATGCACTATTCCATATTAGTCAGTTTGAGATCAATAGATTTCACAGGTCACTCAGTAGCTCAATCGGTTAGCGCGTCGGCTCACGTTCGACTATATAATACTATAGTTTTGAGCTGGAAAACTTTGGTACGTGTTCGAGTCCCTATGTGGTCCATTCCATCTATTTTATTTTATTTTTCTCTTACTTTTTTCTTTTTTTTTTTTCTTGTTCGTTTCTTTCTTTCTGACTGCAGCGATTGATTGTTTTTGCCCGTTTTTTTTTTTCATTATATAATTCAGGAATTTTTAGACTATACTAGTCTAATAGGCGCGGCCTATGAATATATTTTTACAAATTAGATTAACAAAATATTGGTTGTTGGTTTTGTTACTGTTGTTGTAGTTATTGTTGTAGGCCTATAGCATAATCAGGGTATAAATAGGCATACTAGACTAGTATTATAGCCTATAAAGCATTGATTTATTTCACGACAGATATCATCCAGGATAATTTTTAAAATTGAAAATTTAGAAAATCCAAAGGAAAATTGCCGAAAACGGCTGCCCACAATCACCTCCCCCCCCCCCCCCATCAGCCCATATGGTCCTATCATGGTCGCCCCTTCCCTATCCCTGCAACATATAGGCCTAGGATGACTCACGAGCCGCGGTTTGTCCGTGGCCCTAGTTCAGATCGATACACTATTGTACGCGTGAGTTCATTCTTTTCTGCATGGCTGTTTCCATTATTAACTTACGCCCCTCTGGAATCAAGCCTTGAAAATCAATTGTATTTAACCTTAACTAGGCACAATCGTTGGACTTTGACTGGCATAAAACAAACACAATAATTAGCCCAGGCACGTGCCATCCACAGAGGACGAATTCGCGTTTCGTCTTTAACCCCAACGTACATTATTAAACTTTTCAATTATTATATTTAACTTTTTCTCATTAATTCAATAGCATTTATAATTTGCATTTTTTTTTATTTGAATGGTATAGACCATTAATATTTCTAAACATAGGGATTTTGCATTGAAATTACTGTTACCAAAATGGTAAGAAAATATATTGTAACCAAAGGAGTGAATTCATTATAAAGTCTATCAGAAATGTTGGGCTTTTGAAGAGAGATTTACTACAACATAATGACACATTCTAAGGCAATTATGATTAACTATTTGGAGTGGTTTCCTGCATTCATTCTTATACTTTCTTTAATATCGGATATATTCTATAACATACAAACTCTAAGTTGGTTGGAATCACAATTGGTCATACACAGCCTTTTGAGTACAAGAAAATTGGTTTATCACCAGATATAAATCTGCAAAATAATTTGTATAAATAGTACACATTTTGCTCTATTTACAAGTCGGTTAGCAATTTTATTAATTTACTATATTGCTGAACTTGCATATTTTAATAATCTTAAAAAAGCTTAATTGGTTTCAATTATTGATATTTGAAATTATGTGCAATATTATTTTTCTTATTTTGAATGTTGCGTGTATATGATATAGAGTCCAAGTGGAATGTAAGGTTGTGAAGCTGGGGACGGATTGGAAGTGGGTGTACGGCCGGGGTGAAGGACTAAGTGAAAGTGGTGTGCGACGTATAGACGAAGTACGAAGAGAAAAAAGGAGTGAAATTGGTTGTGCAAGGTGAAGACTAAGTGAAAGTGGGTGTGTATGTGAAATTGCATATTAATGGGTAACAGGTCGGTGTTCTTTGCATTTAATTGTTTTATATTTAATAATTATTATGTACCTGGATGTAATTCTTATACAGGGCAAAACGGTTGCAATTCCTTATCCTTTTATGTCATTTTCAGTTTCAGTGTTTTTAATATTGGAATATTTTGTGTGATGAGGATGGCATACAGGGCATTAACGGTACCGTCTCATCCCTGTTCTCTAATTCATGAGAATTCCCACGGAGCATGATATAGAAACATATCTTTTCGTCATTTTGCAGAGTTCACAACAATAAGAATAAATGTTTTGCCTAAAATTGCCGCAAATAATTGAGATGTTCGCAATTTGTGTTCCTAAGGCTAACCAGGCCTTCGGTGTGTGTGTGTGTGGGGGGGGGGTTGGTTTTGGGGTTCAGGGAAAAAGGGGTGTAAATGCAGTGACACCGTCAAGGCAAATGGGTTATTTCTCTTAATAGTCTTATCTAGGTAGATAATTTAGATAATTTAGAAGCGTTTAGAAGACCACACAATACCGTATAAGCTAAGCTTCAAAGCGTAAAAATTCTCATATGCACGTCTCAACCGCTTCAACAAAACAAACAAAAATCTCAAATCAGGCCTACATGTATACCACACTGAATTTAAGATTCTTTTCTCGTTTTTAAACCTCTTTATGGATTTGTTTCAGCATATAAGTCTTAAGATGTAAGTCACATCCATCTTGCCCCTATTACTTCCCTTCATTAATGATCAAATCGGCACCCTTCTCTCCAATCATAATACATGGTGCGTTGGTATTCCCTGAAGTCACGTTGGGCATGATGGAAGCGTCTATAACACGAAGCCCTTCAATTCCTAGCACTCTGTGAAAATGGAAAGAAGAGAGACTTATCACAGAGAATGTTAGCATAAAACCAAGAAAGTGTTAACCGTCTGTGTCAGTGTCTCTTTTATTTCTGCAGTATGTACATCTCCCTCTCAGCACATACATGCAAATTGCAGATATACAAACTCACACCATGGCACAAAAGTACAACCCTACACAACCACACCCCTACTCCACAGACAATCACCAACTGGGGCCCATACTTAAAACAATCTTTTTCCAAATTTTGAGCTGTATTGATCCAGCGGTTTTATATGAGAAGCACAAATGTGGTAATGCTATAAGATCGTGTACATACTTTAGGTGTTGGTTACCACTTTTACCACGTGTTTGTTCATACCATTTAATGAAACATATCTCGTGTGGTGCATTGTTATGTGGTAGGCCTTCTGGAAAATGTGGGAATATGCTGTTGATGTCATCACACACCTTTAACACCCATTTTACAAGACGATGCAGGATCGGATATTTGTATACAGGTTCTACGTGCATCGGTGTTTAGGTTCTTATCAGACTAACACACCCATTCACACCCCACCCCACATCCCTCACACAGTAGCTGACACTTGCCTGAGTTGAGGGTCAACCACAACAGTAGGGTCATCCTTAGCACCCATTTTACAAGTTGACGTGGGATGGTATAGCGTCCAGGCATAATGACGTGCAAAGGCCTCTAGGTTTTCATCAGACCATTCATCATGTTTACTGCCAGGCATCTTCAGACAATTCAGTTTGCACCTGCAAGGAAAGGTCCGTTATTGCACTTATGAAATTATTATTTCACATCTGAAGATCAACAATCATATGTGATAAAAGCTTGTATGTGTAAAAGTTGCTTTTGTTGTGCATGTCTTTTTATTTACCTGTATAAAGTCTCCTAGACTATTATTTTGTGAAGTATGTACTGGAAGTAATTATACACTCCCCTCCACTGCACATTCACACCCACCCTCACCCCTACACTTTCATGGCTTTACACACATTATTTGTACACATGTTGTCAATTTATATGGGGTAGCTTAGAACATTTTTTGCCACCCAAGTGACTTGAGAGCGAATATTATGTATGTACTTACTCAAATGGTGCCATAGCTTTGGTTTCTAAAAGCTCTTTGGCAATACGAATTCCCTAAATTAAAAAAAAAGAAGTGATAAACGTTTATACTGAAATGCAGATCAGTACAATAATATTATGTGAAAGATTCAGTTATTCTGTTACATAACTGTTGCTTAAATACTTCCCGTTAATAATATGATTATGTTGACATTCAAAGACTTGATAATAATATTAAAATGGTATTTGAAAATACAAATTTTGTCTTGTCTTATAAATTCGAATGTTTTATCAGTGTTTGTGATTGGTTTCAGAGTTACGTTATCGTGTCCCAATAGTCCATGTACCATTTAAACGTCCATAACGACCGCAATAATGATGGTATCTTTGCAAAGCCTCGGAGAGAACTCGTCCAAATATTTTTACACCAAATTCGACATACAGAATGTCCCTACAAGAACTGTGTCGTTGGAAACTTACTTTTCGGTATTTGAGTATATCCAAACCAGCTAGAGCTAAATAGTTGATGGGGTTGAAGAATAAACCTGCTATCACATACTTTTTACATTTTGACAATTGACCGCTCCGTTCTTGAATTATAAGAATTGTACACAACAATCCGTTCCAACTCAAGTATCAATCAATGCGGACAAATTGTTATACAGATCATTATACAGATCACTGATTGATATTTGGAATCCGTGGACCGGTTTAAAAATCAGGTAGTTTCATAAAATTCATATATTTCAAAACAGACACCCTGAATAATAATATTAAAAGTATTTTCAAAAAGCCTCAAATGAGTGCTTTGTCAACCGTGAATAGGAATAGCAAGGCAACTCAATTCAATTGACCGTCTATATTATTATCAAATTCATGAATCATCAACGAAATTGCGTATCTCAATTATACAATTACTGGAGTAATCGTGGGGTTTGGGTCAACATACAGTTGTACGTTGTGTAAGGGAGTGTTTGTGGGAATATAAGTTCAACAAAGATTTCTGGAATGAGCTGTGCATGTAAAACGTTTTCACCGGCACCTTCAAGGGGCTGGTGGGATATTCCTTTAGGCTAGGTATTGGGTGCTTTTTCGATTTGTGTGTTATATAATAATTATGTAACAAATAAAAGCATTGTTTTGATAAATGGAAATGAGAAACAAGAAGTTGTGTAAGGGCACACATCACCAAATTACTCCTGGAGTGGTTGTAAAACAAAACACTGGGTGAGCATTTGGGGCTTGTGTTGACTTGGAATCAAAGGAAGTAACATTATGACACCTCAAATAACAGTTAACTGGTTAAGGTATTATAATGCGCTAATTTCATTTGCCAAAAAGTATAACTTTACCTTCATCATAGCCTTCACATCATAAGGGTGATCAAAGTAATTTGGATCAATCATTGGCGGTACCGAAGGGTCAGCGCTGGCTAGTTTGATCTCACCAAAACTCTTTGGGTGTAAGAATGTAGGGAAGATGCACAAGCCTTCCTTTACCAGACGCTCCTCTCGTGGCATGTCTTGAGATAGGATGGGATAGAACCTGAAAAAGTATAGATGAGGTGACCTATGATGTCACATATTTACATTCAGACTGCCCTCTGTTGTTTCAAGTCAGGCAAAATAACATAGGAGTGTCTATGACAGACCACATAAATCTCTTTAAAACTCAACTTTTAAAAACCTTTGAAGTTTTGTGTGATATTATGTATATAGCTTGATGCATTTATAAACAAGATTGATACCATTTTTTTATTATTTGCTTTGAAACCAAAGTTAATGAATAAAAATTAACTTCTTCCATGTAAACTATAGTGTTTTTTGCCTGACAGTTTTGATCACAGACCAACAGAGGGCGTATCAAATGTAAACACATGTCACCTCATCTATATTTATGAAAAATACTTTTTCGTTTGATAAATGATGAAAAGTGTCATTTATTTCAATAGGTGACATTTTTTTTCGTCACAAATCTGTGACTGGTTGAAAAGTCCGTGAAAAATCTGTGTTGAATTACAGATGTTTCATGGACATTTCTGTGACTATCTTCGTGTAAACTTCATGTTTCTAGAGACCATAATGTCATGCTAGGCCCCGAATTAAATTATAAGCGGACCTTACAGGATCATAGCAGTTATCACAATAAACAATGTGCTCCTTAAGGTGGTACTACACCCCTTGATAAATTTGTGACTATTTTTGCATTTTTCTCAAAAACTATTAAAACACTGGTAACAAAAGTTATATATATTATAGGGGCAAGGAATCCAGTTACTACACTGGAATTTCAGTGACTCGAGACAAGTAGTTATTGACTTGTTGATCAAATATTAGTTTTCACTCATTTATGACTGTAACCCCACAACTGTGGTCTGTGCTGAAATAACATTTTCAGTGCAGTAGTTGTAGTCCTTGTCCCTTATACCTATTACTTGTCACCAATGCGCTATAATTTTTGAGAAAAATGCAAAAATAGGCACAAAATTTGCCAGGGATGTAGTACCACCTTAAGATCTTGAACCAACAATTGTATAAAATTATGATCATCAGCACCATAATCCATATACGTACTTTGGATCTTTGAGCACTAGAAGCTTATCTTCATCGATTCCAAACTCGTAGAAACATCCAAGGTATTGGAATTGTATATCAGGAGAATCCACTTCTGGCTACAAAATAATAGAAACATGGCATAATCAAGTGAGTATCGGCTACCCCTCCTCAAATATAACTTGATTTATGTTCTTGTCTTATCTATGCCCATACAAACTTAAAAATGTCTGTTTAAAGATCATCAAAACGTAGTTTTACTTCCATTCAAGATTAACGGAAATCCATATCACATTTACTGGTTGATTTTAATCATATATTCTCGTATAATCTTCTAAAAATGGATCGATATTAAGGGTGTTTTTTTTTCTTTAACTCCAAGCTGATTTTCATCATCAGACGGTATCTCTAGGGGATGTAAATCTTGCATTGCATCATCTATATTGCAACTAAAATTTGCAACCATTGGCTTTTTATTCCAAAGTGTCGTTATGCGACGTTAAATTTGCACATGGGAACCCCCAATTCAGGTAGCCCCTTTTAATGATGGGTTTTGACTCTTTTCCGAATTCTGAAAAAGGTTCGCTAGTCCGAATATTGGGTTCTCTAGTCCGAGGGTTCGCTAGTCCAAATAATAAATAAGGTTCTCTAGTCCGAATATAGAATAAGGCTCGATAACAATGACCCTAAACCTAACCCTAACCCTTAACCATAACCATAACCCTTATTCTTATTCGAACTAAAGAACCTTCGGACTCAATTTGGTTTTCGGACTAGCGAGCCTTCGAACTAGAGAACCATCGGACTAGCGACCCGTCGGACTAGAGAAAAGCCACGACTTCCTTATAATACCTGTTCTTATTAGCGGTACGAACATGCTTAACTTTGACATCGCATAATTACGCTTAGGAATAAAATGCAAGCGGCGAGATTTTTATATTTTTAAGAAAACTATCTTGGGTAATTTTTCATTCAATTGCTTGACTCAAGAGCAATCAGGATTTTAAATTTATACATACTGTTAGTTAAATTTCATGAAGAATGTAAGTTTAATCAGGCTTTAAACTAAAATATATTGAGATCAATAGCATAGCGTCATAGGGGCAGGGGGGCACGTGCCCCCCTATCAATCTGAAAATTTAGAAAATCCCGAAAAACGGCTTGTGCCCCCCCATCAGACTCGGTGCCCCCCCCTCATGGTTGGTGCCCCCCCCCGATATGATACATACTATAGAGGAACCTTAAGATGGTGATAAAGTGTAAGTATCATGAGTAGAATTAGTTTGGAGTTTTAAACTAGAATTATATGGTTTTGGTTTCATGCTAAATTGTCCACATCGAGAAACACTGGGACACAGGGTTAGCGGTTACCTGTCCAGAAGTCCAAATTGACAAATAAAGGGTTCCAGGCATCTAAGTCTACACATAGGTACAAATTTAACGGGTCCAAATCACGGGGACCTGCCAAATCAAGGAGTCCTGGACCCAAAGACCCCTTGAAACGCTATCCCTGCTGGGACATGTGATCCAAGAATTATCACTTTCATGAAAGGTGGTTTATCATATCTAATGCATGGACCAAATTTAGAAAATTTCTCCAACCTTCATCTCCGAAAGTCAGGTGGGTTTTAGAAAACCCACCCTTAATGCTTCTCTAAATTGTGTTGTTCTTACATTCAACCAATGTCAATATTAAGAAGACATTCATAATTACCTCTTCCAGCCCAGTTTTAATAAATCCAGTTGCTTTCACATTTTTTGTATCCTCGAGAACCTGAAAGTGTTAAAGCGAAGCTATAAATTAATGCTAATAAAACTTAATGAAACAGTCTGCTGCTCCCTTTATATGTGACGTGGTATATCGAGACATTTTGGGCAGGATCGTAAATGGATAAATAGTAAAAAATCTGCCCGGGTGTGATTTTTTTCACAGCTTGGGTTTGTTGCAAATTTGTGATGTTAATAATGTTAAAAATATTGTCTAATAGTTTCAGATCGGAATATAACTGGCTTCTTGTATTTTTTCAGACATTTCTCAAGGTCATTCCTCAACATTGTCAATAATGATATATATATATATCTCAGTTTCCAATTTTATAAATACCATAACTTACGTACTCAATATCTTCGCTTAGGAATGTCCGATTTCATTGGGGAAAACGGCGTTGTGGAGCTAAATATTTCTATATTTAGGATATGTAACAATTTATAACCTGCCCAAAAGTGTTCTTTTTGATATACCATGTCACATATTATTCTGATTACAGAGGGTGACAGTTTTAATTTTACAGTGAATTGCTGTTTTTACCTTGCTTCTGCGAAATTTGCTTCGTTTGCTGCAAACTATTAAGCGGCTTATTTCTCGACGGTATATTCTTGAGTCTTTAGATTTATATATCGAGTTCATTTTCCAGGCCATGTCCAGGCGCCGGACATCTGTGACTGCTACATTGTTATTTTTTTATTTTTTTATTTGTTTGACAACCCTGGATAACATAAGAAAGACTCCTGTGGAGATTACTTCCGTTGGGTCCATTTGAACACCGGGTTGGGAGAGTAATAGGTTAACAATCTACTCTTCTCAAAAGTGACTGTGAGCTACAAGTATATACAGGTATGGCTGTTCTGTACACGGTGCTGACGGCTTAATGTCACCTCCGAACTACGGAATTCGCTCATGGTTCATATACCTAAATCGAGGGAGATCGAAAATCTGAATTTACTCTCTAGATGCAGTCAATTCAAATCAGGATCTATTTTTAAAGGTCAATACACAAGAAATTTGTGTTTGTTTGTTTTGAAAGTTTTTGGAATCGAGCCTGGGACCTCATGCACCAAAAGCGAGAATTCTGACAACTAATTCACGCTCTCCCTGTTGCCATTGATGTTTAGAGAAAGCGAATAAATTGTATTTTGGAACCCATGTTGACGAAGAAGTATCATAGTTTACCGCACAGTCGAAAGCCAAGCAGTAAAACAAATTTGAAGCTTGCATTGCGATCACCAGGAATGCTGACATGTAGTAGAATCTTATTTTACCGGAATGTATAGGCGTACTTTTTACAATGATATATAAAAGAAATCACTCACATTTGACACTGTGTATACTTGTGATCCAGGTTTGACAGATACTTTCATCTGAATAGCTAAATGATCCTGAAAACAATTTAAAAGTATGTTGCGATTTCAGGAAAATTCAGTTACTGCAAAAGGTACCTTAGGGGTATATTTTGGAAGTGGATATTTAATTCTAAATGAACAGACAGTAATCTAAGCTTAAAATGGTACAATTGTGTTTTCTACTTTTTAAACCATATTTGTTCATACCCTGCAAGTTTTTCACCAATATCTCGGAACTAGATATCTACAAAAAATGTCTTATGCTTTGGATCGTGTTAACTTGAAACTTCTCATGATTTCAACCAAATGTTGTTGTGTAGAATTTTACCTGTAGGTTTTGTCCGACTGGTAGATCAGCCACGCATTCAATACCAAACTCTTCCAGATGACTCTTAGGGCCCACACCAGACAACAGCAGGAGCTAAGTAAGAAAGGAAAAATCGCAATGGTCCAATCAAGCTTTTTGGCTGTTGTTGTTGTTACTCTTGCTGTTGTTTTTGTTTTTGTAGTTACTTTTGCTTTACTTGTGTTTGTCAGAAAATGGATTGAGCGATTCCTTGTAAGTGATATAGATTGTGATGAAGAGTCTGGTAGAATCGAGAGCTCAAGCCATTTGACGTACCTGAGGTGAATTGACGGTTCCACCAGACACAATGACCTCCTTGTTGACAGCGACACGTTTGTCACCATCGTCAGTACGAAAGCAAACTCCAACAGCTTTCTTATCTTTGATATCAACCTGGTAGTTGGGAAAAGACACAAAAACTCACAAAAGTATACGTTTTAGTTTTCACTAGCGGGATACCCGCGCTTCGCGCGGGTCCCCGCTAGATGGGAGCGTTCACTATAACAGGAATAATAACTGAACAGGTAGAATCATTGAAAAGGCACAGAAGTCATCATGGAACATAGAGCCAAGGAACAGCGACAGGGGCCGTGGGTGAAATACACAGGATGAAAATCTGCCTCTTATTTCAAAACTCTGCATAACCGGACTGACTTTAGCTCAAAAACACCGAAAAGGTTATAAAATCCAAATGTGAAAGATTTAAATTCAATATATAGGAACAGTTGAACAAATAAAAAAACAAAAAAGGAGGTGTGAAAAACCCTCACAGATTTTCAAGTCAACAGTAAGAAAAAAGTGCATCTCTGATAAAAAAAAAAATCAGAAAACTTGAAAACGAAATGAAATGAACACTATATGCACTATTAAGCATCAAACGTTGATAAATTGTTGTATAAAAGTAACTTGTATCATTTATTTGCTTGCTTGCATATTTATGAAAGTGTACAATATGATGTAAATTATTCTGTGACAAAAAGCTAACCCTGCTAGATGATTATAAATCTTCGAAGGCAGAGGTTACAGTTTTTCCCAAAATTAGTGTAATTTCTTCTTGGTGGGCTCGGTGGTACGATTTTTTTTTTTCTATTTTTGCTTTTTCTGTGTTTTTTTTTCAACAACAACTTTTTTTCACTTATAGTTTTGTGTATGTGTTTTGGTATGTACTATAGTTTTCATATAAAGACAGCTGTGAACCAGGTTATGTATGTGGTAATCAAAAATCAAATGAAGGTTTCTGTTAAACATGTTAACATGGTTAACGAATGGATAGTACTATAAATATATGTTCTGTAAACTGTAGAGGGTTGAGTGATAAATCTAAGAGAAGAGATGTTTTAAATTATTTAAGGAAAAAGAAATTTTCAATTTACTGCCTTCAGGATGTACATTGGGACCAGAAATGGGAAAATATGATCAGATCAGAATGGGGATACGAATGTTATACTGCATGTTATAAGACAAATTCCAGGGGTGTGGCAGTGTTAATGAATAACAACTTTGATTTCAAAGTGCGTAATATTCAGCGGGATCAAGCAGGCAATTGGATTGTACTTGATATTACTATGATGTCCATGGATATCACGATAGTTTGTCTGTATGGCCCTAATGAGGATAATCCAGATTTTTATAAGCATGTTAAAAATGTTATCGAAAACGTTGGCAACCCACACTGTATTATATGTGGTGATTTTAACTTAGTCCAAGATCAAAATAAAGATACATTTAATTATTTGAATATTAATAATCCAAAGGCAAAAGAAACTGTTTTACAAATAAAAGAAGATTTGAGTCTGTGTGACCCTTGGAGAATTATGAACCCAGATATAAAACGTTTTACCTGGAGAAGAAACAATCCCATAAAACAAGCTAGGCTGGATTTTTCTTGATTTCTTCTGAAATTTTGAATATAATAGGTCAAACAGACATTCTACCAGGTTATAGGACTGACCATTCCATGGTAGTCATTGGTCTAAGTAAGAGCAATAATATACAAAGGGACGAGGTTCGTGGAAGTTGAATAATGATTTAATTGAAGATGATGAATATGTGAAAGTGGTTAAAGACTCGATAACTAAAGTGAAACAAATCTATGCTGCTTCGCCGTATGACAGAGAAAATATAAACAATATTGATCCAAATGAGTTAGAATTAACTATTAATGACCAACTGTTTTTTGAAACACTGCTTTTGGAAATCAGAGGCGCTACTATAGCATACTCATCAAAACGAAAGAAAGAGATAGACAAGTCTGAAGAAGCACTTGACAAATTAATAGAAAACTTAAATACGTCATACGAGGAAGCTTCATTGAAAAATAGCCCTAATGTTGAAATCTTAAAGAATGAGTTAGATAATGCTAAACATGAGCTTGAAGATATTCGTAGTAGAAGGATTAAAGGATGCTTTATTCGAACAAAGGCCCGATGGATAGAGGAGGGAGAAAAACCCACCAAATATTTTCTTAATCTTGAAAAGAGAAACTTTGTAAACAAACAAATGGTAAAAATTGTGAGAAGTAACAACACAGAGGTAACAGCTCAAAATGAGATTGAAAAGGAAGTAGTATCGTTTTATGAAAATCTGTATAAAGAAAAAGGTGGAAATAATAATGTTAAAATTGATGATTATGCTTGCATAAACAAATTAACGCAAATACAATCAAATACCTTAGAGGGCGAAATTACTCATTCTGAGCTCACCTATGCTTCGAAAAACATGAAGAACAATAAGACACCTGGGCCGGATGGGTTTACAGTGGAATTTTACAAATGTTTCTGGTTGGAAATATCCAGTTTTCTTCTTCGATCTTTAAATGAAGGTTTTAAAAACGGGTCTCTTTCTCAAGTTCAAAAAGGGGTCATGTTACTCTTCTGCCGAAAGGAGATAAGCCCCGCCAGTTCTTAAAAAACTGGAGGCCTATATCACTTCTAAATGTATCATATAAATTGGCCTCTGCCTGTATTGCAAACCGCATAAAATCGGTTTTGCCATATTTAATTTCGGAGGACCAAACAGGTTTTGTCCCGAATAGATTCATTGGTGAAAGTATTCGCCTTATTTATGATTTGTTGAGCTATACAGAAGTTAAAGAAATTCCTGGGATGCTTTTACTGATAGATTTTGAAAAAGCTTTTGACACGGTCTCACATGATTTTATTCTTAAAACTTTAAGGGCATTTAATTTCGGATCAGACATTTGCAAATGGTTTAGAGCTTTGTATAAGAATGCATCCTCTTCTGTAATCATAAATGGAAATATATCTAAACCTTTCCAAATTCAGCGCAGTTGTAGACAAGGCGATCCTCTCTCACCATATGTCTTTGTTTTATGTGCGGAGGTATTAGCTTCCATGATAAGACAAAATAAGGATATAACAGGAATTTGCATAAATGACATAAATTTTAAAATTGCGCAGTATGCAGATGACACTACATTAATACTAGATGGTACAGAAAAATCACTGGAAAGTGCCTTTAAAACATTGCAATCATTTTATGAGATGTCTGGTTTGAAAATTAATATAGATAAAACGGTTGCAGTTTGGATTGGGTCTCAGAAATTCAGAAATACTAAAATTAGTAACAATTTAAGAATTAAATGGAATTTCAATGGTGGCTTTGATTTTCTAGGAATTTCTTTTAGTACAAACCTTGCTCAAATGGTAAATGATAATTATGATAATGCACTTCTCTTGATAAGAAAAATGTTATCAAGTTGGAAAAAAGAAATTTAACTGTGTTGGGACGGATTGTAGTTGTGAAATCATTGGCTTTGCCAAAAATAAGTTACATTGCTCAAATGCTACCAAACCCAAGCAAGGAGTTTATCAAAACGGTAAATGATGAGATATATAAATATATTTGGAACGGCAAGCCAGACAGAGTAAAAAGAAGCCAATTTATACAAAATTATGAAAATGGTGGAGTAAAGATGCCAAATGTAGAAATGCATATAAATGCTCTAAAGGTAAATTGGATTCGGAGAGTTGCCTGTGGTGATCAAAAATGGGTTAAGCTATTTCGTTTTTGTTTGAATGTAATAAGTGATGATATTTGTTGCTTTGGTATGAATCGTTTTAATGACATGAAAAACATGATCGATAACAAGTTCTGGTATGATACTCTGCTTTCTTGGTCCTCGCTTATAAACATTGTAAATTATAATAATCTGGATTTCAATCGTATTGCAAAACAATACTTGTGGTGGAACGATAAAATAAAGATTGGTGGTAAATCAGTTTGTTATGCCCATTGGAAGAAAAGGGGTGTGCTGTTTATAAATGATCTTTTAAAAGTAAACGGATCTTTTTTGTCTAGTGCAGAATTTACAAAACTTTATAAAGTGAAGACCAATTTCTTGGAATACAATGGTATTGTCAGGGCAATCCAATCAAACTTCAATTACAATGGTACTATAGGCTCCAAACTAGCCTCGCCTTTTCAGCCATATAATATGGAATTACTTTTTAAGCAACGGAAAGGGTGCAAAGTGTTCTATGATATTTCTATTGAATCAAAGATGAAGAATACAATGAGTAAGTGGCAAACGGAATTTGGAATGGACAATGATGATTGGAAAAAAATATGTACCTTAAATTTTAAATTTTCTACTGATATTAAAATGAGATGGTTTCAATATAGAATTAATCAGAGTATCATAGGCACAAACACTTTGTTGTTGAAAATGAACACGAGAAATGATGACTTATGTACATTTTGTAAGACAAATCCGGAAACAATCAAGCATCTCTTTGTGGATTGCACTATTTCTAGAAATTTTTGGGATAACTTTAAAGATTGGATAAAAGAAAGCTTAATATAGATCTAGCTATGACCCCTCAATTAATTCTTTTTGGATCAACACATGATTTTATTTTAACACTGATTTTGACTGTGGCAAAACTTCATTTGTATAGAGTAAAGATGACAGAAAAACGACCAAATTTCGATGTTTTAAAAAGGGAAGTTAAATGTTATTACAATGTTTTGAAATACCAAGCAAAATGTAGCTTACAGTCACAAAAGTTTAATAAAAGGTGGCAATCCTGGCAACTGTTAATGGCATGATAAAAATTTAATCCCTGTGTATTTTAACCATTGTAAACTTGCTTCACTCTTAATTTTAAAAAAAATAGTAAAAATTGCTTAATGTTGAGTGAGGGGGAGCGGGACAGCGGGTGAGTCGGGTGGAGCTCAGTGTTGATTGTTTGTTTGATAGGCCTACTAAATTTGAGTCGTGATCCAGTAGTTGTCAGCATTGGGCTCTATTCGCTTCATTTTGGTGCTCTGTTTCCCATTTTGCTCTGCATTGATTAGTTTTTATTTAAAGTGTTGCTTTTTTTTTTTCTCTTATAACTCTCTGTTAATGCCTACAAATGCATGTAAATGTACATTAAGGTCACTGATTAGTGGCAGTATTATGTATTAAGAAACTTTTAATAAAATCAGCTGTCTACAAAAAAAAAAAAAAAAAAAAAAAAAAAAAAAAAGAATCATTGAAAAGGTACATTTTATTTTTCTAAACCTGTCTCTTCTTACACTTTCTTTTTTTAGTTTCTTTTGCTTAGCTTGTGATTTTCCGTTCCATGTTATTTATTTATTTAACCTCGTTCCCATTATTTTCTAAATCTGTTTTTTCTTACATTTCCCTTTAGCTTCTTTGTTTATTTGCTGCTTGTGATTTCCCGTTTCCATGTTTTTTTAAATTTAATTCTGTTCTCATTATTTTAGCTTCTTTTTTCTTACATTTCCTGATTAGTTTCTTGCTTTGTTTCGTTCCCGTTTCATTTAGTTACTTTAACCCGTTGGCCTATTACTCGTACTTTTTTGTCCTCATTTTAATTTTATTCTTCTTTATAGTACCGCTTCATGTTGTTTATACAACAAACATCTTTTCCCCGTATTTATTACGTCCTCTCATAGCGTGTCTGCGGACGTGTTCACCCGTTATCATAATCCCGTGACCCGTCCATGTACCTTTTTGCCCTTTATTTTTCCTTCTTTCCGTATTATCATGTCCACTGGTCTCTGGCTCGCAGTCGCGTGGCTCTGCGCCGTTTACGCGCCCATTGGCGTAGTGCGCATTACGCACGAGGCGCCGACGCGCTGCCGGCCAGCTGCAGTGACGCGTAGGCTGACAACCGATTTTCATAACAAAAAAACCCGTTTTTACTCATATTTTCACTGTGTTGCAGCCAATTCTTGACCGTTTTCAACCAAATAAAGTTTAAACACGTTCCCGCATATTCATCGATCTCCCGTATGAATTTGGCGACATGTGGATCGAAACTGACGGAGCCTTTATAGGCATACATAGATAGATACATACATACAACATTCCCCTATTTATAGTAAGATGGATTTGGACTTGAATATGGATTTGAATTTAACGATTTTTAGATACATGTAACTTTAAACAAAAGCAATGATTTCTCCGATTTGACCATTGCTTTTATTCGATTCTGTTAAATTATACACATTGCTGTGGCAAATGACATGTTAATATAGTAGGAAAGATGAGCAATTCGCATGCAATGTCCGATCCTATACGGTGTGTCGAAAGTCCGTTCCGCCTATATTCCGACTTCCCCTGGAGCATAGCATCAATATGGAAGTACCCACTGTGTTTATTTGCCTTTGGGCTACTAGCTGCAATGAACCCTAAGGCTTACTGCAGCGAAATAAAATATGTCGGCCGTTGTTCCAGAATTTAAGAGCTAATTTTGTATGTTTTGGCAGATTTAAAGGACTGCAGACCTTGATTTTCAATGGAAAAACAGCAATAACCGAGGTTATCGACCATAAAAAGACAACAACTTCAAATAAAGTGACATTTATCCAAAACAATAACCAGTAACAAACTAATATCAAATTAATTGTGTAAGTTTAATTTTAAATGGTTTTCCTATAGGGGGAGGAACAGACTTATGACACACGGTATATAATAGGACTGCTTATATAATTTATATTGAGCGTTCTCATTCCATGCATGCCAAAACGCCATCATTTGACAGATTGGAAACACAGGTTTTTAAGTGTTATTTGGGGGATGTTGATGACATCGGAACCGTCAATGAAGTCTTTATCATCCATTCACTGCAAATGGATATATTGTTATAGACTTGCTTCAAGGCCTTGGGTGTCCAATGAAAGCTACATGGAAGCTTTGCCGCATCTTTCAAAAATTCTTGTTTATTTTTTTCAAAATAATTATTTACCATCAATACTTTGACATAACTTGCTAGGCCAGATAATGGTCTCTCTTATAGCTTGTTTTAACAAGCCTTGGTCAACCACCTTAGCATTTCAATTTTTGATTTTTTGAAACTCGCAATTTAATACAAATTTCATGGCAACTTATTAAAAATTGACATTTTTGATATTTAATAATCCTGAAAGTGAACTCTATGAACCTAATGATGTGCACTTAAAGTGGATGTAGCTGGGAACAAAAGTCGATCAACATGTGAGGGAAGGAATCTGAAGGCAAAATTAAACAATTCTTTAACTATTCAGTCAATAAAGTACTAGTACCTTAGTAACATGAGCATTACATAAGACTTTGAAATTCGTTCGTTTCATCGCAGGATGGACGTATGCCCTGGCAGTGCTGGCTCGCTTTCCGTCGGCGTCAATATTAAGTGGAAAATCACCGAAACCAATCTGATAAATGAAATGAAATTATACAACATGTAGAGTGAAATGCCTGAAGATACATGTTGGCAATTAATCGATAAGTAATGTATTATGTGAACAATATATGTGAATATATTTTGGTAAAAAATCCACCCAATATAGACATAATATATTTCAATCACAATCAACTTCGTCTCTGAGATGTTTTCGATACTATGAGCATATGTTATCGATTCGACTCCAGATTTCCACAATTGTGCCGTTGGCTATCCAGCAAACACAAAAACGTTTTTTTAAACGTTTTTAACGTGTTATGTTTTGGCTTTTGGTTTAAATAAAAACGTTTTAATAACATTAAATGTCGGATTACATAAATGTCATGGAAACGTTTTGAAACGTTTTGTATGAAAACACACTACAACGAGCAACTATCACAAACTATTATTGTTTCAAAGTAATAAAATATATTAATCAGCTACATCAGTGACCTGTCATTTTTGTTTTGATATGTTTATCGTTTATCAGTATGGTAAGATAATGATAGGACTATAACAAGCAGTTCGCTGATTGTGAAAGAATGTTACTATTAAGGGTAGACGAGGTATTGTTGGTCGAAGCAACCTAAAAATCGATTTTCATTATGTAGATCAATATATTATTGAAAATTAACACCTTGATGTTTTGCAAAAGTTCATTCTACAAATCGTATACTCTGCAAACTTGCTTAATTTATTGTTGTTAATTAGTTATTTACGTTTTACAAAAGTGTTGTTGTTTCAGCCCTCTTCACAACGTAACTCAAGAACCGCAGCACCTATAAAAGTATATCTGTGATATTTTAATTCTTCTACATGCTCGCTATGAATTGAGCAATGCAATTTTTGCCAAAGCTCACTACCATTCGTAAGATGCTGTGAACTACCAAATCACAACAGTTTAAAATAATGAATAACCTTAAATAATACCATGTTTCTTTCTTTCTTTCTTTCTTTCTTTCTTTCTTTCTTTCTTTCTTTCTTTCTTTCTTTCTTTCTTTCTTTCTTTCTTTCTTTCTTTCTTTCTTTCTTTCTTTTCTTTCTTTCTTTCTTTCTTTCTTTCATAAACCGGTTACAATTCTGTGGTAGGTATCACAATGAAGGAGGAAATATCCCCAATTTTGCGATTTGAATGCTCTCTTTTTTCATTGAAACAGGTATAACTTTGAGAAATAAAAATACGCAGAACTAAATTATTTATATTATCTATTGATTATTTATTTGGTTTAGGCTGAGTGTCTTTACGATATTGCTTTTGATTTAAGTGTACGAATATGTGTTTTTTCGCAGTATATTCACAACCATCCATATTTAAACTCGACCCGGGTAACTCAAGCTATTAAGCAAGATTATAAACTTGGGATTACTTACGATATCTCCGCTCATAACGTCAACATTTTTGTATCCAAGTTCGAGTCCTAATAATAATAGATATTAGTGGAATTGGAATTTTCATTTACTAGCATGATACACCAATTCTGGTAACCCCATTTGAAATTCCTACCCCCCCGAGTTTGAGATTAAGATCACGTGTTTCATGGGTGTATGGATTACAACTGGAATAGTCTAATAAGTTAATGTTTGTCCTGTATTTTTCTTATGTTTCCTGTGAGCCCATTCTTGGTTCGCCCGCCATGTAATTCTTTCACTTTTTTTATTAAATCATTATCAAGCATGGTGATAATTATGATTATGATAACTTGATGCGCCTATATGCTTCACCCTGGCATGGCGGAGCCACAAAAATATATATGCGAGAATCGGAATTAAACGATGTAAGGCTGAGACATTTGGATTTAGAATTACTTTATGTAGCTCGTGTAAACTGACATAATACATTGAAAGCCACAAAAGGCGGCCTTTGTGCGACATTTTTGCTTTCTCAATTCTTATTATGTAGTTAAATTCCCCGGATTTAATCATAATTTTCTTGGATTGCACCGTTTATTTCCGATCCACATCGCATTATCTTATCTACCTAAATGAGAATAATGACAGTAATTGTGCTTATTGTCGTCAATTAAATTGTACACAGTTAGAACAGTTGGGTAAACATTTATACAATTTTGGCGAAAGTTTACCCAACCAGTATGAACAGCCGTTTTTAATATGGACAACTACTCTGACTGCAAATGTCACTTCATACCTGCTTCTATAAAGGCTGAGGACACCGTAGTAGGGCGAGCAGGTTTGGACACCGTCACAGGTCCACCAACGTTATGGAATTCAGAACCGGCAAAACTGGGACTGTCAAGAAGAAACAAGTAGAGGTTGCATGTAAATAAATTAGGCCTTTCATGTTTTCAAGTTGATAAATCTTATATCAGCTTAAAATATGTAATGGGACAGTTTATCATGTTTACAGTTTGGCATTTTGCTGAAGCTTTGTTCGGTTTTTGCCGGCAAAAACCTGGTTTTACCGGCAAAAGAGGCAAAAGCTGTCAAAAACCTGTTTTTGCCAGATATGCCTGGTTTAAGGCGATATAATACCCCGATTTTCATCAGTACCCCTCTTCTTTTTTTTCTTGCAAATTTATTAAGTACATATATATGTTTATCACCTCATGTCCTGAACTTATAAAATATATCTACATATAAAGTGACTTTCAACCATTTTAGTAAGTCATTTTTAGCCCTATATATTTTTTGTTTACTGTAACCTAGTAACTCAGATCTGTGTTTCATAACAAACCATAATTTATTCTTTTCAAAATGTTCAAGTAGGGTACATGAATAGAATACATTAAATCCTTTGTTATACTCTCTATAGAAAATCTATAGTGGTGCATGCAAAATACCTACCATGATATAACACTGAATAAATTAAATAAACACTTATACAATGGATGCATAGTAATTAGTTGTTAGGAGAAGAAAAGGCTATTAATAGGTCACCGTATGTCAGGTTATAGGTCAATTGGTTCAGGTCAAATTTAAGCATCAATTTTGAATACACATGTGAGAGTCTGTGATATCATATGAGGCATAATTTTGATATTCTGTCTTTAACTGGATATATATCGAGAAGTGCATGGTGGATATACTAATATACCTTGGGATGTAAATGGTGAGTACAATTTAGAATGCCTAGTTGAGACGGATTTCACAAATAAATATAAAATAGTTACCAAAATCACAAACGTTAAGCTTACGGAAAACTACCCAATATGGTTGTATAGGTGACAAGAAATACAATTTTTTCATCATTGCTGTAGTATGGTTGTTGTAACCTGTTACCTATGGCTTAATTAAGTTTCAGTGCAATAATGTCGCAAGTTAAAAATACAAAATATAGCTCAACATTGAAAATAGAAGCATTTTAACCAGTTCCTTTTTGATAGTTGTGGAGCACCAAGTTCATGAAGTCATAAAAGAAATCAGAACCACTTATTCCCATTTTACATATCAACTTTATTTCCCTAATGTGTTAGCAACACATATCCAAAATTTTAACGAAATCCGTTGATAGTAAGCTTTCCAAAATGAAGTGAATTTAAATCATCAGTGATGTACCTCCTTTTGGCTTCTATCTGTAAAAGCATGTAAGCTACATTGATACCGATACCACCAATAAAACGAGAAGATTTGCCCCTTCATTTTGCATACCACTTTGTCCAATTTTTTTTTTGTAATTTCTTCACAAAATGCAAAAAATGCAAAACAAAATCAATGGGTGTAGTACCCCCTTAAACCGGCAAAACTGTAGTCAGTCAAATATTAAAAAGTAATACAGAACGCTCTTAAACAATAACACACGACTTTTGATCAATCATTCCAGTTTTGAATTTGATTAGATATGCTACAAATGCACTTGCGAGCAATGAAAACCCATGTCTTTAATTTCTGAATATGTTACCAAATCTGGCCTTGTGACACCCAGGAAATTATTTTTGTAACTTAATAATTTGTTTTGATATAAAAAAAAATGAACCATTCATCACTTTTTTTTTGCCATTTTTGCGGGCAAAACCTACTTTTTGCCAAATGGTTTAAACCGCGGTTAAAAAAAGAAGTTATATATCTGATATCAGGACATTCCTCGTATTCAGTCTCATTTCCCACAAAAAACCCTATGCAAACGTTTAACGGGACAATTTATAGTTTGACATTTTATCACCATTTGCAGCAGCAACAATTTTACTAAATTATCTGCTTTACAACTCCGTCCGCTGTGTACACTAAAAGTAATAATAAATAAAAATTCCTTTAAAAAGGAACAGGGCGAGCAAATGAGGAAGTGTCAAGATAAAGATGTAGTAATTTTATTGTTTGAACTGTTTCTATAATTCGCATCGATCATAATGATCTTGCAATGAGACTGTACAGTGTATGGACAGTGTAGCCTATTTGTCTAATCATTTTGACTATTTAATTCTGACCATTGTGATTAAAACAGGCTTTCAGATTGGTGAGCTACGGTGTACCAAGTGATAAGGCCGGCCACGTATAATGAATTCTATGGTCTGCATTGTGTGTTTTCTCTTCAATCATTTTGTTGAATGCCATAATAATTATTTAATAATCAACATGATCAAATGAAAAAAGATAGATTCACTTTAGTCATTTTATTTATAATTGATAGAATAATACAATAATTCATTTGTTTACCTACCTATTTATAATACACTAAGCCAAAAAAGAAACTTATAATTTTTCACAAGGTCATATCTTAAAATCATGTCCATCAAAATGAACTAAAATTACACACAGGATTGCCTCAATACTCTACTCTAAACACATGTCAGTAAGCAATCAGTTGGTCAACTGACACAACCGCAAAATGCACTGATATGGAACAACTTCCTGAACCACGTTCACAGCCCTATTGGCACCCAGCAAAAGAAATCTGTGAGAATGGCATTTTGAATCACATCACAGCCAACAATTTTAACAACATTAAGTTAAAAACATTAAAGAGAGTCAAAACAAACTTACCAGGATCATCATGTCACATGTCCAAACAAATAATGAAGTCCTTTAGTGACAGGAAGCATGGGGCAATCTTCCCCAGAATATCATCAGAAACTTGGTTGGAAGCATGAAAAGCGCACGGTGGACATACCCGTTACTAAAGGACTTCATTATTTGTTTGGACATGTGACATGATGATCCTGGTAAGTTTGTGATCTGTTTGTATCTGTTGGTAAGTTTGTGACCTGTGAGTCAAGATGCCGTTCTCGCAGATTTCGTTTGCTTGGTACCAATAGGGCTGTGAATGTGGTCCAGGAAGCTGTTCCATATCAGTACATTTTGCTATTATGTCAGTTGGACAACTGCTTATTTACTGACATGTGTTTAGAGTAGAGTATTGAGGCAATCCTGTGTGTAATTTTGGTTAATTTTGGTGGACAGGATTTTAAGATACGACCTTGTGAAAAATTATAAGTTTCTTTTTTGGCTTAGTGAAATGGTGGTATATTGTTCAATAGGCCTACATGTATAAATTATGGCCATATCGTAGATAGGCCCTGAGGCCCTGAAATTGAATCGGATTTTTCCCGTTGAAAAAACAAAACTGATGTTTAAGAAATCAATTATTTCATTAATGACATTTTGAGTCATTTTTATCCATAAAACGATACAGGATATAGGATATTGTTACTTTGACTTTTACGTCCATAAAGGTTTTAATCATAGACCCTGGAAATAGGGTCTATGTTTTAATCATGTATCAATACACTCGCATCTCATGCTGTGCTGATCTCCAGGAGGTCTGCATATGTACGAACGCCTGATTATAACCATAGATTGTATTCGTTGATATGCTGTGGAAATAATTATAGGCCTGGCATATAACTTTTAATGTCATATTTCCTTCAAACCATAACTTTTGAAATTCTCACTCGTTTTCATTCGTTGAAACGGCCAAACATACTCTCGTTTTCTTACAAATCGAATATCAGGTCTTGCATATATTTTCACCGTAAAAAGTTCCGCAAAGTAATTCAAACCAATGCTAGTACCCAGTATGGGAACAAACCAAAAGATCGATGACGTCCTATAAACGTAACTAGTTTCGTTTCTCAGCCGACCCCCTCCCTCCCTACCAGAAACTTAATAATGAAATGTTGAAAGTTTTGACATAATAATAATAATGACACATTTTTCAGACCGATGTTTTTGTACAAACGTAATCGAGTATTTTTACCCCCTCCCCCCTAAACGAAACTAGTTTCGTTTATAGGACGTCATCGATATTTTGGTTTGTTCCCTTAAATCTCTTTAGCAAACAAAGACGATCTCCGAATTAGACAGCTAGCTCTTAGCTGGCGAAAAAGGACCGCATGTTGACATAAATTAATTGACTGTCAGGTTGACAAATAAATTCGGTGTGTGAATAGTTAATTCGTTGACCGACTATCAGTTGGCACGGTAAATTAATCTGTTTACGCCCTAGTGGTACAAAATGTACCTTGCGCCCAACGTGACGTAAAAACTAGCAATCATGCTTGACAAACAAAGAAATGAAAATAATCTGTTGCAACTTTCGGATTTGCATACAAGTAATTCTAGTTCTACAACAACAGGTTTTATTATTTCTTTTAATACAAACACATTGCTGCCTAAAATGACATTATAGCACTGATTAGATATCAAAATGTAGTAATAATTACAAATTTTCATGAACACTATCGCCTCTGTAATTTCCCGAGTATATAGACAGCACGATTATTTTCTGCAACGCTGTGACCAATATGTATGTCAAAACCCAGCGCAAATGGCGAGAAATGCTCCGCATTTCTCGCCCAAAAAGTCAGTAAAAGTCGCGGTGTATGTAACTCGTGCAGGTAAAAAGTGTCCAATGTGTGATATATCATACTGAGTACCAGTGTGAAGCATCATGATTGCAAGGTACCAGGGTAATGATATAAAATCTTAAGATATTCATACATGTATACATTCTAGCGTGCATTCCAGTGGTCGACATATATCTCACGCCCGCGCTCGTGTCGAATGTCGTGGCAAGAGTGTGGGGTAATGGTACACACCCTGGAATAGCAAAACCTCGTCAACAGGCATATATAGTGTTTTTAATTAAAGCTAAGTTAATACGAAACAATCATGAATATGCCAATACAATAGATTGGTCTGACAATGATACTTGTTTGTTTATGCTTGGATCTGTAATTTATTCGCTCAAACTCCATAATGGCGCCTGGATTAAATTAGCTTTCATCAGAAGCACTCTATATGCTTGCAGACAAGGTTTTACGGTAGATGGGAAACTTTTGGAAATTGATCCTCTTACCATATACCATTTTCGGATTTGAGGAAATATGGCAAAACCTCTTTCCAGCTCCAGCCGTCGCAACCTAACTTGGCCCACGAATCATAGTCAGCAGCCGAGCATCGCGTGAACAACATGCCATTATGACTACTACACCCACCGAGTACCTATATCATGGAAAATAATTAGCTACATGCAATTGAGAGCATGATGGATTGTTTAGGACCGTGGTAGGTATTTACTGCCTTATTGATGAGCCCCGTTCTTTTATATCAGAAAATATTCGTCTATTGTTATAAACAATTTGTTGATTGTATATTAATAACAACAAAATAAGATTTCAAAAAAGATCAGCGATTCGTCAAACTAGATAACTGGGCATTTGGACCGGCTCACGAGCAATCACTCGCGTTGTTGTTAGACAGCAACGAGGGCTTTGCACTTAAGGGGTGAGGTGTTTGGAATACATTTTATATCACACATGATGGATTATTATATAAACAAAAAAAATCCGTAATAAAAACCACAAAAGTACACACTTATAACGGATATTAGTCACGCGATGCGCATTGTTGTTTCCTGCTTTCGGTTCTCCGCTGCCCTTTTTTACTAGAACGAATGCAGTGGCCAAGCGTAATAGGGCCACAGGAGTGGGTACGTGTCCTCTTAATCCCTTTATATGCTGACCTTTATCCTTGGTTTGTAGCGAGCTTACCTTGCCACGAGTCCATGTTACATCTTCGTATGCGAAATAGGACTTCTCTTGTGTTTTGCACTGAAAAACAAACAAACAAGCAGATAATTACGCGATTCCCAAAACGATGCAGCGCCAGCGGTTGCTCTTTTCAGTTCCATTTTGACCCCTGGGCCGATGCGATGTCGCCATGTCGCCATTCTACCCCCATTGGAGTTTCACATAAGAGTAAACTTTTTAAAAATGAAAAAAGTTCCACTGTGGATTCCGTGTGATATCATTAACAGATAGATATCAACAGATAGAAATTGTAATAATGTGCGTGTATTGACGCTTAAACATACAAAGATTATGTTCGTATATTTTGAATGTCGACTTTTCCCCATGATGCACTGCGTATTTTGGCCTGTCCCTAGCAATCGCTGAAAGCGCATTGTGTTCAGAATCTACTTATTAGAGAACATCAGTCTGACGTCAACACTGAACACTGAACTCATAGCTATATCAAAACATAGGGCCTAGAGATGTATAATTACAGTCATGGACAAAAGTTTGGAATATTTTTATTTTTTTGCATAACCCTGTCTTTAAGTGCAGATGTCTTACCATCAATGACCCGTAAGACATGCAAAATGGATCACGGGTGTCTGCCAAGGTCTTAGGTACCATTCCATATCACACAATACCTAGTGTAGGACAAAGGCTTCTTATGCCTGACCAATGAACCATCGGGCATCGTTTTTGCAGTTATTTTAGCGCTATGATTCATAAGGTTACATTGGCTTTTGCATTACGGTGTGAAGAAACCAGCTTTATTTTGTTGCATCTGTCTGTTGTATACGATATTTCTGATCATAGGGTACGAGTTGAGCGCAGATTTATGCGCCAAAGTCATCGACTTACGTAATCGCGGCTACAAACAGAAGGATATAGGTGTCGCTTTAGGAATTGCATAAGATGCAGTCTCTAAAATTTTGAAGAGACGTCGGGAGACCGGAGCTACTACACTTAGACCAAGGTCAGGTCGGCCCCGAAAGACAACCGCCAGGGAAGACCGATCTCTCCTGAGACTTTGCCACAATGGCCGCACGGAGTCTGCAACTCGGCTACGAACAGAATGGCTGAGGTCCATAAAAGCTCCTGTTACCAGGAAACTTGTGAACAATGGACTGGTTAGTGCAGGTTTTCGCGCAAAACGACCAATAAGAAAGCCGGTACTTCTGCAAAGACATCGGCATGCGCGCTTGCTTTGGTCACAGAGACATAGGGATTTGACAGTAGGCCACTGACGTAATGTGATCTTCAGAAAAGAGGCCCGGTTCCTCCTTTACAGACAAGATGACCGATTCAAGGTCCGAAGACAGGTTGGTCAAGTTGCGGATTGTACCCTTCCTAGAGTCCAGGGAGATGGTGGTGGAATCACAGTATGGGGAACATTTCACAGTAGGTCGAAATCACAACTCTACATGCTAGAAGGACACGTGAACCAGAACCAATACCTGTATGTTCTTGATACAGTTATGCTTCCGTTTGCAAGAAGAGACTTCGGGAACAATTTCGTGATCCAAGATGACAACACCACGGCGCACAGAACCCTACGCGTGAGGCAATTCCTTGAAAATGAGAATGTAGAACATCTGGACTGCTCGGCTTTGAGCCCGGATATGAGTCCAATAGAGAACTTATGGGCAGAAGTATCCCTCAGGATAGGTAACATGGACAACCAACCAATCACCCTGCAGGAACATAGACCCGCCCTCATTGCTTGCTAGCGAGATATTCCACAAGGGATCTTGGCAAACCTGGACGAGGGAATGTCACGTTGCCTAAATGACCTTGAGCTGATAAGGGGTGGACACACCAAATATTGAGATGTGTTTTCTCAAGCAAAAGACTTACCTGAACAAATCAAAGTGAGAGTTTAAGTTTTTGTTTAAACAATAAAGTTTTCTATTGTCTTTAATTTCATTTTGTGATACAAAGAGACCGCCAAAAAGTGTTGCGATTGTGTGATCCTTCCATTGTAATGCGCTTCCTCAGGTAATTCTTTGTTTAATTGACAAACTGTGTGATGTAAACATCAAATGACATTCATAACTTTCAATTAAATTCAACTGAGCACTACTCCAGAACAATAAATCTGTTCCTAATATGATTGAAAACTGCATTTGATACAAAAATAAAAATATTCCAAACTTTTGTCCATGACTGTATTAGCATCAAAGTATCCTTTGTTTACTCTTTTAGGAAAGCATAATGTTTTTCTTTATCTTTCACTGAATATGATAAGCATGCCAAAAATCTTACCTTATAATCCCAATCTATCTTAGTTTTCTGTAAAGTAAACGTTAATGACGGGATATGTGTGTCGAGCCAATCAAGATCCGACGGCCCTGCTTCAAGAAGTAAAACGCTACGATTAGGATCCTCAGATAATCGGGAAGCTACGACGCAACCTGAAGTACCACCACCACAAACAACATAATCATAAGAATCTTGCAAATTAGCCATACTTTGGAGAGGAAAAATAAAATGTTCAATTGACGAAACAGGTCCCTTCTGTTTCAATCGTGTACATTGGACTTTGATGTATCATAGAAACAAACAAACATCCCACAAATGACGAATTAATATTTGATCAGTTTAAGGGATCGATCATATTTTAAAATTGCACAGAAATGGGAGGAGTCTGCCATGTGTGCTGTGAATTTTTGCCTAGATATATTGATCACATGTAAAAAATTGATGGTGCATATCAATGATCAAACTCTATAATTTTATATTTGAGCATGATCACTTGTGTAAGGTCATAGGCAATTATGTAGGCTTGTATGTGATGTTGCGTTTCAGCCTCACACACTTTTTATGCAGACGCGATTTCATAACATTTTTGCATTGGTGTGTTGAAAACTCGAGAGAAAAATTATGGTACATATTTCCAACTTCTGAGCACAACATATGTATTAATGAATCTTGTCAATGCAGACAATTTGACATGATTTCACAAGCATGGAAACGACTATTTTCATTTGATATTTTGTCAAAATTCACAAATTATCCCACTTTTAAAACAAAAAAGACTTTTACGAATATTCAAATACATGTAAGCAGGTATACCAAATTCATGTGTACTTTACATGTTTCCTGTCGAAATTCTTGCGCCTAGAACACGGGTTGCTGCATTTAGCATCCATAAATGTTTTTACAGAGGTTTTTAGTATAAACTTATCAATCAACTTGTATGTATGAAATTTGGTACGAATGCTATCGGAATACCAGTTAAGTCTTTTGTTTTTATTTTATTACTTACGAAGTCCTACTCGAATAATGTGATTATTCCCGCGGAAGTTGTCTTCAAACGTGTATTCATATCCAGCGCCACGTATTTACAAAATCTACGCTAACAGTTTTGCGAATATCGCATCTTATTTCTCTAGCAACTAAACCTCAAGGTACCACCCAATTCGATAGCGTTATTAGCGTGATTACTTTTGCCATGATATTAGACTTGTTAGAAGTGATGCGAGTTAACAGGCGAACCACAATCAAAATTGACTTGTGCGTTCTTAATAACTGTTTTCTATAAACTGCTTTGATTGAGGCACGCTGAGGCTATTTTAAAAATGGTTATTGATTGATACACATTATGAGAGTCTGTTTAAGGCGCGAAATTTCCCTTGAGTTTTAACATTATAAGTATTATATTGGAGTTTCGCTCGCTCCGCGCGCCATTTGTTAAAGAAAATTTATGGGAGCAAAATTATTTAGCTGGCCAACTGCATTGACAATATGGTATTATATGTTTGAGTATTGATTACCAATTATTATAAGCGCGTAACTAGGGGCTGCAATTAAAACACTTATCTAACTAAACTTCAAAATGTTTTATATTTGTAATGGCCCGATTTAATATGCAATCAAAAAGATTAAATTTTCAATCGATTACCATCCCGAATTAGGGACAAATATGTATTCAAGTGATTTGAACTTTTTTTTTCAACTAAAATGAGTGCTTCTCATTCTTTTAGCGTATGGGGCATTTTTTTCCAATTAAAATGTCAGTAGAAAGGATTGATTTTCGTTGGAGACTAAAATTAGGGACAAATCCTTTTCAATTGAAAAAAGTTTGAAAATATTCCCTCTAACAAACATAAGCAACAAATTATGCCATTTGTCAGTACATTAGGAGTAACATATTATTGAATAGTGAAATCGGTCTACAAAAAGAGTAAGAGTCAAGCAAAAATAAACCATTCCAATTTATTTTTCAATTTAGATTGATTCCTATTATCAATAGTTAAAAGATTGAATTATTTCAAACTCTTCTTGGTACCTGCACAGTTATGGTAGAAGTATAAGAAGTAAATACTAAATTAAACAATTTAAACATGTTACTAAAATGCTAAATGATAAACACATCTAATCTGTAACATTTTAAGAAATTTTAAAAACATGATGCAGTTTAACTTGCAATCAGTAAACCGGCTGTGTACTTTCATCGAGTTGCAGCTAGGTAAAAACAATTAAATGCATTGACGTTTTAAATGAAATACACCACACCCTTTTAAATAAATCCATTTTAAAATATTATAATTATATGAAATTGTAGGCACATGTGTGAATTTTACACAATTTCGCAGTTTCTTTGTTTTTGAATTCTGATTAACATTTTTTTTAAAATAATACAGTTAACATGATATTAATGAACCAGGTGTGTACTTTCATCGAGCTGTAGCTAAGTAAAAATAATGAAAAGTCAATTGAATGTATTTATATTTTAAATAAACCTACCCTAAATAACTCCATCCAATTGCTTTTCTGATTAACATTTTATAAAACGTAATACCGTTGATTTGACATATTCGTACACCAGGTGCGTACTTCCATGGAGCTGTAGATCGACTCATAAAATGACAATAAAAATCGAGTCATATTTACTTTCAAAATCTATCATTTTATGTATATAGCTATTTAGTTAGAAAGAAAATAATGAGAATGGTGGTCTTACGAGCCATTTAGTTAACATTTTTATTTGCAATTTCCTTAAGATGTCCTCACGCCAATATTTGAAAAATTAAAGAAGTTTCATTTTGCTTTGTATTATGTTATTCAATTCAAACATTTTTAAAGTTCAAGATTTAAAATATAACTTATGGAGTACCCCAAGGGTAAAAAATACGCAGAAATAACTTCTGCTTCCAACGCATTACAGATTTGTAATACAACAGCCCGTTTTTGAATAATGGTAATTATTTCTATAAAAAAAAAAGGGGGGGGGTAATTACTTTTTTTAGATGTTTAGTTAATGGCAATGACAAGTGCAAGGAGGATTTAAACCATAGCGAGATCTGGGCGACCAATCACAAGCCAGATCCATTTAAAGATGCATTACATTGGCCATTTTTATCTTTACATAGAGACCCACGTTAAGAATGTTGAACCGCAATCCAAAGTAAGCAGTCTACTTGTGAAGCTAACAAACAGAGGGAGTACGGTGACTGAAAAGATCAGATGTGAAAACCTAGCAATTGCACACACATTAATACAAATCAGAGTTTTAAACTTTTAAGTTTAACTTTTAAGTTTTGTATACTCTGGCTATTACATTAAAAATGTAATAGCCCGAGTATACAAAATGGGCAAGTTGACTACAAAGAAGTCTAACCCCCAAGCGCTAAGTGTCCACACGCAATCTAATTAGGCATTGAGTTTAAAGTAACTAACACATTCCATTTTCCAAAAAAATGCAACGTGCAATGTCTTCTCCCCTCTAAAATAGAGGCACGGTGATTAATTCACAAATAAAAACACAAAAGGAACGTACAGTTCAATTAGTACTAAGCATTGGAGCATATCTGCGTGCTGGTCTCCCAAGGAATTGAACTGGTCATACTGCAGTTACTGTCCGTTTTCCTATACACAATACACAGTGCTCTCACCATTGACGCGCGACCTTTACAAATAGTGTATGTTAGAAGTATATTGCATTTGCCTGGTTAACATCACTGTGTGAAAAATAACCAGCCAATATTTAAACTATTCTCCAAACTTCTAGCAAATATATTTCTCTAACATGACCTAATATTACAGCTAGGTTAGATGTTCAGAAATAGTCGCACTTTCGTAGAATATGAGTGAGGGCAAAGCATAGCTAGCTCATAGCTAGCCAACTCCCCGTGTTAATTGAATGGAGATTTGACCGAAAATATTGAGCTATATTGGTAACGGACCGCTCCGTTCTGAAGGATGCCACAAAAAAACGGTACAAGCTACATTTAAACTATTCTATGAAATTCTAGAAAATATAGTTTTGTAACATGTCCTAAATTTTTAGCTAATTTAGGTGTTTGCAAATAGTCGCACTTTTGTGTTTTAGGAAGGATATGTAAACGACAGATAACACCAAAAATATGAAGAAATTATTTCCAAACCGTGTTAAGTCAACAATCATTATGTTGCTCATTTTCAAGAGTGCTGGTTAACAAAAAGCAGGCCATTGTCTCATTTCGTGAACAAAGGTCCACATACCATTGTTTCCTTGCGTTTCCTTTATAATCAGTTACCCAACTGAAGCTGTATTATAGCACCACATAGCGATACCGCACATATAAAACAGACACATGTGCAATGAGTTTCAATGAGTGTTATCTTGGTTTAATAGCTTTTAATGGGGTTTAAGTCCTGCAAAGGTCGAGATGAATTCTACTGTAGACATGACTGCATCATGTGTATCCAACGCACTGCAGGGTCTATTGTTCTATTGTGTCCGATTTGAGCGCTGACATAATAGTGACCCATCATATCGAAACACGGCAGTTGTCGTCAAAATGAACTTGTAGGTTTCTTTGCCAAGCTAGAGGACTGCTTTTAAGCTTTAAAATGACACCTCTTCCATCAATGTCGCATGTAGAATAGTGATTTTATGTGACAAATAGAGTTCAAACTTCTTATTATTTTCTTCATTTATTGAGGCCCTTTTTCTTTATTATCTTTAAATGTGGTTTTCCGACAACTGCCGTGTTTCGATGTGATGGGTATTGGAAAATGTTGCCAATCAATATTCATGAAAGTGTACATTCAACGTCCAATTGTGACGCGTCATGTCAAAAGGAGACACTTTTGGGCAGGTCAGGTTTTTACATATCTTAAATATAGAGATATTTTGCTCCACAATGCCGTTTTCCCCAATGAAATCGGACATTCCTTCACTCAAGATATTGAGTTCGTAAGTTATGGCATGATAAAATTGGAAATTGAGATAACGGCCTTCAAAAACATTATTGACAATGTTGAGAGTAGGAATTACCTAGAAAAAATGTCTCAAAATTACAAGATGTCAGCTATATTCCGGTCTAAAACGTAATACCGTTGATTTGACATATTCGTAAACCAGGTGTGTACTTCCATGGATCTGTAGCTAAACTCATAAAATGACAATAAAAATCGAGTCATATTAACTTTCAAAATCTATCATTTTATGTAGCTATTTAGTTATGGCAGAAAGAAAATAATGAGAATGGTGGTCTAACGAGCCATTTAGTTAATTAGGTAAGATGTCCTTACGCCAATATTTGAAAAATTAAAGAAGTTTCATTTTGCTTTGTATTATGTTATTCAATTCAAAGATTTTTAAAGTTCAAGATTTAAAATATAACTTGTGGAGTACCCCAAGGGTAAAAAATACGCAGAAATAACATCACAAATTTGCAACAAACCCAAATTGTGAAAAATCACTCCCTTCTCCATGCCTCTTACTTTTTGTCCCCTCTCATTCCTATCATTTTTCTTATCTTTCTATTTATTTACTTAATTTATTTATTTCTCTTCATTTCTTCAGTTACCGATTTAATGGCGGAAGCCCTTTAATTGTCCTGAACAAAAGGTACCTCTCAATGAATAGCGTTTCGGTAAATCAAATCGGCACAAAGGAACAATGCGTTACGTAATCTATTGCCACTCTATGTTTATTAAAAGCTCTTTTTGTGTATCAGTCTGTTATAGTCTATTCAATAGCATCTTGCGATCAATCCGCAATACTAAACATATTATCAAAGTGATGTGTATTTGGTAGACATTAATATCAAGTTCTGTTGATCGAAGAAAATAATCTTTTCACAATTGCGGGCAAATTACGTCAAACACAGATCGCTTTTGTCCCGTATGGGACTCAATAGAACTTTCATTCATATCGGTCACCTGTTTAACAGAAACGCATAAATTAGTCCAATTGTATGTAAGCTAAAGATTTCATTATCATGATTTTGTGAGCTTATGTTTATATTATACAGGCGGTGTAACCACCTGTATCTTATGAAGCTCCAAAATCTTTCTTCTTGTTCAGCAGGTCGATAAAATGCTACTAGTGCCAGATCCATCTTGCTCCAATTATTTGCCTCCATTGATGATCAAATCAGCCCCCTTCTCTCCAATCATAATACATGGTGCGTTGGTATTCCCTGAAGTCACATTGGGCATGATGGAAGCGTCTATAACACGAAGACCTTCAATTCCTCGCACCCTGTGGAAATGGAGAGATAAGAGAGTTATTAAGGTACATAAAACGAAAAAATGAAGCTTATTAGCAAATCAAAGATGTGGCTTTAAAAATATTTTCTTTTTGATTTATCACTCAGTCTATATCTGTATCTCTGTTTACAGTATGTTATTCTTTTTTAGTAACATACATGCAGCCACACAAACACGTAGACAGACATTCACACTAGTTCTCCTATACAACCACCTTCACCAGCTTGCAAAAAAACAAAACAAAACAAAAAGCACCTTGCCTTTAATAGCTTAAGGTAAGCACACCATTATGGTCGTCATTAGCACTCACTTTACAAGTCTAAACACAATGACGTGGCGTGAATATGCCTGTAAGGTTCTCATCATGTTCCCATCAGCCCAACTAATATTATTTTCAATACCCCACCCACCCCAATACACTTGCCTGAGTTGAGGGTCAACCACGGCAGTAGGGTCATCCTTAGCACCCATTTTACAAGTTGACGTAGGATGGTATAGCGTACAGGCATAATGACGTGCATAGGCCTCTAGGTTTTCATCAGACCATTCATCATCTTTGCTGCCAGGCATCTTTAAACAATTCAATTTACATCTGCAAGGTAGAGTACTGTATTAAACTTCTAAAATTCTTAGTAATTTAACGCCTGAAGAAGACCCCCAATCTTATGTAATGCACGTGTGTATTTGTAAAGCATGGCAAAGGATGCATCTGTTCAAACGAGAAAATGTGACTAGTTGTAACAAAACCCGGAACAAGTCGCCAGACATGTTTTTGAGTTATAGGCCTTTAAAATTGACATTCCCATCAAAAATGACATTTTGGAATTCTTAATTTCATGGTATTTGACTGTGGGACTAAGTGGACTTTCAAATCCTTGAAAGTAGTTATTAAAAAAGAGGTTTATTTAATCAATATAATGGTTGAACTATGGTAATCCCTATTCAATCATGTGTAAGGCAGGAAACTAAATTGGCACATTACTCAGAATAGCAATTTGGCATTTACAATATCTGGAAAAGTATTGATGCTATTTATATAAATTTGGTATAATTTTAAAGCTTATTGTCTAGTGCTTACATTTGTATTCAAATCATGAAATGTCAAAATTGCGACTTGTTCCTGGTTTTGCCAGAAGGGGTCACAGATTGTACGCATCACCCAGTCGGAGGACCATCAAGCGCGTTTTCCGTTAAGGTCAAATTATTAACGTACGCGACCTTTCCAAAATTGACCATTAAAATGTATCATATTAAGTGTAGCCAATCATCTTGAGCAATTTACAATTAAATTGGATTGAAAATATCTTCACAATTCTCTCCTTGATTTCCTTTTTATCAACTCTTGTCGTTAGAATTCATGACTTCTGCGTTTGCTTTACCTTCAAATTTATTTTCGTTGCTAAGGACTTCTAACCCGGATATTTTCTGTCTTAACGCTTTAATCATTTTAGCCAGACAAGTAATTTATAAAGTAACAAAGTCAAAAAGTGGATGTAAGGCGTTTTGCAACAAAACTTTTCATATGCTAATACTTACTCAAATGGTACCATAGCTTTGGTTTCCAAAAGCTGTTTGGCAACACGAATTCCCTGAATTTAAAAAGACAATATTATTAAAATTATAATGATGTATATTCATACGTAGCGGAAAACGTAAATAGAAAGCAATTAATTTAGACCTCTACGCTACTCAAATTTCACTCACCAGAGCGCATTCACCGGGTCAACCGGCGTCTGCAGCGGATGTTACTGCTTTGAAGATTTGTTGTTGCTAGTGATGTTGAGACACATCCGATAACGTCAGATATGACAGATGTTGATATTTTCAAACTGGAAGATGTTGCAAAAGGATGGGAGTTCTATGGACAGACCATGTAGCCCATTGGCAGCGAATGCTTACATGAAACAATTTGAACGCATTGCTCTAGCGTCTGCTCCTCACCCACCACGTCCGTGGTATCGTTGTATGGATGACATCTGCGTTATTGAATCGGAGGAGTTCACGAATCACATAAACAGTCAGGATCCTAATATCAATTTCACGCGAGAGGAAGAGGGAGACGGGCAACTCACCGGGGCAACTCACTTTCCTCGATACACTAATCTCTCGGAAACTAGACGGTAAAAAGTATACCGTAAGCCTATTCACAAGAATCAGTATTGTAGCTCACACCATCCGTAGGAACATAAACTGAGTGTCGTGAAAACGCTTTTATACGCTGTTACTGATCATGATGACACCCCACAGCAGATAAGACACGTGAAGGAGATGCTACACGAGAATGGCCACAAAGACTGGACATTGTTCAGGGCTCGTCCAAAACAAAAATAACAAAATAAGGACAGCGATAGAAAGAAGGGCATGTCACCTTGCCTTACGTGGAAGGCCTCTTGGAACGGGTGTGAAGGGCTTTTAATTATTCTGCAGGTGTCAGCACAGCCTTCAAACCGCAGAATACCCTACGTAGATTCCTTGTCTCTCCAAAGGGCAAAACTGAACAAGGAAAGCAATCTGGTGTTGTGTACAGCATCCCTTGCAAATACCGTGACTCCCTACACATTGGTAAGTCTGGGCGCAAGCTCGAAAATTGGCTAACAGAACATAAATCCAAAGTGGCCAGTTCCAAGTCAGCGATCAGGGCACCAGATTGACCAGGAGAACGTAAAGGTGTTAGAGAGAAAGGTAGTCTAAGGACTTCCCTCGTAGGGTCTTGAAAACCATCCATATCAGAACTAAAAGACCCATACTGAACCGAGACAAAGGGTTTAGACATCGACCCTGTCTGCGACAACTTCCTGACACCCCCCCCCCCGGAACCAAGGGGCGCCACAACATCTTACATCTACATCTATGATGTCATCGGAGATGTGTCAATAACATCACTAGCAACAACAAAGCTTCAGAGCAATGACATCCGCTGAAGACGCCGGTTGACCCGGTGAAAGCGCTCCGGTGAGAAGTCTAAATTTGCATTTTCATACTAAATTGTTTAATTTTGAAAGATTCAGATATTTGTAGTGTATCAAATAATAACCGTTAATAATAGGATTCTGCATGGACTTGGGAATAGAAGATAGGATGTTGTCTTTTGCCTATCCAATATCGGGTCATAATGAATAGGTTTGGCCAATATTTTGAGTTGTTGATGCCGTTGCCGATAATACGATAAAAATATTGGCCAGCCCATCCATTATGACACGGATATTGTAAAAGACAAAATCCTCTCTTATAATATTCTCGTTCCTGTTCATATGACCTCAAATTATAATTATTGATTTAATCATTAAATTGAAAAACAAAAATATAACTGCTATTTGGCTATGGTAAAAGAAAAAAAACTGAACTTTGAATTTGAATTTGAATTTGAAAAAAAAAAAAAAAGAATCCAGTTGTGTTATAACCATAGCTTTACCTTAATCATAGCCTTCACATCATAATGGTGATCAAAGTAATTCGGATCAATAAATGGCTGTGCCATTGGATCAGCGCTGGCTAGTTTGATCTCACCAACACTCTTTGGGTGTATAAAGATGGGGAAGATGGTGAATCCTTCCTTAACCAGACGCTCCTCTCGTGGCATGTTTTGAGATAGGATGGGCTGGAACCTAAAAAAGTTTAGATTAAAAATAGTTTATGGTATTATGACCGGGATATAAATGAATCAAACGGGGAATAATATGTAAAGTTGTAGAAGTAATATTTAATATCTATGTAACCATATTACGATGTTAACTCAACAGATCTCCAATCATAACTCCTTACTGCCGATCTCCAATTTTAACTAACTACTGGTTGATACAACATAAATTAATATACAATTAGAATATGTGTGGGAGTAGGAGATGAACTAACCGTCCTTTCATCTTTTCTGTTTCTGTTTCGGTTTCTGGTTTCGGTTTCGGATCTCATTGTTATTTTGAAGTGTTAGCATGGTACGTGTGAGCAATCCTTTTATTCTAGTCATTTGTTGACTACAGAAAAGTTGAACGAAGATAACTTCTGTTTCGGTTTCGGGAGTTATGTTAATTTCTGACATGAAAAAAGTGAGATGAGAGGGTTGATGCTAATCTAGACAAAAGAAGTGTCTACATTTTACGGTCGTAAATTCGCGATAAATTGTACGGCTTCAATTGACTTGCGTTGGGTGTATAGGTACTCCAGCCTAAGCGGGAGTAGATCGTGAAAAAAGCCCAGCGTAGAAATATACATTAACATGATTAATATAAATTAATCAATAGTAATCAGTGTTGCCAAGAATTACGTATACTTGTTCGTGCAATCGCGCAAAAATCGGTCATATTATGATTATGTAGCGATTAAGAGGCACTGGGGTCCTTTTTTTAAATGTCATAGTAATATGGACCATAATGACACCAAATTTGCGTTCGGACCTGGTGTAGGCCTATCAAATGACTGACATGAGTAAGATTGCCCACTTGAGACGCCAGTGTTGCATATAATTGACTTATCCAACCTTTATTGACAGACATAAGTGTGATTGACATCACCTATTATTACCTCTTCAAATGAGAAGCATGATGCCCCAAACGTAACAATGAAGTCAACTTACACACCATCCTACTTAATCCCTTCCGTTTTCGTTTCTGAACAATAGAGCTCCCGAAACAGAAAAGATGAAACGAGGGTAACTCTGATTGGCCCAAAGGTATGGTATGTGAGCAGGAACATAATAGCTTTCTGTGTATAAGACAAAGGACACCAAACCTGGCCTAAGAATGTGTGATGTCACTGATGCAAGGTTATGCATTGTCTTGATGTTTCAGGGAAATCGCTCATGTCTTGGAATCAAACAATAATGCAAAAGTAGCAATATTCTAATAAATCATTGCCGTCATCAGAGTAAGTCATACACCTACTAACTTAGTATAATGACCCTAGTTATAGTATGATAAAAAGTGCCATTTCTTGCTCAATAAATGAAACCAAATTGAAACTGATGATGAAGGGACACCTCGCATTAAAACCATCCAGATGACGATCAAATTAAATAATAAGGTCAGGGATGTAATAGCATAAGCACTTACACAAATTGTACGTCTGGGCAAAATTAAAATCACGTAAAATTGTGTTAGTATGTAATATTTTGATATGGTACCAATAAGACTTGCTTACAGTATAGGTCCACAGTTCCCAACAATACATCAAAAGCACAACTTCCATATATTTACACAGACTGTGCTTACGTACTTTGGATTCTTTAGTACAAAGATTTTATCTTCATCGATTCCAAATGGAAAGAATCCTCCGGTGTAGACTAATTGCATATCAGGAGAATCCACGTTTGGCTGTAAAATGTAATGTGTTGATAGATATCATCTTCGTGTTGTTTAGCCATTTAGTCATTATCGTTTATCACCACCACCATCATCATCATCCACCACCATCATCATCATCATCATCATCATCATCATCATCATCATCATCATCATCATCATCATCATCATCATCATCATCATCATCATCATCATCATCATCATCATTATCATCATTATCATCATCATCATCATTATCATCATCACCATCATCATCATCATAATCATCATCATCATTATCGTCGTCATCGTCTTCGTCGTCATCCTTTTCCTCCTCCCCCTCGTCGTCATCATCAAAACGAGATTTTCTTGTCATGTCGTATTGAAAAAGTATTTTGTTTACTCGGTCGGCTTCATGTGATATGAACATCGCGTACGTATTCGACTAATATTTTGATCATATGAATTAAGTGACATGTTCCGTCGTTTTATTACTCATCTCAAATTGTGTCACAAATACAGCACCTAAGCCTTGATATTTGCAGGGTACGTCAGTCCATTAAAGTACATTACGATTACAATCGTGAAAGAATCATAATTTTAAACCAAATTGAGGGAGTTCTCCTCAGCAAAGGTTACAATATTACTTTAAGAAGACATTCATACTAACCTCTTCCAGCCCAGTTTGAATGAATCCAGTTGCTTCCGCACCATTGTTATCCACGGGGAACTGAAAGTGTCAAAGCAAAACTAAATAATGTCGGCATAACAAAACCTATTGTGATCACCGTAAACAGACGAAATTGACTCAAATATATTACTTTTGCAAGGTCCTGAATTAGGGTTATGCCCTGTCGGACTTTCATGCCGCTGCGGCAAGTGGCATGACGTATCAATCATAGACAAGCCCTGATTGTGCAATGCGCGTGCGTCACGACGCTCAGCGGCCAGCAGCGAGCTAGTATGAAACCAACAGTAGCAGCTGACAACAAACCCAATTTTCACCAAGCTAACCAAGGCAAAAAAAATGTTGCCCTTTTTTGTCAAAATAATACAAGGGATACGATACGCGGACGCAGACGGTTTACACTTGTATCCTATCAATAGCCGTTTTTGTCTTGGTCTACCCCTATTCAAATGTTAACTACGGAAAAAAATGCCGCGTCCGGTCCGATGATCCGGCGAAACTTTTAGTTTGCATGGAAGCTGTGAAACCCTAATACACACGTACGCGTTATATAACGACATGCGTAATTGGTCCAGAGACGGGCATACACAATGTTAACGGTCGACTGCTAGCGCGTAACGATTTCGGTATTAAAAAACCCGTATTTTAAATTTCTAATTTGTTATTATTTGATATACTACCACCTAATGTCGGGGAGGTATTATCATAATACTCGTAATACACAGAAAAATTTGGAATGAACGCTATAACGAATAAGCAGTCATGTTTACAGTCGTTATTTTATAATCACATGATATCCATATTCTCCTCATCAACGGCAGAAAACCTTTAATTACAGGAATGGTCTTTAATAGGATGTGTAAAAGAAACCACTCACATTTGAAAATGTGTTTACTTGTGATCCAGCTTTTACGGATACTTTCATATGCATACATAAATGGTCCTGAAATAAAACAAAAAGAAAAAAGTTTCTTTCCTTTATAATCATGATAATGATTGAATCCCGAATTTCAGAACAGCAATGTACAATGTTACTTCCGGATTGAAATATACTAAACATGCTAAACATGCTCATGCTCAATTTGGCTATTCCAGAAAATAGAATATATGAGTACCTTGCCAATATACTGAATAAAACAATTATGCATGGATTTCCAAGTCTGCTTTCTATAAACTTTGTCCTACCTACAATCTCACCATTGGCCAAATGATTGTTGTGACAAATTGCCCAAGTCATTTTTCTGATGTTTTGAGCTAATTATCTCAATCTTTATGAAACAAAATGGCTTTCTGCCTACATTCGATAGTGTGACTTACGTCACTCCCTCTCGTAACAGAATTGCGTAAGTCAGTTTTCTCAAAACTGCAACAATGACTTAGGCAATTTGGTAATGAGGATGACGAAATGTAAAACTAGAATTGAAGAATTAGCACCTCTATACAGTGCGTGGTACGTTTTTGTTACTTGTTTAAATTTAGTTCACCTAAGCGATATTGGATCTCATATTGGATATATTATCTTTGAAGGAATTTTGGAGACCAATGAGGAAGAAATCATTGGCAAGATTTATTCAGACATGTTCATCTATCTGAGTGGATTTAAATATCCGGGGTTTTATACCTGTAAATTCTGTCCGACTGGCAGATCAGCTACGCATTCAATACCAAACTCTTCCAAGTGGCTCTTAGGGCCTACACCAGACAACAGCAGGAGCTAATAAGAAAAAAAAAATACCGTAATATTGCAAGTTAGACTTACGACTGTTCAACATATTCTGAACTTATTTGTTTACTTTTGCTGTTGTTGTTGTAGTTATTGATGATAATGTTGTTGTAGTCATGGAAGTTGTTGTTGTTGATGATGATGATGATGATGATGATGATGATGATGATGATGATGATGACGATGGTGATGATGATGACGATGATGACGATGATGACGATGATGATGATGAAGATGGATGATCATGATCATGATCATGATGATGATAATAATGATAGTAATGATAATAATAGTAATGATGATGATGATGATGATATTTCTGTTTATGTGGTTGCCAGAAAATGTATTCAGAATACTCTTTGTAAAAATCCTTAGTCACATTATGTAGTTTGAATGTATAAAGGTTTTGATAAAATATTGTTTGTGGTAGAGATTTTGGTGACAATAGAATCGAAAGCCCAAACCATTTGACATACCTGAGGCGAATTGACGGCTCCACCAGACACAATGACCTCCTTGTTGACAGCGACACGTTTGTCACCAACGTCAGTACGAAAGAAAACTCCAACAGCTTTCTTATCTTGAATGTCAACCTGGACACAAATAGAATTTAACATTAATGGACGGTTTTGCTTTTGACTTTGATTTTAGGATTTTGCAAATAGTTTTGAAAGTATTAACGACCATAATTTTACCAATCCTATATAGGACCGCCTATTTTCAGCGTGTGATTTATAATACTGTAAAACCTACGTCTTTGAAAAAAGTTGAGATCTTGTGATTTACTGCCATAATTCATAATATAAATAGTGCCTCACTCATTCATACCTTAGTAACATGAGTATTACATAAGACAGTGAAATTGCTTCGTTTCATTGCAGGATGGACGTATGCCCTGGCAGTGCTGGCTCGCTTTCCATCAGCGTCAATAGTTGCTGGGAAATCCCCGAAACCAATCTGATAAATCAAAATGAAATAACACATTAAAGCAAGGGTTTTCAATTATATTTGCTCGGGACCACGAAGGCCAAATTCATTTCAATACACCTTGGTTTGCTAAATTTAGTGTTCATGCATTTCAGAGCTGTTTTCTTTCCAGGATCTGCGTCAAGGGCCAACCACAATCAGAGCCGTAGGGCGGGGAGTGGTGGGGGTGGGCTTGCGACGTACCCCTCCAAATATGCAAAAGTATACCCAAAGTCCCCAAATGTAATAATTTGCGGGCGTAGCGAGCCAAAAAAATCAGATTTTAAAGGTAAAGGGCAAAATTTGGAAAGTCCACTTTTTACAAAATTGCCCCCTTGGAAAAAAATAATCAGTTTTGTCAAAATCAGCACCCCCCCCATCACAAAAAATCATGGCTACGGGCCTCACCACAATATGACCCATTGGCTACCTATTGAGGACCTCTATATTCGAGGTATTTTCGATAAAAGAGCCATTCCATGTCAACTCCTGGGATGTGCACCGCAGCACCTCTTCAAAAAGTGGGGATCTGGGCCAAATTTTGACAAGCCATATCTCCAAAACCGCTTGGATTTGAGCATTCATTTTTCCTATGTGTTCATTATGCTCATAGAAGTATGCTAGAAATGATTTTCAGCAAAATTTGAGGGGATGACCACTGACCAACCAACCCTTTTTGTTGATGTGGCTGGAATGACTCATATGTGAGTAGGCAAACCTAACTGATGTTTTTAAAGCAAAGTCATCAAGACCCCAAGCCACTATTTCTCAGAAATGTTGTCCAAGAACATATTTTCAACATACCTGAAGTTGATGGTGGGGCAAAAAATGTACTATTAGAGTTTTGCATGGGTAATATCTCAGCTAAAATTATTCTAATTGACTCAATATTGGATAAGAGTAATGTCCTACCAAAGGGTTCCGACTGGCAAAAAATGGACAAAATTTTTTTTTTACTTTTGGAGTTCTGACCCCCCGAAGTTGGTCCTGGATGGACAAAGTTGCATTTTGAGGGCCCTATATCTTTTAAAGTAAAGGAGTTACAAGTTTTCTGATGCCAGATTGTTGTAGGGGGTTTCCTTTATACATTTATGGACCTCCAACAATCGTCTTTCGCGTTGCGATATATTTTTTACGCTGATCCCCATAAATTTCAAATTGATGCCACGGGAAAACGAAATAGCGTATGAAGCTCAAATGTTCAGGATTTTACTTTCTCATCAATATCTACCACCACACAGAAAAAGAAAAAAATTGAAGAGGTGCTGCGGTGCACATCCAAGGGTTTGACATGGAATGACTCAAAATAAGTAAATAGGTCGAAAGATTAGATTAACTCTAGTCAACCAGATAAACATACATTGGCCATGTTGGAGCAACCAACGTTGCGGCCAGAACCACTGACTTTCAGCTGGGTTGTGATGTTAAACACCTTGACTCCTGATGACGTCACCTTGTGACGTCATTTGGCGAGATTTGTGACGTCGTTGGTTGCTCCAAGGTACGTTTATGGTTGACTATAGATAATCTTATCTCTCGTTTACGTTTCCCAGATGATTGAGAGTATTCACAAAGTTAGTTGGTTATTGCTCGCAATTCTCTGAAATCGTGTGAACAATACCGAATATTTTGGATGAAACGTTTCACTCTAAGTAAATTCATTCACAGCACCATCCACATGGTTTTAAACTCGATATGAGAACTCAAGTTATTATTAACATTATACATTTTGAATTACTTACGATATCTCCGCTCATAACGTCAACAGTTTTGTATCCAAGCTCAAGACCTAATAATCAACGGACAATGTATTGGAAATAACAAAATAAAGTACGTATTAACAGAAAACATGGTTTTCAATAAAAACTGAAAATAACATAAAGTGTAGCGCAGAGTTTGTACTGTATTTGAAGAGCTTATTTCCAAAAGGGATTAAATCCACTTTTGGTAAAAATTGCGTTATTGTTATGGGTAGATAGTTATAATAGTGTCAAGGAAACAAACTCTTTTTTTTCAAATAGGATTAAATCCAACACAACAAGATGCTTGTAATTGCCATTTGTTTCAAAAATTGTAGCAATTGCCATTTGTTTCCGAAAGGTATTTATTGCCATTTGTTTCAAAAATTGTATCAATTGCCATTTGTTTCCGAAAGATATTTATTGCCATTTGTTCCCAAAATTGTAATAATTGCCATTTGTTTCCAAAAGGTATTAAATCCACCGATTTTTTTTCCACCGATTTTCGATTAAATTTTGATATTTTTGATATTTAACAGTCAAATCAAATAATGTGTACTTAAAGTCTATGTAGCTGGGATGAAAAGCCGACGACAATCAATTGAAAATTGTGACCTTTCATATTGAAGATATACATTTTTTCTCAAAAAGGCCTAAATTTGTTTGGTGTTTTGGGGAAAAAATCTGTATCGTCTTTTCATCCCAGCTACATACTAAGTACACTATAAGTACATACCATTATTATATTATTATACTTATACATTTTACTTCGAGGACTGTTAAATTTCAAAAAATATCAATAATCATTTGCCATAAAAGGTATATTACTCGTATATCGCGAATTTCAAAATCTAAATTATTTGATACTAGAAGGACATTTCCCGTATTCAAAATGCAATTCGATATGTCTGATGTGCGCTCAGATGTTGCTATCCGAGTCTTTAAAATGCTTCTCCATCACACCTGCTTGTATAAAGGCTGAGGACACTGCAGTAGGACGATGAGGTGTGGATATCGTTACAGGTCCACCAATGTTATGGAGTTCAGAACCGGCAAAACCGGGACTACAAGAAAAAAGTAGAGATTGCATGTTAATAAACAATGTGTAAAATTGCGCCCATCTGCACGCGATTGAAGAGATATTGTTATATAATTTATGTAAATAATTATATCAAGTACATGTATATACGAGTACATATCTCGTCGTCATTTTGAATATTTTTTTGCAATGACAGGTACAGGATATTTCATCAAATGTGTAGAATTCTTTAAAAACAACTTATACGTGTCAAACTCTGATTATTTGATGCGTAATGTTTTTAGTTTTTAAGTATTTTTAGGTTTTCCATAGGTCTCACAGGGTCTTTTACATTCCTGATTCAAAACATGTTTCTTGGGTTTAAAAGTTGTTTACTTCGAGAATAATCAATTTAGTGAAACAGGCAAGCCTCGTTTTCGCGTCACCACAATGTCTGTATGGATGGCTTATTATGACTATAATCATTTTTTTTTTCAAGATAAAACACAAGATTGCAGGGTCACCAAGGCGGCATAGCTATCTCAAGCCCACTGCCAGAAAGCCTTCGCTGTCGTGACAATAACTGAAAATAAATTATGTACATACAATGAACTGTATTAGCTGCAAAGTTCCCGGTGGCCTTCCGACGGATACTGCCTTGAACCAAGGCTACTTACCATATGTCATTTTCGGCTTTGAGAAAATACGGCAAAACATCTTTCCAACTCCAGCCTTCGCAACCTAACTTTTCCCACGAGTCATAATCAGCGGCTGAACATCTCGTGTACGCCATCGCATTATGACTACCACACCCACCAAGTACCTAAATGAATAATTAGATACATGGAAACAGGTTGTTAAAAGAATGACGTACCTGGTATGCCTAAATAACTCTAATTGTTCATTACAAGAATCGAGGTCATGATTGATTGTTTGGCCTGCGACCGAGCAGAGGGCATAAATGACCATGACATTAAACAATGTAATTATAACTTTTTGGGCGAAAAATGCAAAGCATTTTTCGTCCTTATTGCGATGGGTTTTGGCTTACTTATTTCCTCACAGCGTTGCAGAATAAAAATAAAATAATCGTGCTGTCTATGTAATCAGGAAACTACAGAGGCGATAGTGTACATTTAAATTTGTCATTACTACTTCATGTTGATATTCAAACAGCGCTATAAAGTTGTCTTACCAAGGAATGTGTTTGTATTAAAAGAAATAATTGTTTTACAACTTGGATGAACTAGAATTACTTTTATGCAAATCCGAAAATTGCAACAGATATTTTTCATTTCTTTAAGATTTAGCGGTATTGCCAGATTGTACGTACAGTTGGGCTATACATTAATAGCCTCATTATAGTTTTATTGATACTGGTAAAATACTTGCCTGTATGTGCTTGTTGTTCTGCTATAGCGTATATAAGCTGTTCATGATACGATAAACACACAGTCAATTAATTTATGTCAACATAAGGCGAGGCTGTCGGATTGCTCAGACCAAGAATGTTTGCTTATTGACCAATTTACCAGGAGAAAAGTCAATAACTGGATGCCCTTTATCTGCTAACTTGGTTGAACATGGTGTGGTGGTCCGGGTGGTGGTATAAATAAATATTTAGGGGTTACGTTTAACAGAAACCTAACTGATCACCATCATATTGAGGAAGTAATCAAAAAGGGAAACAAACTTATTGGATATATTAAATCTATCATTGATGGTCAAGATGATTTTAATCGTGTCTATTACGGCGACATTTTATGGAAAAATTTGGGTTTATCAACTATTAATTATGCTTCTTCTGTATGGATGCCTTTAAGTGTAAAAGATCGCAAAAGACTGGAAAGTTTACAAAACCGCATGGCCCGTTCTATTTTGAGAGCACCGAGAAACACACCAATTGAATGTCTGTTAGGTGATCTTGGTTGGCACCCGATTGCCACACTTCAAGACAAATTACGTGTCAATTATTTTGAAAGGCTTCGCGCTATGCCACTGCACCGATGGCCTAAACTTTTGTTCAACATCACGAATATGATTTATAAATGTAATTCAATTAAAAATAAAAACAAACATCTCAGGTGGTTTTCTCATATGTATAACGTGTTTACTGAATACGGTATGGATTATGTGTTTAATGATGTATCAGTAATTGGTAATGCACGGATTAATCGATTTAACAATATTGTAATGGATGTAAATAATTATAAATGGAGAAACGGTGTCAGATCTAAATCGTCCCTGTTAAGCTATGCGTTGTTAAAAGACACACCACACCTTGAAGAATATCTCCTTTCTAATGTAGATTTTACGCGGCATCTCTTAAATTCAAGGCACGGTCGAATACTTTGCCTCTAAATGGTCGCACTTATTTATGGAACAAAGATGGTAACAGTATTTGTCCACTCTGTAAGAATGGGACTGAGGATCTAAAGCACTTCTTGTTTGTTTGTAAATCACTTCAAAGTATTAGATCCGCCGAATATCAAAGTCTTGAAAATGATTTGAAAATTAACCGTTTAGATGCTTTATGGTACTTGTTTATATCTAGTGATTTAAATGTTAAGACATGCTTCTTATTAGGCTTATCTAACACCTTTTTTCTTGACATAGGTGGTATTGATATTGATTGTGCTTTGAATATTTTTGACTTTGTATGTAAATCATTCTTAAAAAGGCGTGGCGACTTCGTAATGAACTCACAAATTAAGTTTTTAAGATAGCCATGCAAGTAATTTAATTTTTTATATGTACATTGTACATTTTGCGTAATTGCTGTGTAAATTATGTTTTGTATTGGAGTAAAATTTGTTGTTCCACAAGTCACAATCACACTTTATTCCTCAGCCATATTTGAATGCTTGTGCTCTGGTATGTTTGTTAAATGCGCGCCTCCACCTACGATGTAGGTTCCCTGCTTTTGCCATTGCACCGCTTCCTGCTCGTGATCATGTATAAAATGGGATTGTGCCTAGTGGATCGATAATATTGTACTCATTAACATTTTGCCATGTTTTATGTTTGTTGATTTATTGTGTTTTCTTGTTTTACTTTGTAATTTTGTGAACGCACAGTCGGGTAGACGTGTGCCGCTGATATAAAAGCGTATGTTCTAATAATAAAATAAATAAATAAATAAATATACAGCTGTACACGTTGAAGTAAATGTTCAATAAATGCCAAATGTTTCTAGCAGTAGAATAGTTAAATAGGCCTACAGCATGCAATGACAATAAAAAAAAGTTCATGATGTCATCATGCGTAGATCTTAAGGTGGTATTTGAGGCATATTCTAGAAATTAATAAAATGGCTGAGACAAAACCGTTTGTGACTTTTTGGTAACGAACCGGAGCGATATTGACATGTAAAACAGATGAAAACACTGGAAACATCAACCTTCTTTTGTGATGACTTTTAGCACCTTCTTTTGGAATGGATGGGGGCATCTTTTGTGATGACATTCGGAACCGTTCTGGGCCATTATTGACATAACCACAACCGTATTAATCATGCAACCTTCTTTTGATCTTCTTCTGTTATGACTTTCGGAGCATCGTGTAATGTTTTGAACTTTTGAATTCATAGTATGGCCGTCACATCTCTAATAAGATTGTTTGTTTTGGGTTTTTTTTCATTTCTTCGATAATTTTTTTCATTTCTTCATTCACCGATAAAGAAGAAATGTTTTTATCTAGGCCTAGGTGCAATTATTTTCGTTTTAACGAATAACCGCGGAACGACATTGACATGTAAAACAGACGTAGGCCTATCATGTAAACATTAATCATGATGATGGGGGCATAATTATGTGCATTATTATAGCATATAACATTCAGCGGAAACTAATGAAATGTTCTCAATAAGTGCAAATACTACCCTGTCAGCTTTTAAATAGAAAAATTAATTATGCAAAGTAGAGCAGCTAACTAATTAATTATCTGGAAGTCATTAGGAACACTTTGACCAAGTTTGAAACCAGTATTCTATAAAATAAAAATGATATTGAATATTAATGAGCACTTTCGAGTCAGTCATACATGTTTTTATCTAGGCCTAGGTGCAATTATTTTCGTTTTAACGAATAACCGCGGAACGACATTGACATGTAAAACAGACGTAGGCCTATCATGTAAACATTAATCATGATGAGAGATAAAATAGCATTGAAATAGAATAATATCTATCAAGGACGTTTATGAACATTAATAAGTAGATGTATCGAGGATGTTACGTTTATGAGCATTAAGACATAGATGTATCAAATTGTTATACGTTTATGAACATTAATAAATATTTGTATAGAGGATGTTACGCTTATGAACATGATTTTCAACATTGTTAACAATATTGCTAGTATGTCAACAAATGAAAGTTCTGTAATTTGTTGAAATCCTTCAATACTAAATTATTTTGAAGGTCATCCAATTGTAAATCTCTAGTCACATTTTCGAAGTATTAACAACTAGCTATATGTAGCAAAGACGTTAACTTCATGTACAAAACATTAACGCTCTTATTTTGTAAACATTGTATACCCATAGCTACTTTAATCAACAATAAATGTTCTGTACTTGTTCATTATCCTTCATTTCTATTAGACTATTAGCAAGTAGATGTATATATGTGACGTGTCATGTCAAAAGGAGACACTTTTGGGCAGGTTATCAATTTTGAGGTTTTTACCTATCTTAAATAGATATTTTACTCCACAATGCCGTTTTCCCCAATGAAATCGGACATTCCTATAGCGAAGATATTGAGTTCGGAAGTTATGGTATTACAAAATTGGAAATTGAGATATCGGCTTTTAAAAATATTATTGACAATGTTGAGAGTAGGAATTAACTTTTAAAATGGCTCAAAAATACAAGATACCAGTTATATTCCGGTCTGAAACTATCAGACAATATTTTTAACATTAATAACATCACAAATTCGCAACAAACCTAAATTGTGAAAAAATCACCCATCGGCAGATTTTTGGCTATTTCTCCATTTACGATCCTGCCCAAAAGTGTCTCCTTTTGACATGACACGTCACATATGTACAACAGATGTTATTCGTTTGTAAACACTTTTTTTTCATAATCATAGGATACCCAAAGCTACTTGTTATGCTAACAATGAACGTTCATTTACTGTTAGGCTAAGTAAACGTTACAGGATAATATGTATTCAAATTCTGCCTCAAGGTTCCTGCTTAAATTGTGTTCAAGAATCAACTAAGATTTATTTGGCCCCACCTTTTGCCAGTAAATAGGCTGTCATGAATTATCCCCGGGAATTATCCAGTGTATTTTTATCACTTGGTACACAATAGCTCACCAATCTGAAAGCCTGTTTTAATCACAATGGTCAGAAATAAATAGTCAAAATGATTAGACAAATAGGCTACACTGTCCATACACTGTGCAGTCTCATTGCAAGATAATTATGATCGATGCGAATTATAGAAACAGATCAAACAATAAAATTACTACACCTTTTATCTTGACACTTCCTCATTTGCTCGCCCTGTTCCTTTTTAAAGGAATTTTTATTATTATATCCCACGATTCGTCACGCAGTTGCCAAACATAATTGTTATGTTGATGTTGTTCAATAAACAGTGAGAAACCTGAGACAATTTAGATCACTTGTAAAAGCGTGGACGAATTGGCTTTCTCAAAAGATCTGTCGATGCTGCTTTCGTGAGAGGTCTGTTGACGGGATGATTTAATAAGTTGACTAATAGTATAATATTGTGTGTTGGATTCTCATGTACCTCCTCAGCAGCGCCCGTGCAGAGTTAGGTTCCAATTACCGTGATTGAATGAATCCACCAATCAAGTAAGACGTGAACGATGACGGTACACATCATTATCATGATAATTTGTCAGGATAGCTCAAAATGTGCAGCCATGGTTTGTTTGTTTGTTTTTTATTTGGCAAGATCATTAGAATACAAAAGCAAATTATAGAGACATATCATTACAAAGCACATCAATGTGACAAATTAATTAAAGCTTAATTCAATCAGCTACAAAGCCATTTGGGATTAGGACACACAGACAAAAATGACAAGCCGGAATAAACCATTAACATGATTAAGCTCGCAGAAAAGGCAAGCTTAATTCCGATGGGGTCCCAAGAAAATAAGAGAGAACAAAAGGTAAACAAAAAAATGCCTACACAGCGAAATCTGACATCTCTTGACTGAGAGAGTTGCTGGCCAGATGTTGTTTGACACTTTGTTTAAATGCAGACTTAGGCAATCCTTTTGATGGGAGTGCATTCCAGTCCAAAATGACATTGTAGTAGAATGTGTTTGAAGCAATGCCTTTTTAGGAATGAAATTAGATTCACTTGATCTGGTTCCATAAGTGTGAGCATTTGATGTTCTAGTGAAATACTGACTAAGATAAAGTGCACCTTGACAATGGTATATAGATGTTAAAGACATGATTAAGCCTCAGCTGTTTAAGGGATCTAAAATGAGCGTTTATTGGGTTTCGACAGTATTTTTTGTGGGACCTGAGAGCACCCCAGACCTATCGAATTGCATTCTGAATACGAGCATGTCTTTCTGATATCAAATAATTTTAATTTTTTTGAAAATCACAATATAGTACAAATTTTATGACAAATTATAAAAATTTGATATTTTTCAAATTTGTGATATAATACAGTCCTCGAAGTAAATTATATAAATCTAATGATATATTCTTAAAGTGTATGTAGCAGGGAGGAAAAGCCGACGGTCAATTGAAAATTTTGACCTTTCATATTGAAGATATGGATTTTTTCCCAAAAAGACCTAATTTTTTTTGGTGTTTTGGGAAAAAAATCCATATCTTCAATACCAAAGGTCAAAATTTTCAATTGATCGTCGGCTTTTCATCCCACCTAAATACACTTTAAGTATAAATCATCAGATTTATAAAGTTTACTTCAAGTACTGTTATATCAAAAATATCAATTTTTAATGATTTGCCATAAAATGTGTATTAAATTGCGAATTTCAAAAAATGTAAATTATTTGATATCAGAATGACATTCTTCGTATTCAGAATGCAATTCGATATGTCTGATGTGCTCTAATGTCCCAAAATAAATACTGTCCAAACGTTCATACCCCAGCCCTTAACTCTGTCACAAAATTTCAACACTGAGATTCACAAGGTTTAGCTCATGTAGCCCAATATGATCTCTGGGAGAAAGTTTCAAGATGTAACGAGCAACCTTATTTTGAGTAATTTGCAGTTTATTTTTGTGGTTCTGAGTGAGGTCGCTATAGGGTAAATTGGGGTAAATGGAACGGTGGGGTAAATGGAACGCTGAGAATACAATTCCCTCAATCAAGAAAAAAATTGGGCAACATCATACCGACTGTTCCATTTACCCCAACGCCATACGTTCTGCTTTCGTTTCATACCCCAAGCGTGGGTTTACTCGGTATTTGAGTGGAAGAAAATCTCAAATGTTGTCACTGACCTTGAAGTGGTGCTACGGTTCAGTGAACATTACTAATTTAAGGGTATTGATTCCTAAATATTTGAATGTTGTGCTGAGAGTTGTCTTACAATATTGGCAATATGTTTGTTTTCTACAATAACATAAATGTTTTAAACAATAAAATAGCAGATTTTAATGATGAAATTATGCAAATTAATATGCTAATTAGCTAATTAATTAGTTTGGTGTTCCATTTACCCCACAACAGATCCACTTGAGGTAAATGGAACACGGTTGACTGACTTCAAATATATATATAACATGTTAATATTTTTTTACTAATTGGTTTAATTATTATGAAATTATATACTACAAAAAACCAATTCATGGTAGATTAGGCCTCCTATTGATTTTAAAAAACCCGTTTTTTACGTGGTATTTTACCATGTTTATAAAAAAACATGAAAACAAAATTAGTTTGTTAATCTTTTGTTTAGTCACAAAATATACGTTAAATAAAATATTCTGATGTCTTTTCAATGTAAATATAGCTATGAATGTAGGCTCCTTGCAAGTAATGCCCCTTGCTCCAACTACCCAACCCACTGTTCCATTAACCCCAATTTGTTGGGGTAACTGGAACACCATGACCATGCATGTATTTGGACCGATACAAGAAACAAAGCCATAAAATGGGAGTTTATCTGTTAAAACAAGTTGTAAAAACATATTATCTACTTATTGAAACAAACAAAAATCATATATGGATACCCTCCTGACCACAGAAAGTGATTTATTGCTTAAGCGTTCCATTTACCCCTATATACCCTACCGAGACTTGAATGAAAACAGATGCAAAATCACAATAAAAATCCCAATGTGAGTTTGGACGTGATATGGTGAATTCCATGGCATGGTGTTTAGATTTGATATTATAATGATCTACTCAGGGAAGAGTAGAAGATGATCAAATGCAAATGTGTTTGATTGGGGAAAGTGTATCACAGGACCGTTTTGGATGAAATAAATTGAATTGGAATGAAGCTGTCGTGTCAATTTGCGATTATGTGGGGTGGGGGAGTTCTGTTTTGGGGGCATATTGTAGTGATGATATTGCTTCTACTTGCTAATACACTGAAAATCTAATAGAGATGAAGGATAAAAAAACCAATTACAGAACATTCATTCTTCATAAAAGTAGCTATGGGTATACAATTTTTACAAGATAAGAACGTTAATGTTTTGTACATGAACGTAACGTCTTTGATACATAGTTGTTAACACACTGAAAATCTGACTAGAGATTTACAATTTGATGATATCCAAAAGAATACTTAGCATTGAAGAATTTTTAAAAAATTACAGAACTTTCATTTGTTAACATACACGTAGCAATGATTAACAATGTTGAAAATACAAACGTAACGTTTTGTTCATAAACGTAACATCCTGATCACATCTAGGATCCGCATAATTTGTTGATTAATGCCATAAACAGTCACAAAAGATTTATGGTCTGATCATTTTATCATTTTAAGGGGACCCGATATTGCAATTGGAAGAACCAGGCTTTTCAATAACTATCAAAACTGCTGGGTACCAAACTTTTTGATACAGCTTGTATAGTAATTTGTTCTAATTTCCATGCAAAAGAACTTGGCCAGTTGTTTCATCCTTAAAACAATAATACATCATAATTTTCAATTACGCCATGCAGATAGATAAGACCTTGGTAAGATAAGCATGTTAATTGTTATGTCACTATCACTATCTTGATCTTGATAACATGCCTATTCATACACTGTACCATGGACAACTATACAACATACATTTGTACATTCATTGAATGACTTAGACACTTTGGGTACAAAAACTCATACTCTACAAGTTAGGTCAAATTTTGCACTATGATTGTTTATTTGAGGTTATTGGACTATGCCATTGAGATTATGCTATTGTGGTCCATAGTGTTGGTCACCGTCTATCGGGTTCTAAGAGGCGGTAAACTGGTTAAGCCCGGTACAAAGGTCACGATTTATTTGGTGTTTTTATAAGTCCATTAATTTTGTATTTTAAACAAAGAATATACGCACAGGATTTTATCCCGTGCATATCAGAAAACAATAATAAAATAAAATCCAAGTAAATTGTGGTTTTATTTCTAAGCTGGGCATAATTTTAGCAAAACGAAGCGAAGTAAATCTAGCAAGAGTGAAATTAGAAGCTTTTCACAAAGTCATGCGCCCCCAAAAAATATCCTCAAGTCAGCAGTAGTATACCATGACATTGTCAAGGGTGACCCGAGGTGATCAGTGACGAACGTGTACTCACGCAATTCGCAAGAAAAGTAACATTTTTCTTTCTAATCATGGTTAATGAATGGTTATTCACCTTAAACCGATAATAAATTTCCTAGAGATATTCGAGATCAAATATCATTAATTAGGCATAATAGGGCAGCGAGTCATCATGGTCACTTTTGAAATGTTTTATTTTATTCAAATTGGTGGTAAAATTTAATAGTAGCAACGTGCCGCACGAGGCAACAAAATACGCACATTTCCAATCAATTGACTTTTTTATTTATTAATTTATGTTTAGTGTATTTAAAATATTGCACGGAAACGTTTTTTGCGCAATATAAAAGAGGTCCATCCCAGGAAAAAAAATAATGCTTTTACCTACCAGAACCAAACTTGGCACATATGTTACTTGGGTTAATAGAATCAAAATAAAGCCCTAGGGCCACCTCGATTTTTTTCCTTAAATCCAAGATGGCACCCAAAGTCAAAAAGTGTACAAAAAATCATTATAAAACATGTTTGGTATCTTTATTAGGAGCAAATGTCCCAATTTTCGCATGCAATGTATCAAAATGTATGTAAAATACACAAACTTCAGTCAATGTCTTATCATTTTACCTTGAAATAATTATTCCAAATGGCTGCCACCTGTAATGTACAGGTACGTCATAGTGACATGATGTGGAGAATGTTTGTACTTATTTTGGTATCACTGGATAGAGGAGACTCATAGCTATACATTCGTACCAAATTAGGATGTGTTAACAACAACCCCCTTCGTAGCCCGTGTTACAAAATATAGCTCAGAAGTTCTAGGATTAAGTCGATTGATGTACGAATTTTGCCGCTTACCTTGCCACGAGTCCATCTTACATCTTCGTAAGCGAGATATGATTTCCCTTTTATCTTGCACTGAAATACAAGAGTTAAATTGTTTTTGTAAAGAGAAGATTATTCTGGCGTCAATAGCTTTTTGAAACAATTTTCATAATGCGGTTTACATGTATAGTACGCTATAATACTTTACAGGATTTTTCATTATTTACTCTTTTTTTTAAGGACAATAGAGGATTGTTCGCCATTTTCGACTGGCCCAACAAATCCGCAAACCAGACTTTTCTCTCTTGGTAGAAAAATATAAATGCATGCTTATTTTTTTTTATCTGAAATTGGTAAAATCAGGCTTCAAAGGTTTTTTGAAAATAAAATCGACCCGTAATTTTACTTCACATGGGCTACTTTCGGGATTCCGGGGCTAATATACACATATATATTTGCCATCTATTTTGAGCCACAAGTTAAAAATTAGTTTCCTTCCAGGGGCTAATTTATATTTAAAAATTAACCCTGTAATTCAAATTTGGAGGGGTATTTGAACAGGATATGATATTAAATATTTATTTGGAGTCTAACACATGCTATTAAGAAAAATTCCCATTACAAGCATTGTCTGTGGTTTTGAAAAAAAAAAGATGAAATAAAGGCTGTCATAAATGTATAGCCTTTACACCACACACTTGTTCCAAGCTATAAAGCTGTCTTAAAAGGGCAAACAAACCATTTTTCTTAGTCATCAAATTATCAAAAAAAAATAATTTAAAAAAAACAACCCTTTTCTTTTACGTAAATGATAAGCATGTGATTCAATAATCTTACCTTATAATCCCAATCTATCTTAGACCTCTGTAATGTAGCTGTCAGTGACGGGATATGTGTGTCGAGCCAATCAAGATCTGACGGTCCTGCTTCAAGAAGTAACACGCTATGATTAGGATCCTCAGATAATCGGGCAGCTACGACGCAACCTGCGCTACCACCACCACATACAACATAATCGTAGGAATCTTGCAAATTGGTCATAATTGGACAAATGAAATGCTCAATTGACGAAACAGGCAATATATTTTGTGTTTTGACGCGCTGTCAGCAGCTTAACTCAGCACAATAGATTGTGTTCCGTCGGACTCTGTGTACCTGCCTAGCATAAAACAAATATATAGTCGGTCTGGGTCAGATGTATACCATCAATTAACTGATAACCAATTATCCATATTTTTGACCTTTAACTCCAACGTCAATTTTCAAAGTTATCAATGTTATTGTTATACATGTATACATGTATTTAAGGGTTGTTTATATGTGCAAATTTTTGACTTGAACGTTTCAAAAAATAGGGATTTTGATAAAATTGAAATGACTGTTACCAAAATAATATATGAGGGGCGGTCAAAAAGTTCGTAAAACTCGGTATGCTACTTTGTCGCACGGTATAGACTACCCCGTAGTCCACTTGCCCATTGTGCATACTCTGGATATTGTATTTAAGCTTAAAACTCTGATTTAATTAATGTGTGCACAATTGATAGATTTTCACATCTGTTCTTTTCAGTCACCCTACTCCCTCTGTTTGTTAGCTTCCCAAGTGGACTACTGACTTTGGATTGCGGTCAGAGATGCTTAACACGGCTGTCTATGAGCTTCTATGGATGAGATTGTCGGAAATCTGGCCTACTAAATTGGCCATGATGTAATGCATCTTTAAATGGATCTGGCTTGTGATTGGTCGCCCAGATCTTGTTATGGTTTAAATCCTCCTGTCATTACCATTAATAACTACATGGTACACAAGTATGTGGCCTACCCCGCCTTTGTGTTGTGTAATTGCATGAACGCGTCAATAAGTGCATGAACGCGTCTTGTATTTGCTTGCGGTTAAATTTGATTGATAAACAAGTATGATTGACAGTGTGAGTGTTAGGAACTTTGCCCGTTCAAAATCCCGTTTAAAATTGAAAGTCCATAGTCTATTTTTAACATGGAATTTCGCGATTAATAAACTGGCAGATTCTGAAATCAGAATTGTTCAGTATTGAAGTGCCAATACAATTATGACATTATGATATGTTGCATTCAATAATATAAGCCTACGTACACTTTACTTTTACTGTCACTAATATAATTATATAAACTTTTTCATAACAATTTTATGTAATTTTGATGTAATTAATATCAGTATAATTTCGAGTTCATACTAGTATTTTGATGTAATTAATATTAGTATAATTTCGAGTTCAACTGAATGCTTTCATCATGATTAACATCAACAATAGACTATGGCATAGTCTACGCACGGTATTGAATTTGGTCTCATTTGAAAGCTTGTTCCTTCAAAACATTACTGCAAGGATATTAGATTTTTACATCACTGTATGTGGGCAGGACACTCTGCAGAGGAAGCCTACCTCCATGAATTCACAGGTACTAACAGAAGTGAATACAGGGTCATTATAGAAATTTCTCCGGATGGCGGTGAAAACTCAAATGCAATTTAACAATGTACAGTTGCTGTAAATGGTAATGAAGTCCTTGGTATTCAACAGCAACGAAATGGTTCTTAGAGTTCAAGAATGGAATGAGCGTCCTTGAAGATCATCCAAGGTCCAAAAGACTTGACAATGGTAGATGTTAAAGACATGATTAAGCCTCAGCTGTTTAACTCTGTCACAAAATTTCAACACTCAGATTCACAAGGTTTAGCTCATGTTGCCCAATATGATCTCTGGGAGAAAGTTTCAAGATGTAACGAGCAACCTTATTTTGAGTAATTTGCAGTTTATTTTTGTGGTTCTGAGTGAGGTCGCTATACCGAGACTTGAATGAAAACAGATGCAAAATCACTAAAAAGATCCTCAAGTCAGCAGTAGTATACCATGACATTGTCAAGGGTGACCCGAGGTGATCAGTGACGAACGTGTACTCACGCAATTCGCAAGAAAAGTAATATTTTTCCTTCTAATCATGGTTAACGACTGGTTGTTCACGTTAAACCGATAATAAATTTCCTAGAGATATTCGAGATCAAATATCATTAATTAGGCATAATAGGGCAGCGAGTCATCATGGTCACTTTTGAAATGTTTTATTTTATTCAAATTGGTGGTAAAATTTAATAGTAGCAACGTGCCGCACGAGGCAACAAAATACGCACATTTCCAATCAATTGACTACTTTATTTGGCTAGTACTCTTTCAAGTACCTTGTTCTACGAACTTATTGACCGCCCCTCGTACTGCGCCAAAAAGTATCCTTACACTTGGGAAAAAATCCTAATTTTAAAACTAAACAATACTTGGGTAAATTTAATCCAATCCGGCACATTATGACACCCTATTGAATCCAATGTGACTTTAAAAAGGAACGTTACAAGCATTTGATTAGACGAAGATCCCGTTTTAAAAGTGACACACTGGCCTATTAAAAAAAATACACGGACTAGACATCTGGTTTGAGAGTGGTGAATGGCTAATTTATGCGCGCCTTTAATTTAAAACAAAAGGAGCAAAAGAAAACTGAAACAAAAGAACTGACAAATAAAATGAAAGTTATGAAAAGTACAGAGAAGTTAAAACTTAAATAAAAACTCTTTTAAATAAAGCTCTATTGAGGAAACTGTTGTCTCTATATGTTGCGTTTGTTGGAATCTTTTCGCCTAGTTGTATAGGCCATTTTGTTACTTTTAAAACCGAACCTTTGTCTAATCAATTGCTTGTAACTTTACTTCTTGAGGGGTGTCATAATGTGCAGGACAAGACAGTGCATCTATAAAAAAAATTAATCTATCCAAATTTTCCCAAGTGTAAGGATACTTTTTTGGCGCAGTATAGTAGGAACATCTATTCGTCTTACGTATTATTTATACCTTCAGCAGTGTGAATCTCATTGATAATAATTATAAGCGCTGGAATGAAATAGCACTTTTCTTTGTATTAGCTTCTTTGTTGGTTCGAAATTAAAAGGGGACATATTGTGATCAGTGAAAATTAACATTTTGTGTGAAACAATAAGAATCTATTCTTTATTGAAATCGCATGTTATTGCTTTAATATCTGACATAACATGTTAAATCCAAGTTCATTAAGACTCATATTTAACTATTTAAAAGAAACCAATTTATTATATACTCCCAATAGTGTGCAATATGAACATCATACGTCATTACATTTTCGAGTTATGAGACAACATAAAATTGACATAAAATATTTTACATTCGGCATAGACAATCCTGGAAAAAAAATACTTTGAATAATACACACTCGGTTGAAAACTCGCGCAGAATTTCTTATGATGATAGAAATTACGCATATTGTGTTTGAGAACAAACAAGACACATAAAGAATAGCTTATCCTTCTTTTCTTCCCATCAATCAGTGTTGAGACACATTGGAAAACTGTTGAAGACATTGGCATTTTTTGGGGGTGACAATTTTCCGTTCTTTACAAGAAAGTATTTCAACACATATTATTTCCAAGATTGTAGTTATATTACCATTAAAAACGCACTACATATGTAAAATGTAAGATTTTTACATTTCGTTTGAAATCTCTTCATAGAATTACTGCAGCATATTTCGTCGCCAGAGTGCTACACTATCGTAAGTGACATTTTTGGCCAAAATGAGATTTTGACGAATTATGGAAAGCCATATAAAAATGCACATTTTAAACCAGGTTTTAAGTTTCAAAATTGCTTAATTATTTTTTAATCAATAAAATAAAATATCATAAGTGCAATGCAATTTTAATTAATGTATGTAAGACTATTTTATGTGCCACTTACGATAGTCTTGCACGCTAATTTTGTTTTTCATTTGCTGCAAGACCATCGTATGTGCCACATACGCTACTTTATAGGGCCTAAACAACAAAATCACGGAATGCTACACCATCGTAAGTGCAAAACAGTCTCTAACACATCACTGGCTGTGACGCTGACGGCTGTATGCGTTGTCATCATGCTGGTTAAGTTCATAGCTCCCATGACTGGTAATAGAGACGATAAATCTGGTGTTTTTAGTTTTAGATTCAGTAATAAATCTTGAGAGATAACATTGCGGCAAAAGGTGTCTTGCTATTGTAAATATCATGTGCCAAAATAAATTAACACTTGTTAAGAAACATAAAATGACAAAATATTGGATATTTGACCGATATTACGCATATCCTAATTTAGCAATGAATGCTACACTATCGTATGTGGCACATACGATAGTGTTGCACTCTACACTTATTTCTATTTGAGTGCAACACTATCGTATGTGGCACATACGATAGTGTTGCACTCTACACCATGCGCGTACGCAGGAATTTGTAAAGGGGGGTGTGATGATTTTTAAAAAAAACTAACAAAATAAAGAAATGACCGCACAGCAGTCATCCCGTCACCTTGCGCGACGCAGAGGTGTCTGAGGGGATGTGCCCCCTCATAATTTAAAACTTTTGCAAAATGAAGACCTAATTGAAGCGATTTGGTGAACAATTTTGCCACTATTAGTGTGTAAAATTTTAATTTGAAAAAGCCGAAAATTTGTGAAATGACGGTCCATGAAGCCTTTCGTGAACAAGTTTTCCCTACAGTTGTAGGCCTATAGTGTTAAACACAAATTGGTAAATGTCGAAAGCAGAAGCCAAAATGGCTACTTGTTTATCCACTACACAGGGGGTGTCTGAGGGGGATGTGCCCCTGAAAATTAAGACACTTTTGCAAAATGAAGACCTCATTGAAGCGATTTGGTGGACCATTTTGGCACTATTAGCATGATTAGTGTGTAAAAATTTAGTTTGAAAAAGCCGAAAATTTGTGAAATGACGGTTCATAAAGCCTTTCGTGAACAAGTCTTACTTAAAGTTGTAGGCCTATATATAAATTGTGTTACAAATTGGTAAATGTCGAAAGCAGAAGCCAAAATGGCTACATGTTTATCCACTACACATAATGCCACCCCCCCTTCAGAATTAAGAAACTTTGCAAAATGAAGACCTAATTGAGGCGATTTGGCGGACCATTTTGGCTCCGTAGTGTGTAAAATTTTAGTTTGAAAAAGCCGAAAATTGGTGAAATAACGGTCCATGAAGCCTTTCGTGAACAAGAGTTTTCCCTCCTGCAGAAGTTGGAAAATTTTGCAAAATGAAGGTCCGATTGAAGCCATTCGGTGCATAATTTTTACACTATTTAAATCATTGCTTCAAACAGAAAAAAGGGCCCGAACTCAATTTGCTAATTAAAACCTTTACGTACGTACGTTGCCGGGGTAGGGTGTGACGATATGGAGAGGTGTTGGTGTTAACATGTAGGCCCTATATCCATGTCAATTAACAATTAAATGGGGGTAGGTGTGTGTGTGGGAGGGGTGTTAACATTAATCGACATATTTACGTACGTTGCCGGTCAGTCAATACCGGGTATAGGGGAGAGAAAAATTTGAGTGGGGGTAGTTAAGACATCTATAGGCCTATGATAATTTGATATTATGTCCCCTATGCCATGCTCATCTCCCCCCCCCTCCTCTCCTCTCCCCCCCCCCTCTCTCTCTCTCTATCTCTCCCTCTCTCTTTCTTTGCCTTTTCTCCCCCATTTTTATTTTTTTTACATTTTCCAGGGGTGTTTCACACACGTAACACCCCCCCTGCGTACGCCAATGCTCTACACTCATTTCAATTTGAGTGTAACACTATCGTATGTGGCACTTACGACATCTAAATCAGTAAATAATTCATCGATTTATTAACTTGAACACCATTTATATAGTTTATATTATTAAAATCAAATTGCTTTACATTCCCATGTCATTTTACTTGGAAACAACGGCTACGCTAAACACAAAAATGCTCCTCCTGTAAAACTGTCCAAACTGCACTTACGATAGTGTAGCACTCTGCCGACGATTTGTCTATTATTCAAATTTAAAATCTTTGACTTTGTCCTACAAATCTCAGTCTAGTCCAAACCCAAATCTCACAACTCCTATGGTGAAAGAGCATTTGCTCATTTGCTATCTGTGCACCTAATCTCTGGAACAATCTCGTAAATGACATGAGCTAAGAACCACGAGGAATACCGGCCGTTTTCGGCAATTTGAAATGTGACTTTTCAATATTTATTTTACTTCTATTGGACGGCAGGTGAAATTTCCTCCCATCTCCGTGTCACTAGCATTGCAACCTTCGTCATCACTTCAAACATAATGTTCAATCAAATGTAATTAATCTGTTGATTTGGTTCAAAATCTTGGTATTGGCATGGATACGGACAGCACAATTTATTTCCTCCAAAATACAACCACCATATTCTTAAGATGAAGGTTACCATCCATCTTGCTCCTGTCATTCGCCTCCATTGATGATCAAATCGGCACCTTTCTCTCCAATCATAATACATGGTGCGTTTGTATTCCCTGAAGTCACTTTGGGCATGATGGAAGCATCAATAACACGAAGACCTTCAATTCCTCGCACCCTGTGGAAATAGAGAATATGAGAGTTTTTTTAAAAACATTAAGCAAATTATTTTATTTATTTATTTATTTATTTATTTATTTATTTATTTATTTATTTATTTATTTATTTATTTATTTATTTATTTATTATTTATTTTTGTATATAAAGATAAGATAACCCAACATACAGAAAGAAGCTTAGATTAATGGGAGTAACATTAACTATAATGTCTTCAAAAACAGGGAAAATGTGTCCGGTTACTGACAAGATTAACAAAGTTAGAAACACACTCCAACCAATGGGAAGAAGAAGAAGCCAACTGAAGCTAGCTGTAACTTGCCTGAGTTGAGGGTCAACCACGGCAGAAGGGTCGTCCTTTGCACCCATTTTACAAGTTGATGTAGGATGGAACATAGTCCAGGCATAATGACGTACAAAGGCCTCTAGGTTTTCATCAGACCATTCATCATGTTTACTGTCAGGCATCTTCAGACAATTCAATTTACACCTGCAAGGAAGAGTATGGTATTACACTACCCCGAATATGGGGTCAGAACTCAATGGTTTTAAAACCCAGCAATTGCCTAATAATTTCATCCTAGCCGATTGAGAGTAAACATTACGATACATGTACTTACCCAAATGGTGCCATAGCTCTGGTTTCCAAAAGCTCTTTTGCAACACGAATTCCCTTAATTAAACAATATAATTATTAAAAATATTATTGAATAATATCACACAGGCAGATATCTGAACATACAGTGGTGTGTAATTATATCTACAACAAAATACACTTCCTTTTAATGCAAAGAGCATTCCATGACTTGACTTGCAAAATAGGTAAATGTGGGATATTGTTTATGAATTATGTATTATGCAAAGCCAGTTAATTTGATATTAAATACCAGCTTTGACCAAGGTGGTAAATCATCAATGAAACTGCATAAATTGCTGGAATAATCATTTTATTGTGTGAACACACATTTAGATAGTTGCTAAAAGGCGCATCGTTTATATCCGCGAGTGGGTAAATGTGGATGATTTCGGGCAAATTAACATACATTATTTAGGTGTTTTACTCACATGACCTTGTATAATTGTAATTATTATTAAATTTATTGACGAAAAGAACTAAAACCGATCTTAGAAAATCGATATCCCGACTGATGATGATGATGATGATGATGATGATGATGATGATGATGATGACGATGTGTCATTAAATTACTATTACCCACAAACATCAGATATATGTATACATAACTTTACCTTAATCATAGCATTCATATCATACGGGTGATCAAAGTAATTCGGATCAATAGATAGCGGTGTCATTGGATCAGTACTGGCTAGTTTGACATCGCCAGTACTCTTTGGATGTAAGAAGGTAGGGAAGATGGTGAATCCTTCCTTTAACAGACGCTCCTCGTGTGGCATGTCTTGAGATAGGATGGGGTAGAACCTGACAAAGAAGATTTATGAAAAAAACTAGTTTTTTGGTTGGCAAATGATAGTGTTCTTGTTCATTACGAACTTCAGCGTTACATCCCGTGATCATGTGTTCTGAATGACATGAAATCACAAAAGAGATTTCGGGCTCTTAATTTCTTCCGTAAGTTTTAAAGTACATGCGGTTCTATTGTAAAACATAAATCGCAATGAGGTATACAGCGTATTTGGCTATGGTGAGAGAACAGGACAGCGTCTGCGGAGAAATGATTGGTTGGAGGAAAAGAACCAGAAAACAAAATCTGAGCAAATTTTCAGAACATAAATGTGCTTCTTGAGTACGCGAACCAAGAATTTCACACCACAAACACAACAATCATATCAAATATAGAGCGCCCTTACGTACTTTCGATCTTTTAGAACGTGAACCTTGACGTCCTCATATTGCCCAAATGGAAAGAATCCTTCGTTGTAGATGAATTGCATATCAGGAGAATCCACCTCTGGCTGTAAAATATAGGACATGATTAAATCAATTTAGTCCTCCCCTCGTCTCCTCAAATATAACTTGACAATAGATATTTAGATACTATACTATAATTATCCTTGTTCTGTTACGTATTCCTTTTCTTATCCATGCTCGTGCAACTCTGCTGAAATAGAAGACATTGGACTATTCCGTTTAACATCCATACACCCCATATGGAAGCTCGGCTTAATCTCCCACACGGGGGTGTAAAGATTCTAAATAGAGTCACCCATTCAGGTAACACCATTTGAAATCCACACTCCCTGTGTAGAATATCATAAGTTATATCTTCCATAGAGCTGTATGGATTGTAAATGGAAGAGCCCATTCCTGCCTACCTCTTCCAGCCCAGTTTTAATGAAGCCAGCTGCCTCTCCACCATTTGTATCAACAGGGGACTGAAAATTAACAAATTAATGAAAAATCAATATAGTTCTTTAATCTTATCCCAGTGTTTGGCACATAGTTAATTCTAACCTGGAAGAGTGCTGTCATACGATTACAAAAGGGAAACCGATAATACTTTCTGCAAGTTTTAAATTTTCAGTTTGTAACCAAGGATAGAGAACAAATATATTGGCAAGACCTTCATCCGAGAGATTAGCTACTAGAGTGGGAAATCACGTGACCAAAACCATAACTAAACCAGAAACTTGAAAAGGCCAAGTGTGGACAAGCTCAAGTTATACTGTCCCATACCAAGCAGAAATTTGCAGTTGTTTAGTTTAATAAAATGTAGCCGATGACAGACTAGCTACATGCAAAGCCATAGCCAGGGGAGAGTGGGTCTACTATGGATATTATAGGCATCCGACTCGTATCCGAAAGGTCAGGGGTTCGAGTCCCGTACGTCTCGGCACTTTCACTTGCATTTTTTAGTTTGGTTGTGCGACGATCAGGATTTTGTTTAAATGCTGTCCAGTTTAACGGTATTTTGAGGTAAATTATCCAGTAAGCTCTCGTTCCCCAATGTGTTCTTGTGCAGGATGCGTAGCCTCATTACCTAATAATAAGACACATAGGCATATAGGATGTATAAAACGGAGGAGGAGCCACTCACATTTGACAGTGTGTTTACTTCAGATCCAGGTTCGACAGATACCATCATCTGAGTAGCTATATGGTCCTGAAAACAAAAGAAATGTGGACTATGAAATAACTATTTTTCATTTCAATATTTTACAATCTTACTACTACAATGAAACATAATTGATTTCAATATTGAGATTCTATTTGGCAAGAAAATTGATCCCCTCGGTAAAAATTAAAGTCATGCAAACTTTGTTGGGCGAGAATGTGATTGGTGTTTCCAGCACGTCCCCATAATGGTTATTTTACACGCATCTGCTAAAACAATAGGTGTCATTAACATGACTTAGTTCGATATCCGGGTTTATACCTGTAGGTTCTGTCCGACAGGTAGATCAGCCACACATTCAATACCAAACTCTTCCAGATGACTCTTGGGTCCTACACCAGACAACAACAGGAGCTGAATAGGGATAGGAAGAGACAAATTGTAATGCTGAAATGAAGCTAGCAGTGCTGATGTTCACAATAATAAAGTTGTAGTTGTTGTTGCTGCGGTTGTTCTTGTACTTTTCAAAAACTGTATTAATAAGACTAAGTAAACAGTTAAAACAGTTATTTCTCGCTTGTGCAAAGGGCTTGTTTTATGTCAAGGCTAATCAAAGCATTAACGGCAGTAATTTATTAATAAGTAATGCTGACAAGTTGTCGCCATAGTGGTTTATCTCTCAGCTCTCTACATATTCTGGTCAGACAGAATTATGTTCAGGAAGGGCATTCCATATCGTGGCAGAAAAGAAGTTCGATATCGAGTTGTTGATGAATATTCTGGTAGAATCAACAGCTCAAGCCATTTGACGTACCTGAGGTGAGTTAACGGCTCCACCAGACACAATGACCTCCTTGTTGACAGCGACACGTTTCTCACCATCGTCAGTACGAAAGCAAACTCCAACAGCTTTCTTGTCTTTGATGTCAATCTGTTGATGGGCAAATCACACAAAGAATGGTTTTTTGCTTTTGAAATTCTTGAATTATACACAATCATAACAATGGGAAGGGGCAATTCTCATGCGTTATAGAACCACCCAGATACAGACCTCGATATCTTGGATGTAAAGCTTAAAGATGAATTGGTAACTAAAATAAATTGTTGCCTTTATTTGAATGTAATAGTATTAAGGGTATAATATATATATACCTTAGTAACATGCGCATTACATAATACGGTAAAATTGTTTCGTTTCATTGCAGGATGGACGTATGCCCTGGCTGTGCTGGCTCGCTTTCCATCAGCGTCAATACTTGCTGGTAAATCCCCAAAACCAATCTGATAAGAACGAATGATGAAATAACATATTAAGCACTTTAATAGATTTAAATGTATGCCTAAGAGAACCGTCCATTAATCGTTGGTGAGATGCGGCATTAATTCAGAAATCAGTAGTTATAGTAAAATGAAAATGAATTTGTATAAATAAAATTAATTATTTAATTAAATGTAACTGATAGCTTTCAACTTAAGATTACTTACAATATCCCCGCTCATAACGTCAACATTCTTGTATCCAAGTTCGATTCCTAATATTCGATGGATGATTTAATAGAAATAAAAATAAAAATGTCTAATTTAAAAACTTGAATTGCATTATAATGATAATGGTGTTCGCATGCTAGTAAATTAGCACATAATAGCATGTAACAGAAAAGCACTATTTTTAATGATAACTGAAAACAACGTTTTATTTTATAGCTAAGAGTTAGAAAATTGTGAAAAGGCCGTTTTTGGAATTTTAAATTTAGCTCTTTTCAGCAATAAGTTGGATTCTGACGGTGAACAAACATTTTCATATTTGTCCTTATTATTATGAAAATAATAGTATCATAGTATTAAAAAGGGGTGTCACGATTATAATGAACTTGTTCACTATGTTATGTATTTCATCCGACCTGTACTAACAACCATTTAAGATGGCTGTACACCAATTTTCACTTTAAAAGTTACTTTACTCTACCAGCTTCTATAAAAGCTGAAGACACCATAGTAGGGCGATGAGGTTTAGACACCGTTACTGGCCCACCAACGTTATGGAATTCAGAACCGGCAAAGCTGGAACTGTCAATAAGAAAAACGTAAACGTTTATAATATATGACCTGTAGATGGAATAGGACAGTTTAATAGTTTGCGTGCATTTTGTCGTTGCGATAAACGTTATTGCCCAATTGAGTAGTTTGTCGCAGCGACATACACAGTACAGATTTTGCCGCAGCTGTACCACCATAGGTTTTCAGCATACATTCTAGAAATAACTTTTTCTTAGTATTAGTTACAAAATTAATTTTCAGAACAACATACTAAAACTTGTACCATTAATTAGAATTGTCAACAGAGAACATTCATACCTCACCTATCTGCTAATGTAAAAGTTTTGGTGGCCAAGAAAAGAGTCGTTCACAGAAGACCACCCCTTGTCAACAGAGAAAGTAAATAGGTGGTGGCTCTTAAAATTTACTTGTAAGAGCCTAACCCATAATTTAACTAGAATTACTTATTTCAATTTTTGCCAGCATTATTTAGTTTTTCCAGTTATTACAACTTTCTGTCCCTTACGCCATTTTAAGGAGTCATTATAAAGACACGTAAAGTTGGGTGAATGACCTTTGACAAAATCGGGGTTTTTTTTTTCAAAAAAAGGCTTCTATACGTGTACGTGAACAAAATGCAGGTTGGCACTGAAATAGCCATTGATATACTGTATTATATACAATTCTATACAATAATCAATTGAAATAATTATAACAGGGTCTTAACCAATTTCCATCAACTTATAATTATTTTTGGTCTAAGGGTATAATAATCAGATGATTGGAATTATTCTTTCATAGAATTATTTGGAGGAGTAATTTGTTTAAAGTGTTTATTCGGTTTACATTCATATCATAATGATTGCACATGCGCATAAAAATGTTTTCATGTTTAAATCATTTCTAATATTCAATACTTGGTGGACAAGGGAATTCAGTCAATTAAAAAAATCATGTGGCAAAAGCTAAATATTGAGTCTATAATTATACGGACCCCTTTGGCCACTTGTTGAATCAGCGTTTGTAAAACTTTTTACTCAATGAATTTGAAGCAAAAAGTTATTTTAAGTTAATTAAGTGCGTTCAACAAATTAGTGCTGATTGATTTATAATCATAATATTGATAATGTTGGTTCTCATAAGGGGATTCAGGCATATCCCATGATGTTAGCACAGATTAGTGCAAAGGATATAACGGTAAGTGACATCCCTGCGCTTACCTTATTCCATTTTCGGCTTTGAGGAAATACGGCAAAACGTCTTTCCAGCTCCAGCCGTCGCATCCTAACATGGTCCACGAATCATAGTCAGCGGCTGAACATCGCGTGAACAACATGGAGTTATTACTACTGCACCCACCGAGTACCTATAGGGGACATGTGTGACGTAAGTCTTAGATAAAGTTCCAAATGTCTTACTTTCATACAGAGCCAAAGCTTAAACGCGTATCTAGTGTATAAGATTTCACACCACCAAATGGTATATATGGTTGTGCGCCCTTGAATTTCACTTCTCAGAAAAACCCATTGATTGTGAATTTAAGCATTAAAATAAGCAGAAATTTGCATAATTTTAGCCAAATTTGGATTGGTCATGATTAGTAATATTAATTCCTGCAAGTGTACCACAGATGGGAGAGATCGAATAACTTTTAATGATTTTAAGCAGCCTTTTCTTTACAGAAACACCGGCATGGTTTTGCCTGCAAAATAGACATCGTAGACTTTGAGGGCCAGTCGTAAAAAATAATGACGGTCAACCTATATTTTTTCCCAGCCAGAGGGATCAGGCAAGGGCTGATTTCAACCATCATAGCTGTCGCTTAAAACTGAGTCGCTCCTGTGAAGAAAAAATGACGTTTTCTTAAGGCAAATTTAGCACATATCTCTGATCTCTGGGACTCTGATTTGGTGGTGTGAGATCATAAAGCACGGATGTCTGAAATCTAGTGTATGCCTAAGCACGGTACGTAAATGAGACTTACTGTTTACTGTCACTTTACATTGTATTGATCCCAGCAAACACAAAACGTTTTCGACATCATTCGCAAAAGGTTATAAAAGATTGTCAGAACACGTTTAAATGTCGGGTTATATAAAGGGTACCTTAATGGTATAAAACGTTTTCATAACATTAAATAACATTTGTTGGTAATTTACTGCACAGCAAACACAAATATTTTACAGAAAACATTTAAATGTCGGGTTATATAAAGGGTATAAAAAGGTTTTAATAACATTCCAAAAACATTTGTGAAAACTTGGTACAAATCATTCTAAACAGAATGTTATTTTGGGGTTGAAAAAATATTTTGCAAAAAATGTTTGGCCAAAATATTTACAATAACGTTTTTAAAATGGTTTCACGACCCGACATTTAAATGTTATTAAAACGTTTTGTAAAAACATTTTAAGAACATTTCTGTGTTTGCTGGGTGCAAATATTTTAACATAATGTTATTTAAGTGTTGACAAAATATTTGGCCAAAAATGTTTGCAAAAATAGTTTTGAATAACATTTCGAAAACATTTTTAAAATATTGTTGTAGTGTGTTTTCATACAAAAACGATTTCATGACCTTTATATAACCCGACATTTTAATGTTATTAAAACGTTTTTACATGAACCAAAACCCAAAATATAACTTATTTAAAACGTTTTAAAAACGTTTTTGTGTTTGCTGGGATGTCACATGATATGAGTTTGCTCCTGTCGAGTATATATTAGGGAGTTTTCGATTTCCACGACGGATGATTCAGCGACGGTAAACCCTCAAACGTTGTAGTCGTAGATTTTGTAATGCGTCGTCGTCCAAAATCTACAACACGCAAAGAGTCTGACAACCGTCGTGGTGACGACGATAAAGTTTGGTGTTTTATCGTTGCTAAACCATCCGTCGTGGAAATCGAAAACTCCCTATTGTCTCATGCATCACATCGTGATTCAGATCAGCTGAAAAATCTTCATGACTTCATGATGAGGCGAATAAGAAGTCGCCGAACTGACATTTGAACTAGCCAGTATCGATAGCTGTGTCGACAGTGGTCGTGAGTTAATGTAATTATTATTCTCATTAATGGAGCAAATATTTTAGAACGAAATATTTAAATGTGAATTATTATGCTTTATTTGCCTGTTAGAATTTAGCGTATTTGTCACGTTCCCAGGGGCAAATTTTCCACTGGGTTGTCAAAGGTGAGAGATACAACTTACCCGGGTGTGGATTTTTGTTTTACCAAATTCTGCTGGAACAAGTATGCAAGTTTGCCTATTATGTGCTAGACAATTTGTTATAAATATAATTATTTGTTATAAATATGATTATTATCATTAAATATTAATAACTTTAAAGTTATTTAAAAATAAATGCTAGTATTTTGTGCCATTTCGATATTTCAAACCTGTGGGATTACTTTCTTTTTAGAGTATTTTTATTGATATGTACTTCGGTTTTCGTTTGTAGGTTTGTTTTGTACAGGCAGTCTCATGCCACAATCAATATTTGTATCCCGGGATTTGTATATAGACGATTTCCGTAATTGACCACTTCGTCGCCGTTGGCGGCGTTTGGCTATGCTAACTCCAGTTTAGCGGAGCAGAAACACTGAAAGCGAGGTCAAAGATCAAATTACATACTCCCAATTATGCAAAGTTAATTTGCTAAATAACTATAAGGACTATCTAGCTGAAACTTGGTACATAATGTAGTATAAGTAAAATAGAAGTATATTACGTTTAGCATTTTGCTAATTTTAATCTGCATAATTAATTAGAGTTCATTTTATTTTTTCAAGAAATTAACCCTAATTAATAATTTCAAACAAAAACATCATGTACAACCAAATTGTAGGCTTAAACAGCTAAAAGTGATATCATGCTAATGTATAATGCTTTTGAGACGTTCTCAACTTTAATTTCCCCTCTTTTACAAAATTATTCACTTTTATTCTAATTTTTAAAGCTTTTCGGATATAAAATGCATCTATTAATGACAAAATTGGTGGTGCTATTTAGTTACTGGAAATTACTCTTTCAAGCTTTTAATACAAATAACATGAATAATTCCTTTTATTGTTTGATAAAATATGTTTATAAAATTCCTTGTTGCTTGTTTCACCTATTCAAGCTGTTTTAATGGCAGTATTAATCACCTAAACCTTGCAAATAAAGAAATATGCAGACGATGGTGGACTACATTATTCACTGTGGCAACAGCCAATATCGTAAACAAAACAGACAATATGACGGCAACACTGCCTGGACATTGGACGCCCCGTGCTGAGTTGTGTTTTTAGCTCTATTGGCCCCGTTACAGAAAAAAAATGCACAAAATATATTTCTCAGTGAATGTATAAATTTTCACATAAAAATAAATATTTTTGGATTCAAAATAAATGTGAAGAAAAAAAAATTATAGCCGGGAGTGAGCGGGACTCAATCTCGGGACCCTATGCACCGCAGGCGAGACCCGTTACCATTAGACCAAGCGAACCGTGATACACAATGGGGGAAATTTTAGGTATATATCATAAACATACCGTGCGTTATTCATACAAAACATTCAAAAAACAGTACTTACAATGAGGTTCACTGGCGAACCTCAACGGATTTAGACTGATAAAATAGTGCTTAATAACATACGTACAGTTTTGGAATAATTTGAGACATTTTTGTGTTTACGTGTAAAACCAATGACAACGTCAAAATTCAGCCAATCTTGGCCGGCCCCCCCCTGGAAATATGATTTAGGATAAATAGCGCCATCTATAGTTTGCATTTAGTTAATAATGAAGCCAATTCTATATACATCAAACAGTCGTGTTTTAAATTCTTGTGCAAAAACATATCGTTTCTACTTTGTTTTTCATTGTTTCACACACTATTAGACGATAAGCGAGTGTTTAAGATAGCTTACTGTACCTTGCCACGAGGCCATGTGACATCTTCGTATGCGAGATAGGAATTCTCTTGTATCTTGCACTGGAATACAAAATAAATTTTAATATACTTAATCATCAACAACAGGTCTTAGTGCAGTTATGTCGACGGCAAATTCACCGTTACCTTTCCAGCCATAAACCCGCTTAGTGAAGATTAAACCGATATATGCAGTACTAAACCATTATAGTAATCTATTGTCCAATGCAAATTTATTACCACGTGATAATATTTACCCAATGGGCGATCGAATTGTCCGCTACAGTCGACTAATCCAATGATTATCGATAAGTGTCGCTATTAACATGTACGGACGGAGCTCCACTGACCGAGTTTTGGGGTATTTTTCACTGGTTTGCTGTCATTTACTCATCAAGGCGGTCCCCCGTTATTATAAGGACTATGCTAATGATTTCAAGATTGACATGTAGAGAATAAACCATACTTGATTCACAGAAAGTATTCACTAAATTTGTACCTATTACGGTTTCGTGACACCAATCTTCCAAATACGACCAAGCCAGGGCTGCCCGGTGAAGCAAAATGTGCATTGGAATAACACGGGAGCTTGGACAGATGGTAGGATTTCTTTCTCATACAAATGTATGGTATCCCGTTATTAAAGCTTGTACCGGGTTGAAAATTCAGATATTTTGAAAAGAATAAGGGGTGGTGCAATAATTATGTGTACCCCCGGGGGGGGGGGTGAATTATAGGGGGGCAAAGATCTTTTGGCAGGCCGGAAGGGGGGGGCAAGCATTTTTGGCAGGTCAAAGGGGGGTCAAGCGATTTTTGGCAGGTCGAAAGGGGGGGCAAGCAATTTTGGCACAGATATTTTGGGTACCGTTTCTATATTACGCCCCAAAAAGGCGTAGGAACACATTATATGCAAAATTTCCTGCTCGCTGTGCTCGCATTATATGATAAGACAAGTTAAAGTTTTAAATTCGGGTTCCCCAAAATCTTGCATGTGTAAGGGGGGGAAAGATTTTTGGCACGTCAAAAGGGGGCAAAGGTTTTTGGCACGTCGAAAGGGGGGGGCAAAGATTTTTGGCATGGCCAAAGGGGGGGCAAGCGTTTTTGGCAGACCAGGGGTACACATAATTATTGCACCACCCCTAAGTAATTGAAACATAGAGCAAGTACTAAAATCATAGCGTTTATACTTTATGATATATGACGCTAACTAGTTCATCGCCTATACAATGAATCTACAAAACAGCGCTACCAGTAGGGTTCAATTGCCTATTGTGAGTGCCCCTGTGTTGTGTGCATACATGTAGTTATAATAACTGCATGATGTTATACTTGAAACGTTAGTATATACATAAATCAATTTAAACTATGTTTGATTCAAATTCATGCGTGATTCTGTGTTATTAGCATTCATAACATTATTTAAAACAAATTTAAATATGGTGACATTGCAGTCTCGAACACACTTCAACATGTTCATGACTTATGTTTGTATTATATTCTTTAACATTAACATATTATAGATAATTACGAATATAATACATTAACGATCCAGTTCACCAACATGAAAGCATTATTTGTTACGAGAACAGAACTATTGTCAGAGTAGTTTGTTAAAATAGTTGGTATACCTTTAACTTCCTAGCGTGGATCAAGCTTAGGCTCTGTGCTATCAGAGCTGTGCTATAGACAGCACGAACTGACACATGTCAATAGTTCATATACAATGTAATGTACATGTATAATGTACATGGACATGAACATGGTAAATAGTACATTCAAAATCATGCTATGTATGATTTGTCATTATTACATGACTGTATTGTATAGCTGCAGGCCCGGACCATGACATTAAAAGTTGAACCCAAAATTGCTATGAGTTTTTACAAAATACATGTTTCAGATTTCTTTTAATCAAGCCGAGGAATAGCCCTATGTTCAGCTGTATGTTGAGCCCAGTTTTGTAAAAATCGGCAATTTGACCTTGACTTTAAACCAGTTTAATATGTTTAAATATTCATCCTAGGCTACAGGCTACAGCAACATGATTGACAATTTGACATTTGGACACCATAGGACTATGTGCCAAGAAATTCACCAGATTTCACCAAACACAGAACGCCTTACCTTATAATCCCAATCTATCTTAGTTCTCTGTAATGAAATCCCTTTTGACGGGGTATGTGTGTCGATCCAGTCAAGATCCGACGGTCCTGCTTCAAGAAGTAACACGCTACGATTAGGATCCTCAGATAATCGGGAAGCTACGACGCATCCTGCGCTACCACCACCACAAACAATATAATCGTAGGAATCTTGCAAATTAGTCATTATCGGGAGTGTAAATGTGTTATTCTCAATTTTCTGTTTTGACCTGTCGCTACCAGCAGTTTACTGTTTTAGAGGTTTTTAGCTCAGCTTAGCTCAGAGCTGGCCTATATTGTTCATAAATCCACCGATTTATACACGCCTGGTATTACACCGCAAAGCATAAATTCCATGTAATTTTGTGCATTGGTGAGCGTGACCGTATAATTCGCACGTATTATGAGTTATCATGGTAAATGGTAATAGTAATGTTTATCCACTAAGGGAGTGTTCAGAAATACTCTGGTGTAGGGGGGGGGGGAGCTGGAAAATATTAGGAGTTCTGAATAGGGGGGGGGGTGTTGTTCAAAAGGTTTTGGGTGTATGCAGAGGGGGGTTAAAAAGTTTTTTGGCAAGTAGGGGGCTGCAAATGTTCCAATAAAACCAGAACAAAATTACATTTGATCAGGTGTTTTATGTATTTTGATAAGTCATTCAATATAGTCATTATGAAGTGGTAGAAATTGTCTTAATATCTGTAACTTAATTTTGAGGTTTGTGTCAGTTCCTTCTGGTCTCCTCTTTAAGGGGAGGCATAGGACTTGAAGCTGATTTTCTAAATTAAACACTCAATCACATCCAAATTTGGATAGGTTATGTATATTTACCTTGCGATTCATTTTAATACGTTTTTATCTGCGCTGCGTCGTTCGTTGCCATGGCAACGGCGGCCATATTGGAGTTTTCAAGGTTGTTGAACGCGCAGTTTTTAAACACTTTCTGAAATTATTTTTACTTCATTTTTGGCATGCATGTACTTCAAAGTACTTTTGACAATTCTATGAAGAGAAAAATGAAAAGTATGTTCCGCTTCGCGTACCGGGACGCGCATTTTCCAGAATTACGCAATTCGTCGAAAAATCCCACACAAATGCGTCGTTTCCGAAAAGTAAACAAAAATCATGAAATTGCTCTTCATAGCCTTGCAGATAAATGTATTTTCAACTTTCAGGCCAAATTTTAAGTCAATCGGATGAGTGGTTGTGGGTAAAAAACTGCGCGCAAGGTTTGAAATAACGCGAAACGACAAGTGGCTATAAAGGCATTTTATGTTTAGAAACACTAAATATGTAAATTCAGACGAAATTATGCAAATGAGATTGATACAAAACTTGTTTCTGTTAACCACAACAATTTTAGCCATTAAAGAATAAAAAAATTTGCACCAAAAATATGTTAAATTGTATATCTTATAATATTTAGCTAATTTTCTTAAATATCGCACCTTGAAAAACAATAAAATACAAAAGAAATACAACGCACGCATTAGTATAGGAGAAAAATAATTTCGCCTAATTTCTTTCGGTTAAAACAGTCATAACTTTTGATCTAAATGTCCGATTAAAGTCAAATAAAAAACATATTAAGGCTCAAAATATGCACAATTTGAAATTCAAAAGAAACTAAAATGGTCAAAATAGCCATTTTTCCACTTTCCATGTCCTATGTGCAATATATCTTTGCTCTTCTTTAGTGTTGAAAATTTTTACAATAATGTTGCATTACAGTTGCATTACATTTATAGGCGGAGGAAGCTTGGAGAACCGGGGTACACGCCCTCCCTAATTTTTTTCCATGGGGAACATATCCCCTAAAAAATCCTAATAGAAGAAAAAAACTTTTTTAACACATCGCAAAGCACAGGCCCGTAGGGGGGGGGGTGCGGCCGCACCTCCCGAAATTTGCAAAAGTATACAAAAAGTCTCAAAATTGTAGAATTCGCGAACGTAGCGAGCCAGAAAAAAAGTCAAAATTTTGGGAAGAAAGTCCACTTTTCACAAAATCGCACCCCTTGGAAAAAAATCCACTTTTTTCAAAATCAGCACCCCATACTGCAGTTACTGTCCGTTTTCCTATACACAATACACAGTGCTCTCACCATTGACGCGTGACCTCTACAAACAGTGTATGTTATAGGTATATGGGCATTGCCTGAGTTAACATCACTGTGTGAAAAATAACCGGCCAATATTTTAACTATTCTCCAAACTTCTAGCAAATATATTTCTCTAACATGACCTAAAATTACAGCTAGGTTAGATGTTCAGAAGGGGTCGCACTTTCGTAGAATATGAGTGAGGGCAAAGCATAGCTAGCTCATAGCTAGCCAACTCCCCGTGTTAAATATTGAATGGAGATTTGACCGAAAATATTGAGCTATATTGGTAACGGACCGCTCCGTTCTGAAGGATGCCACAAAAAAACGGTACAAGCTACATTTAAACTATTCTAAATAGGTTCTAGAAAATATAGTTTTGTAACATGTCCTAAATTTTTAGCTAATTTAGATGTTTGGAGAGGGTCGCACTTTTGTGTTTTAGGAAGGATATGTAAACGACAGATAACACCAAAAATATGAAGAAATTATTTCCAAACCGTGTTAAGTCAACAATCATTATGTTGCTCATTTTGAAGAATGCTGGTTAACAAAAAGCAGGCCATTGTCTCATTTCGTGAACAAAGGTACACATACCATTGTTTCCTTTCGTTTCCTTTATAATCGGTTACCCAACTGAAGCTATAATACCAGCTTTATTGCGATGTCGCACATGTAAAACAGACACTTGTGCACAACCAGAGAAGATCTGATTTAATCAGTTGAGCTGCTTCAATGAGTGTTATCTTGGTTTAATAGCTTTTAATGGGGTTTAAGTCCTGCAAAGGTCGAGATGAATTCTACTGTACACATGACTGCATCATGCCTCCAAAGAAATTCTGCGTTCGGGCCTGGAAAAGCACCATGTTTGGGAATCCCCTCTTCTAAAATGTTCATTGTGCTGCACAATTGGGGAAATCCCCAAGATTGAAAAGTGAATATGGCATCGTGTTGGGAAAACTCCACAGGAGTGGTGTAATGTGAAAGGTTAATGTTTATAATTATTCTTGGGGATTTAACAGATTACATCATATGTTGTGAAGTTGTGAATGAAGTAATTCAGGGAGGTAAATAACATGTTAACTGAGTGGGCATTTGCCCACCCAGTAAATTATTTTACCCACCCAGTAAATTCAACTTGCCCATTGCCCAAAAATGCCCACCCAGTAAATTATTTTTCCCACAAAAAATTGGGCACCATATTATAATAATTACCATCTAATTTGACTGCTTTTATTTACGTAGGAGTAATGGTGAGTGATAATTAGTATAAGATTTCTAAATAACCAAAGTGAAATATAATATGATATACAATTGTTGCTACAAAAGTTGCTACATGAATATTCTAAAAATAGGCAGAAGATGCATGTATTTAAGGGGAGGGTAAGGTCCACTTTTTACAACAATGAGCCAAATTGTACGCAAAAACAGGTCTACATTTCCGAAAAATCCAAACTCCTGGATACCATTAATTATCGCTGCCCACCCAGTAAATTATTTTCCATTATTTGAGGGCAAAAATAAATTAAATTGCCCACCCAGTAAATTATCCTTATTTACCTCCCTGAAGTAATTGGCTATTAATAGAATGGGACTTTTGTGTTCGGTGTATAAGCAAATGTATAAACATAATTCTAGACAGTTCCGTGTTGCTGTGGACTAGCTGGTGTGCGGCCAGTCTATTTCCTTCAAAGAAATATTTTATGTAATCAAGGTACTACTATTTAGCCAGTGATATCGGTGAAGATCTAGAATACGTTAATGTGTGCGGACCTCTTCCAAGAGAAGAATATATTTTTCTGCCGACTTACTGCAGTCTGGTTTATGAAACAACACATCTGTCAATGTAAGTGGAAACAGGGGGACAACTGCTGAATGCAGGCCTGTTTTCCGTTAGAAATCGTGTGGTAGGAGAAAATAGCACCATTTTGGAGATAGTCAACTGTGCGAGGATTTTATGCAAAGAATATTAAAGTCTTCAGTGGACTTTGCTGAACAGTGATCTTCGCAGAAGTGAATTATTATACATTGAGCAATAGAACTTTACAATCAACAACAAGAAGAAGGCTGCTGGAGAAATTGATTGTATTGAGTGTATGATTGATTGTACGTGTTTATGTTGACTTGCACAATTGTTAAACCATACTTTTCTTTTGATTAAAAGATTCAGATATTGTTCAGTTAATTAATCAGTGTGTTTTGTTGTGCATTCTGAAGTGAATTTGGGAAAAGGTGTTTTTGGCCTTGAGTCATTAAGCGACTCGTAACAATACAAACTCATAATCGATAGATTTTCACATGTTCTTGTTTATTAGCTTTCCAAGTGGACTACTGATAAAACAATATCATGTTTGGTTTATTATATAATTCATTCGTGGCTCGATTTCTGCTATTTCACCTAGGACGGTATCACCAACTCAACCGTCTCCAGCGAATTCAATATTGTGCTATCCGTCTTATTGTCAAGAAAGGATAGACATAGTATGCCACTGATCCTTATTACTTCACTGGCTGCCCATCGAATAACGTATAAGTGTAATATATCACCGTGTTTGACACTGAAAATCACACTGAAAACCATTTTCAGCGTTACTCTAGCCATTTCCATTGTTACTCTGGGTATTTTCAGTGTGGCTATTGTCTAGGTATTATTTTTCATAACAATAGCATGACCCATTTCAGCGTGACTAGGACCACTTCAGTGGGATTAATGAATGACCACTCATTTTCAAAAGTGTTGCGGTCAATTTTCAGTGTAACTATAGACATTAATCTGTTAACAAAAGAACTCTTTTCAGTGCTATTTCAGTTGTTCTATTGTATAATTTTTCAGCGTTACAGTTTCAGTGTGATTTTCAGTCTCAATATGATCAATATCTCATATGAGACCACTTTCATTTACTGAATACATATTCACAGTGCTATCATACGTAAACATGGATTGTCACAAAAAACGGGGTGAAAGGGTTGCGCCAATGCGTTATTTAACATGCTTAAAAACGACATCAAAGATATTCAAAGCTAGATGGGAACAAAACCAGTTTCTCATTGTTGGTCAAACACCGCTTATTCGTTCTGTAGATTATGTTCGTAATATTGGTATTGTCATGCATGAAGGGAGTTTATTTTGTTATTATTACAAAAACACCTCATTCTTAAAATGAAGGTGAAATCCATCTTGCCCCTGTTATTTGCCTCCATTGATGATCAAATCAGCCCCCTTCTCTCCAATCATAATACATGGTGCGTTTGTATTCCCGGAAGTCACATTGGGCATGATGGACGCATCAATAACACGAAGACCTTCAATTCCTCGCACCCTGTGGAAATGGGAAAATGGAAAGGATATTGGTTATCAACGACAATCTAAAACGAAAATGTGAAGCTTATTATTTAAGAAGTTTGCTTCAAAAAGATTATCCTTTTGATTTTTGTTACTTCAAGGGTGAAGAACTGCTCTCTCACTGTGTCTCAGATTCTGTCTCTGCCTGCAGTCGCTCCCCTCTCCATTCCCCTCGCTTTTTCAAACCCACTATAGGGGGTCATAACAAAATAAACTGACTCCGGGTCACTGATATATTCATGGCCCCTCCAAAGAAAATGACACCCCTTCGCAACCTTAATTAAGTTACTAGACATAATGACGAGTAGTGGCGTGCATATGCCTCTCAGGTTCTTATCAAGCCTACATACCCACCCCCACACTCCAATACACTTGCCTGAGTTGAGGGTCAACCACAGCAGTAGAGTCATCCTTAGCGCCCATTTTACAAGAGGACGTAGGATGGAATAATGTATAGGCATAATGACGTGCATAGGCCTCTAGGTTTTCATCAGACCATTCATCATGTTTACTGTCAGGCATCTTCAGACAATTCAATTTACACCTGCAAGGAAGGGTACGGTATTAAACTTTTGGGAAAATTGCGTTCCAATCGACCAGTTTGTTAAATCGAATATGATAAATTTGAATCGTTTGTTTGCCAAGCAGTATTTAGAGAGCATGGCTCTCAAAGAGACCTCCACACTGGTCCCGCAGGGTCGAGTAGGGGGCAACAATCAAGGGTCGCAACTCACTGGCTGAGAACCCCGGACATATTATGCAGTTGGTTTCATTCAAGTGGATAAACATTATCCCTATTAAATACTTACTCAAATGGTGTCATAGCTTTGGTATTAAACTTTTGGGAAAATTGCGTTCCAATCGACCAGTTTGTTAAATCGAATATGATAAATTTGAATCGTTTGTTTGCCAAGCAGTATTTAGAGAGCATGACCTTCAAAGAGACCTCCACACTGGTCCCGCAGGGTCGAGTAGGGGCAACAATCAAGGGTCGCAACTCACTGGCTGAGAACCCCGGACATGCAGTTGCTTTCATTCAAGTGGATAAACATTATCCCTATTAAATACTTACTCAAATGGTGTCATAGCTTTGGTTTCCAAAATTTCTTTAGCAACACGAATTCCCTAAATATGATTAAAGAAGAAATATTTTGTAAGTTTTGTTCATCCAGTTATCAAATACTTAATTTTATGAGCAACTCAAGCAAACCAAGTCGTTTTCTTTTTTGGGGGTGGGGGGGGGTTGAGTATTTGGGACAATTGTTTCATGTGAACCTGTATTATTACAGTTTAAATAGCAGTTACGGCTTATTTTCTAAGCAAATAATATTCGCCAAAGGGTTCGCCTCATTGTTCTACTTAAAATAATTATGTTGTCGGTGTTATATGAGCTAATAGATATGCAACAACCGCTAAAAACAATACATTTATTTTCTAAACGTAACTTTACCTTTAGCATAGCCTTCATATCATAAGGGTGATCAAAGTAGTTTGGATCAATAATTGGCGGTGCCATCGGATCAGCGCTGGATAGTTTGATCTCACCAGTGCTTTTCGGGTGTAAAAAGGTAGGAGCGATAGTGAATCCTTTCATTTCCATACGCTCTTTGCGTGGCATGTCTTGAGATAGGATAGGGTAGAACCTGAAAAACAGAGTATTATACTTTCTTACAAAAATATTTCATGGCATTATAAATGAGGAAAATGTTAGTCTATATTTCGACTTTGACAAATACTTCCCAACGCTATTATTATTAATATTATTACGTACTTTGGATCCTTTAGCGCTAGAAACTTATCTTCATCGATTCCATATGGATAGAACCCTCCAACGTAGTGGAATTGCATATCAGGAGAATCCATTTCTGGCTGTAAAATGACAAGAGCATGATTAAATCAAGTGGGCCTGCACATGATATTATTTAATAATAGGTATTAACATTATGCTCTTTATAACCCATTCGATCTAGGGACCTACCGCTATGCAACCAAAACCTTTTTAAAAAAACGTATACAATGTAGATGACTTTCCAACATCCATAATAGTACCTCTTCCAGCCCAGTTTTAATGAAACCAGCAGCTTCCACGCCATTTGTATTCATGGGAGTCTGAAAGTTTCAAAGCGAAACAAAGCAATGTTAGCATTTTATAGGCCTAGTAGTTCTTGACTTGTGATTGCTAGATAGCTATGAGAGTACATTTTAATGACAGAAAGTCATGTGATCCTGGATATAGTACGTGTCGATGCATAAAACTACGTGGTGAAAGTTAGACAGACGTAACAGTGTGGAACAAGCTCATTTATTCCAAGCTATACAATTCCATGACTCTGCAAAATTATCAGTTTCAAAAGATTGTGACACAGGCTATCTATCTATAGTTTTATACCTAATCGTCGTCATGGTTTTCGCATATTGACCCCCCGGGGGAAGGGGTACTTCCACTTTGGAGGTGACGCATTATGTAGGGCTGTTAAGACCCCCATTTTCAGCACCGCTGTCGCTCAAAGACCCCATATATTTTATAATCACATGCTCTGTCACCTAAAGATCCCTTATTTTCCTTTCGATCTGTCACCCAAAGACCCTTATATATATATATATACATTTGAACATTTGAAGTCAATTAAAACTAGAAATTCTATTTTCGAGGCCCTCACCTAAAGACCCAATATTTTAGAAAAGATCATATTCTTACCCAATGCCCTCATACTTTAGATCATAACGGTCCCAAATTCCCCTGTGCAGTACGCATTGTGATAAGTCGCGCACGGGCAGCGACAATGCAAAAGCGGCTATGCAACCGCGCACGAAATCGATAACATCACCCTCTGTTATAGTCATTAAACCGAAATGTGGGTACTTTTAATTGCAGATAGGATGTGTAAAAGAAGACACTCACATTTGACACTGTGTTTACTTGTGATCCGGGTTTGACAGATACTTTCATCTGAATAGCTAAATGATCCTGAAAACAATGTGGATAAAATTCATAATTACATTTCGGTTTTATATAAACTTACCTCTCAAGAACTTCAGTGGTCCTTCATTACCCGTCCCGAAAAAAAAATTCTATGCCGTCTCTAGCTAAATGTTAATGCAACATTACCATAATTATTTGAGTGGAAAACTGGTGTTTGTAAATTGAAAGAAATATTTATATCAATGCTATTATATTAACTATAACATTTAAAACATGATAATTCTTACAAAGATGTAATAGTTATTTGTCATGTGTTCTTGATCAGCACTTCCATTTAAGTTATATAGTTTGAAATGTTTAACAAAGTTTTCTATCCGGGGTTGTATACCTGTAGATTCTGTCCTACTGGTAGATCAGCCACGCATTCAATATCAAACTCTTGCAGATGACTCTTTGGGCCCACCCCAGACAACAACAACAGCTAAATAGAAAAATAAGAAAAATCGTAATTATGTAATTAAGATTTGTGACTGTTCAAAATATTCTTAGTGGGAGCGATTTTGATGAAAATTCTGGCATAATCGAAAGTTCAAAGCACTTGACGTACCTGAGGTGAATTGACGGTTCCACCAGACACAATGACCTCCTTGTTGACAGCGACACGTTTGTCACCATCGTCAGTACGAAAGAAAACTCCAACAGCTTTCTTATCTTGAATGTCAACCTGGACACAACAATTCACATTAGTAAACGGTTTTGGTTTTGCTTGAAGGCTTTTATAATGGCATGATTTTACCGATCCTATCTAGGACCAAATTTTTTTTAAATGCGAAAGATTTGAGAACTTGTGATTTACGGCCACTAACATAACTATCTTGTTTTCAATCTATACTTAAGTATTACCTTAGTAACATGCGCATTACATAATACAGTAAAATTGCTTCGTTTCATGGCAGGATGGACGTATGCCCTGGCAGTGCTGGCTCTCTTTCCATCAGCGTCAATACTTGCTGGTAAATCCCCGAAACCGATCTGATAAAAGCAATTGGCATAACATATTAAACCTTTGCATTAAAGTTAGCAACTATTTCAAACTGTTACGATTTATATGATCGTAGTTAGTTCACAGCATTTTGTGGCTTTTTATCGGGTTCGCTGTCAGACAAGTTTAGAACTGTCAAGCTTTCGTCAGGAGTAGCTCTGGCTTCTCCAGGAAAAAGTACCTAAGAATGAGACATAGAAGCGATTGTCACAAAGGGTGCGGCGTAAGTAAATGTTACTTTACTGAAGTTGGCAAAATGGATTAATATATCTACATTTTTGTTTTGATATTTTCATTTATCAGTTTGTTAGTTCAGTAATAAGTAAGTAAGCAATAACGAGCCTACTTACGATATCTCCGCTCATAACATCGACATTTTTGTATCCCAGTTCAAGTCCTAATAAGCAAAGGGAACAGAGAAACGTTATTGGAAATGAAATTAAAATGAATAAATAAATCATCCATACATTATCGTTGTTAAGATACGAATATAATACAGCAATTTTCACTTTGAAAGTCAATCTACCTGCTTCTATAAAGGCCGAAGACACCGTAGTAGGGCGATGAGGTTTGGATATCGTTACAGGCCCACCAACGTTATGGAATTCAGAACCGGCAAAACTGGGACTGTCAAGAAGAAAATCAAAAAGATTGCATGCATGTCAATAAACATGATCATGATTTATAATATGCGAGTAATATTATCGAAATGCAATTATCCTATAGGTTTTGCCTTTGATATACACGTTGTCGTCAAATTGCAAGTGTTTTTTGCAAACGTTGTGTCAATTTCCTTGCAGTATTTTTGCTATCTTACCTATTCTACAACTTGAACTAACGCTCTTGTCTGCTATATGTAATTGCACTCTAATTACATACAATAGTACTGAAAAGTCGCTGTGTATGTTAAAAAGTGTCAAATTGTTTAATCAAAGTGGGATTCACCTAAGAAAAGGTATATACTTATTATCAGTACAATATACTGTACTATAGGCTACTATTCATTCTCTTATTACCATATCCCATTTTCGGCTTTGAGGAAATACGGCAAAACATCTTTCCAGCTCCAGCCCTCACAACCCAACCTGACCCACGAATCATAGTCAGCGGCTGAACATCGCGTGAACACCATATAATTATGACTGCTACATCCACCGAGTACCTATAGAAGAAATCATAATTAGATATATGGAAGTCCAAAATGCCGTTGACAATCATAAACATAATGTTAAAACATTAGCTGGCAGTTATAGGCATGTAAATGTAACTTATTATTAGTTTCTCATTAATAGAATTATGAACATATCGATTGTTAAGGCCCGCAGCAGAACCGAGGGCATTAATAATGACCCCATTCATAAAGATCATGCGGTGATTTTATTTAATTAATATTCAACATTAAAGATATGTATTTTTCCAATCTCATGATTCGCCATGCTAAGTAGCCGTCCATCTGGCCAGCTCTTATAATCATAATCATACGCGCCGTTTAGATTGATGCGCGAGTTTTACCGCTTACCTTGCCACGACTCCATGTTAAATCTTCGTAAGCGAGATATGAATTCTCTTGTATCTTGCACTGAAATATATACATAAAGTTAATAATTATTATGAAGACAAAATCATTCTGACGTCAACACTACAATTAATAGGCATTTGAAGCATAAAATAGTGCGCTACGAACAGGCATAAACCCGTAAGCCTCAGTACACTTGACAGAAATTCGCTGGGTCAAGGCAGCCATGAAAACCATCTAGCAACAATCCATGACATGCAGCTAAACCATCACAACCAGGCTCAGCCCCCCGAGTTCTCGTACGGGTAACCGGGACAATAAGATTCTTCAGGAAAATAAGGACACGCATCATTATCTTCGATGAACTTCTGGTAAGAGCATTAAGAAAGACCATGATATATCACACAATATGTGCCATCTGGTACGTGCTTCTCATCCGCTGCCTTCAGCTTCCGACAAACTTGGTATCAACATGTAACGAAAATACACGTGCCCCTATGTAACCTTAAAAACAGTTGGAAAGATCCCGTTTCTTGATACACTCGTCGTTTATGGCAATGTCAAGCTGCTGGTGCATCGTAAGGGAACGCACATCAACCAAAATCTGAAATTGGGCGTGATAAGAACTTTGGTCAGGAAAGATAAGATCATCACAGAACACACAGAAAAGGAAGAGGGGGAAGCTAACTTCAAGACAGCGGGATTTTGAATATCGCGTGTTGAGATATGGTTGTTTGTATTCGTTTTTATGGTTAATATGAGTTTGTTTAAAATAAAATCATGTAATTCGTGCTTGATAATTATTTTTCTAACATATAAGACATAGTGTTGTGATTGCCGTACACTTCCTTTAACCTTTGGTTGTGATGCATTTCTGGTAGCTCGAGTTCTTACTGTTGCCCCGCATTCCCGCGCCGAAATTTTCGGCAGAGTGCTATACTATCGTAAGTGCAATAGAATGTTATAGCTGCCATTTGCAACATTTCAATAAAATAAAATGTACTTATTTTTTAACCAATAACACTAGAAAAAGTCTAGAAAAACACCCAACTACATGTAAAGGTGATATCTTGGGGTTAGCTTAGTGGCCATCAGGCAAGTAAAACTTTACAATGAGCATGATGAGGGGATTGTGCTGCAAACAATAGGCGTTTTACAAAAGGCAGCTATTACATTCTACTGCACTTACGATAGTGTAGCACTCTGCCGACGTCGTCATGGTTGTTTGTGCTCATTTGTCGTCAGGCTTCATAGAATTATTGGGACGTCATTGTTTAAAACCATGTGATTCGTGCTTGATAATGATTTTTCTAACATATAAGACATAATGTTGTGATTGCCGTTCACTTCCTTTAATAAATCGGCCATCACAGACCATGAAGTATGATCTTAGATTGGGAGCCTGGAGGAGGCTAAGGTGTTAGGCAAGGAAGCTGACAGATATAAACGATGGATTCAGATCAGGAAGACAACAGTGAACAGATACGAGGGGCAATACAATCTTATTCATGCATTTGAGGATCTTTTTGGAAACCGAAATGGCAACCGTTGAGCAACCAGTATCATTTGCAGTAAACAGAAGATCGTCACAACATTAATAGCTTTGTTTAGATGTGAAATTTCTTCTACTATCATAGTTTCTAAAAACATCTTCTACTTAAGGGGCTATCATTCTTCGGAGAAGGGTGGGTCCCAAATTTACAAAAAGTTGGCGTCAATAAAATTGCCCCCCCCACCGATACACCTCACTCCTAAACAGGCTCAAATTGTATTGAAATCAGTCTTTTTTGAATAAAATAAACACACTATCTGTAGTTATCTTGTCATTCCCAACATTTCGGTCATCAAACATTGTATGACCCCCCCTCCAGTATATTTGGGACCCCCACCCCTACCAAGGAAAATATGAATATGATAAGTATAGAGTTTTGATAGATGAGACAAACAAGAAGATGATCATGAGTAATTGTAGGTTGATATATTCATGGCTTTATTCTACACTAGGCAAAGCATCCCTGATTCCATGTTTCTGTGCTACGTGGCCAGTGGGCCAGGGTGAACTTGAACTGAACTTGAACTGAACTTGTAATTTAATATGTATGTGTGCAGTGTGTGTGTGTGCAGTACATATATGCTATAGTATCAAAACATTACACCCCTCCCTTCTTTCAGTTTGTTTTGCAAAGCAGTCTACTTTAATTAAAACGCGATAAGTATATTGTTTATAAGTTCATAATCCGTGGTCAAGCATTCCAAGTTTATCGTCCGTGATTATTATTTCAAAATCCATGTTCGCATTCCGTAATCGTAGTCATAACATATAAAAATCCATATTCGCATTCCGTAATCGTAGTCGTAACGTATCTAATATTTTCGCTACTCTGATTGTCCATATCATATAATATAATGCGTTGAAGTACCTCTAGTTTTACGTTTATGGAGCAATGTCGTAGTCATTCAGACGAATGGGGGGACGTCGCTGGCGTGTTGGGTAACGACGAGCGATATTTTCGCCGTCACTAGCTTCCGTGTCACTGTCCTGTAGATTAGTGTCTTCAATGTCCTCCACTACCTTCTTGAAGAAAGAGGAGTTGCGGGTGACAGTGCGGTCTAATCGTTTTGCTGTTATTTGCGATCCTCTCACTCGAATTATCACGTATGGGTGTGGTTCGTATGGGGGTTGTAGTTTCCCGATGCGAGAGTTCTTCAGCAGCGCTTTGTCTCCCACCTGGAAAGTGGATCTTGTAGTGTGTCGTTTTTCATCAGCGTATGCCTTCATTTTGTTCTTTGCATCTTGGTCCTTTTTTCGAAGTTGGTCCGCGTTGGCATGTTCAGATGGTGTGCTTGGCATCTCGGGTAATTGAGTTCGAAAGTTGCGTCCATTGAGGATTTGAGCTGGACTTTTACCGGTCGTTGAGTGTGGTGTTGAGCGATATTGTCTTAAAAATGTCCAGAGTTCCTGTCGCCAAGGTTTGCCTTCTATTTGCGCTGCCTGTATTGACTTCTTGAGCGTCCTCATGAATCGCTCGACTTCCCCGTTGCCTTCGGGCCATAAGGGTGTTATTCGCTGGTGCTTAAACCCGAGATATTGAGCAAAGCGTTGAAAATTGTGGCTTTGAAAAGGCGTGCCATTGTCCGTTTTCAGGACCTCAGGAATTCCATGTTCAGCGAAGATCTTGTCAAACAGGGGTATCGCAGATATAGCGGATGTTGAAGTTGTGATTTCTACCGCAGGATATCGAGAGTACTCGTCATAAACTACTAACAGATAGTGTCCTGACGGAAAAGGACCGCAGAAATCTGCACTGACTTTACTCCACTTTGTCGCTGGGAGGTCGGACATAATCAATGGTTCTCTTTTCTGTTGAGGTACGGTGGCTTGACAAGGAATACAGCGCTTAACGGCCGTTTCTACTTTATTGTCTATGTTGGGAAACCACACCTTGCTTCTTATCAGTTCTTTTGTTTTGACGATTCCTTGGTGTCCCAAATGTGCTAATGATATTGCCTCATCTTGCAACTTCTCTGGAATGATGATTCTGTTTCCACGAAGCACTATCTTGTTGTCTAAGACCGTAATTTCGTCTCGTACATTCCAAAGTGAGCGATGGTCATGTTTGATAAGATGCCATTGATTATTATGATAACACTCAATGACAGTTTGAAGTGTAGGGTCCTTTATTGTCTCTTGTTCTATCATTTGAAGTGTCATCGCTTTCGGAGTCGCGTGTGTGGCAATAAAGCATACATACTCGTCTGAATCATTCAGTTCTTCAGCACACTCGGATAAGGGGTGTCGCGACATGAAATCAGCTGGGTTGGTCTTGCCCTCTTGATAGTCTACTGTCATGTCATATGGCTGAAGTTTGAGTAGCCATCGCTGTATGCGACTTGATGGACTGGATCGCGCTTTCCCGAAGATCGGTATGAGTGGCTTATGATCAGTTTTCACTGTAAATCCGCGTCCAAATAGATACAGGTGAAAGCGTTTCTCTACAGCCCATGTTATAGCTAGTGCCTCGCGTTCTATTTGGCTATATCGTTGCTCTGTTTCCGTAAGTGAGCGACTTGCATAGCAGATGTTCCGTTTATTCCCGTCGTTATCCATTTGTACAAGGATTGCACCCAGTCCCACAGGACTGGCGTCTACCCAGACTTCAGTATCTAGATTAGGGTCAAAGAATGCTGTCACTGTTTCGCTTGATAGAGAATTCTTAAGTTCTTGGAATGCAGTCTCATGTTTGGATTGCCATTGGAATGCATGTCCTTTCTGAGTCAGCTCTCGTAATGGTTGCGTTATTGTAGCTAGGTTCGGTATGAATCTTGCGCTGAAGGTTGCCATTCCCAATAAGCTGCTCACCTCAGCGGCACTTTGTGGTGTTGGGGCATTTTTGATAGCATTGACTTTCTTTGGATCTGCGGATACGCCTTCAGCACTGAAAACTAGTCCAAAGAAGTCAAGAGTGGTTTGGTTGAGTTCACATTTTGCTTTGTTTAATGTGAGCCCATTGTCCTGAAGACGCTGAAGTGCTGCTGACAGTCTTTTGTCATGTTCAGTACGTGTTGGAGCGTGTATTAGAATGTCATCCGAAATGTTTAGGACTCCAGGAATGCCTTCCAGGGTTTGTCTGATTGTGTTCTGGAAGACTTCCGATGCGCTGCTGATGCCAAAGTTCAGACGTTTATAGCGCTTAAGTCCAACATGGGTCGCGAACGTAGTGATGTAGCGACATTCTGGTTTTAACTCTAATTGGTGGTATCCAGAGTTGAGATCAAGTTTAGAAAAGTGACGTGATCCACTTAGCTCAGCGGTGATCTCTTCAATGGTCGGCATATCATGACGTTCGCGAGTTATAGCTTTATTAGCCTCCCGCATGTCAATACAAATGCGCACATCCTCGGGATTGTTTGGTTTTGGTATAACGACCATTGGCGACACCCACGGTGTTGGCCCTGTCGCATCTTCAATAATATCATTGTCCTCCAGCTCTTTGAGTTTCCTTTCAATCTTCTGGCGCAGATGGAAGGGGGTCTTCCGATACCTTTGGGCCACAGGGGGGTACTTTTCCGTCAATGTGTAGCGTCACTTGCGTATCTTTCAGTTTCCCTATGCCCTGGAATACCTTGGGGAATTTATCTAAGATAGTGTCAGGTTGCGAAACATTGTTGACAGTATTTAACTCCAAAAGCTTGAGTGCTATGGAGGTTTTGCGGCTAAGCAGGCAGTTGTTGGCTTTTCCAGAGCGATTAACATATACCTCACTTACTGTAGTGAGCTCGGGTGTTTCTATCTCTGCCATGAATTTACCTATGATGTTTAATGGCTTCTTAGAACAGAACGGCAGAAGTCTAATTTTGGTTTGCTTTAGCTTCAAGTTACTATTGTTTTGTTTAATGAATTTGAATGTTGCCTCGTCTATGATGTCGTAAGGGCACCCTGAGTCGACGCACACTTCAACAGGTACTCTTTCTATGTACACTGTGGTTAACGTTGCATCGACTTCGGTTGCCGGCTGTGTGTTTTCTGTACATTTGCCTACCTGATCTTGGGTGATTGTGTATACATACTCTTCACCCGTGTTTATACTACTATTAAAGTCATCAGTGTCCTCGACGACTGCCTTTACACGCTTAGCATCCGCGCTTTTATTCTGTTGTGATTGACAGACGCGTGCATAATGATTTAGCTTTCCGCAATTGTTACATGTCTGTCCTTTTGCCGGGCATTCTTGTTCATGTGGGTATACTTGCCTCCACATAAGTAGCACTGTTTATTGTTGCTTCGTTGTTCACGATTGCGACGCTGATCGCGGTTGCGTGGATGCTCGGTGGGGTTGACCATGTTGACGGTAGAGCTGGAGTTATCATGCATGCGATTTTCGACTCCCTTGGCACGATCATTAGAAAGTTCAATGGACCGTGCTAAGTCTAGAAATGAGCTTAGTGTTACTTCTGGCACCTTTTCCAATGCCCGTCTTCGCAAGACGTGAGATGTGCATGTGTCCAGAACTTGTGTGAGGATTTCTCTGTCCATATCGTGGAATTCACATCCCTTGCCAAGTTCTCTGAGTCGTGTACAGAATTGATCTATTATTGTTTCCCCTTGTTGTTGTTTACTGCGACGGAAAATAATTGTTTCATATATTTTGTTTTTCTTTGGGGTGAAATATGCGGTAAGGGCATCGACTGCCTTTTTATAATCCCCAACTTCTCCAGTATTTGGTAACGACTTGAAGATATCAGTCAATGCTTCCCCACCGAAATGGAGCAGAAGTGCCCGTTTGCGTTGGGCGGTTGTTATGCTAAATCCAATCATTGCATTTTCGAATCGTTCATGCCACTTTTCCCATCTAACTGCAAGCGTGGCAGGATCAGCATGTGGGTCAAATGAGGCCAACTGTGGCATACTAGCCATGGTTAAAAACCAGAGTATTACCAAACTGATGAGCATACTATACAATCATGTAAATGTTGTAGCACCTTTTGCCACAAATATTGAATAAGAATCACAGTTAAAAGAATATGTGTGTCTTCTTTATCCTCGTCGCCATTATAGAGTTTTGATAGATGAGACCAACAAGAAGATGATCATGAGTAATTGTAGGTTGATATATTCATGGCTTTATTCTACACTAGGCAAAACATCCCTGATTCCATGTTTCTGTGCTACGTGGCCAGTGGGCCAGGGTGAACTTGAACTGAACTTGAACTGAACTTGTAATTTAATATGTATGTGTGCAGTGTGTGTGTGCAGTACATATATGCTATAGTATCAAAACATTACAATAAGCATGGGATACAATAATCTTACCTTATAATCCCAATCTATCTTAGTCCTATGTAATGATGTCACTAGTCCTGGGCTATGTGTATCGATCCAGTCAAAATCAGACGGTCCTGCTTCGAGAAGTAATACGCTACGATTTGGATCCTCAGATAGTCGAGAAGCTACAACGCAACCTGCACTACCAGCACCACAAACAACATAATCGTAGGAATCTTGCAAATTGGCCATAATTCGGTGTAGATATAAATATGTTCAATCGACGAAACTGTTTTTGTTTTGACGCCTGTACATGTACCTTGACATGTACCTTGGCATAAATATGCAGCTCGTTGGACTTTGTTTACTTGACAGGAATAAAACAAAAATAATCATCCCATGTACGTGTGCATTCACTGAGGAGAATTCGTGTTTGATCTTTAACCCCAATGTTAATCTGTTCAATCCCAGCAAACACAAAACGTTTTCGACATCATTCGCAAAAGGTTATAAAAGGTTGTCAGAATACGTTTAAATGACGGGTTATATATAGGGTATATTAAGAGTATAAAACGTTTTCATAACCTTAAAAAACATTTTTTTTATAATCTACTTCTTAGCAATCAAAAATGTTTTACAAAAAACGTTTAAATATTGGGTTATGGTTATATAAAGGGTATAAATATGTTTTAATAACATTCCAAAAACATTCTTGAAAACTTGATAGAAAACATTCTAAACAGAATGTTATTTTAGGGTTGAAAAAATATTTTGCGAAAAATGTTTGCCCAAAATATTTTAAATAACGTTTTAAAAATGTTTTCATGACCTTTATATAACCCGACATTTAAATGTTATTAAAAGGTTTTGAAAAAACATTTTAAGAACATTTCTGTGTTTGCTGGGTTCAAATATTTTAACATAATGTTATTTAAGTATTGACACAACATTTGGCAAAAATGTTTGCAAAAATAGTTTACAATAACATTTTTTGAAAACATTTAAAAATATTGTTGTAGTGTGTTTTCATACAAAACGTTTTAAAACGTTATCATGACCTTTATATAACCCGACATTCTAATGTTATTAAAACGTTTTTACCTAAACCAAAAGCAAAAATATAACTTATTTACGTTTTTGTGTTTGCTGGGATGTTACTATTATCTGATAGGCTATTAATATCTCTTATAATTTAAGGGGCTGTGCAATAATTATGAACACACAGGGGGTAAAATTTCCATTCCAAACCGCTCGCCAAAAGTCGCTTCCCCCTCTCGTCCCCTCCAGAAATCGATTGTCCCCCCCTCTCGACCCGCCAAAAATCTTTGCCACCTTTGAACATGCCAAATTTTTGGGATCCCAATTTGCAAACCTTTAAATGGTAGCCGATGGATGTATGCGAGCGCAGGGAGCAGGAAAATGTGCATATTTAAGCGTTTCGTACTGTTTTCCTATTAAAGCCTTTTTCGAGCGTTTAATTAAAAAGGCCTCCCATGAATATGTGCCAAAAATCGGCGTGCCAAAAATTGCTCCCTCGAGGGGGGGGGGGCAAGCAATTTTTGGCAAGCCGAGAGGGGGCCAGTGATTTTGGGCACACATTCTTGGGGTGCCTTTTAAAACGCTCTAAAAAGGCCTAGGAAAACCATACGAAAACGCTTTTAAAAATATGCAAATTTTCCTGCTCGCTGCGCTCACAACATGTATATAGACCATTTAAGGTTTGGAAATTGGGATTCCAAAGATTTGGCATGTGCAAGGGACACATTCATGGGCACCTTTTAAATAAGACGCTAAAAAGGCTTGGGAATACAGTACGGAAACACTTTAAGGCCTGTGCAATAATTATGAGCCCTGGTTGGAGGGTAAAGTTGGGGTGGGGACATTTTTTGTGAGCCGAAATGGGGGGGGGGGGGGGGCAATTTTTGGCAAGCGGGGAGGGGGAAGCGATTTTTGGTACATATTCATGGGTGCAGTTTAAATAAGACGCTCTAAAAAGGCTAACAAAAACAGTACAAAACGCTTTCCAATTTTCATGCTCTCTGTGCTCGCAACATGTATATCTAGGCCATTTAAAGGAAGCCTCCGGCAATCACAACATTTTGCTTTATATGTTAGAAAAATAATTATGAATAACGTGATTTTATTTTAAACAAACTCACATGGTGCAATGACGTCCCTGTAATACAATGAAGGCTGGCGACAATTGAGCAAAAATAACCATATATGTCATTGCACTAGAAAATTTCGGCACGGGAATTTTGAATATCGCGTGTTGATGTTGAAATCCGGCGCTACTGTTTTATGGTCGAAATGAACTTGTTTTTTAATAAAACCATGCGATTCGTGCTTGATTATTATTTTTATAACAATTAAGGCACAATGTTATGATATAGCCGGAGACCTCTAAGGTTTGCAAATTTCGATCCCAAAAACTTGAGCCAAAGCGATTTTTGGCGGGAGCAGTTTTTGGCATGGAATTTGGAAATTCCCCCTGGGGCTTTATGATAATTGCACACCCCTTAAATATTCAAATTTTCCATTTTAGGGTTGGGATGCCAAAATGTTGGCGGCGTCCCGGGGGGGCATGCGATTTTTAGCGGACGGTTTGGAAATTTTACCTTTACCCCCGAGGCTTATAATTATTGCACAGCCCCCCCCCCCCCCTTTCCACCAAACCCCGGCATATCCCCCTTACTAGTGTTAAGGTTTGTCACATGTTTCTCGCCCCCCCCCCCCTCACTAGGCTGGAATCAGTTCATATTGTAGGCCTTGGCTATATTAAATTTAATTAGACAATATCAATCACTTTCAAGTATGGCCTTCTAATAGTAGACTAGGGTCTATCCCCATCACAATTTTCAAATAAAAAAGGCCCTCGTCGTTTTATGCTTTGCGCGGCTTTTTGCGAACTACCCCCCCCTCGCCCCTACTATGACTATAAACTTTAAAATTCTGATCTGCAGTAATGGGGTCAATAATGTTTTTGACGGACAAGTGCCACATTCTCCGACACCACCCCCAAGTATTTCTGAACACTCCCTTAGTTCCCTGCAATGGCAAGGCTGCAATGATTCGCACACATGCACCGAGTTTGCTGCCAAGATAGGCTTTTGTAATAAATAACTGCTACCTTGTGTTGCTATCCTAACGGTTCAAGAGGATCCATCGATAGAATATCCCCTTGGAGGTGAATCACGCAAAAAAATACACAAACCATCAAATTTACATATTGTAATCAGTGCATCAGCTGTTTTTAACGAGATCACGTACATAAACCGAGAAACCTATTAAAATATTTCTAGATTTAAATTTATCTCTTGAATAAAATAGACTAATAGGCATATTTCATTTCATGAGAGATTACGAGAGAATGTGAGGTGTAATAAAGTTTTGCATAATTTGCATAGCCAATAAATGTGGCTGGCTAGTGAAGAAAATGTTATATAACATTTGTGATCCTAAATTAATGGATTTAATACAAACACTGATAGAAATACCTCCCTCATGGATGAATATTTGATCAGATTACTATAAGGAAGAGGGCATGAATAAGTCCCGGACAGTGTCAATCCTTGTTATTTTGTAATATCAATTGTTCTAGTTTGTTGTGGAGCTATAATTTGTATTTTAACAAAATTGATAAAGGGTGAGGCGTTCAGCAATCTAAAGAGATGTCTAAAAAGGGATTTTTTTAGAAAAAAACCCTATCATTTGCACATCCCCATGTTTTACTGCATCATATCAATTTGTAAGCGCTCGATCTTTACAGTCTGGCCACATAGAAGCACAGACCAAATCTGTGGCATCGGGGGTCGATGCTTTGCATCACACGCACTGCGTGTTAAAAAGAACGTGGTGCGCTCAGCAAGTACAAATCGCGCAGCAGCTGGCACGCCAAAAAAGCATTTACACACGCATTGCACTGAAATGTTTATTCTCATACCTACAGTTTCCGAGGTCTATTTCCTTTGTACTTCTGTGTGGACAGACTGTAGCAAAGTCATAGTTCATTGAATTTACAACCGAATGACAAAACGGGCGAAAATAGCAACTTTTTGTACTAGATTTGCATTTTAAAGAGAATTAGCCATTGCTCATTAAAATGAGGCTAGTATACATGGTATATGGACAATATAGGTGTGCTCTTTCATTTAATGACATAAAATTTGAAACATATTGTAAGGAACACTTAAGGGATCTGGAATGAGCGTTTTGACAGTATTTTTGTGAGACATGAGAGCACATCAGACATATCAAATTGCATTCTGAATACGAATAATGTCTTTCTGATATCAAATAATTTTAATTTTTTGAAATTCACGATATAATACAAATTTTATGAGAAATTATTAAAATTTGATATTTTTCACATTTTTGATATATAACAGTCCTCGAAGTAAATTTTATAAATCTAATGATATATTCTTAAAGTGTATGTAGCTGGGAGGAAAAGCCGACGATCAATTGAAAATTATGACCTTTCATGTTGAAGATATGTATTTTTTCCCCAACTTTTGGGTGTATCTTCAATACGAAAGGTCAAAATTTTCAATTTGCCGTCGGCTTTTAATCCCACCTACATACACTTTAAGTATAAATCATCATTTATAAAGTTTACTTCGAGTACTATTAAATATCAAAAATATCAATTTTAATCATTTGCCATAAAATGTGTATTACATTGCGAATTTCAAAAATGAAAATTATTTGATATCAGAAGGACATTCTTCGTATTCAGAATGCAATTCGATATGTCTGATGTGCTCTAATGTCCCACAATAAATACTGTCCAAACGTTCATACCCTACCCCTTAAGTTTTTGACTTTTAAAACCTAACTTTTGGTCAAAAATTGTGCTAGGATAGGTCGTTGTCAACAGATTTACCACATTCGCCTTGCTATATAAACATTGAATTGCATTATCTGTTGAGCTAATGAGAAAAGTGCTTTAGGGGAAGTGTTAGCTTTCATTTGATATTTAAAAAAATGGATGAAGGGTACACTTGAGGTTTTGACAAAAACCAATCACAGAAGCCTATTTTCCACTAGATCTCACACAGCTCTTATGATGCTATGTACTCAACCGTGTAGTATAACCCCATACTGCGTAGAGACTAGACTTGCTGTGCTTGGAAATTTCTGTGTGCTCGGGTGTATCGAGGTGGAAACTGTGCGTATATGCATTATAAGAGAATCATTTTTGTAGTCAAACCTTTTCATAATTTTATGTTTTAATTTGTTCTTATTTAAAATTGTTCAATAAGAGTTAAAATTTTCACATTATACGATGTTTATTTTATGTTTCTGTTTTGACGCCTGTACATGAACCTTGAAAGCAATTCACACAATGACTGGAATAAAACAAAGATAACTGTGCATGCACTGAGGAGAATTCATGTTTCACCTTTAACCCCAAAGCCAGTGTTAATCTGTTCAATGTTACTATTATCTGACTATTAATATCTCTTATAATTTAAACTTTTGTCACTTAAACATTAAAAATTGTAACCAATTAAATTACCAAATAAGGGTCAAACTGATATGACTGTTAGGGGCTGTGCAATAATTATGAGCCCTAGGGCGGGTAAAATTGGGGAGGCAAGATTTTTGGCCACCCAAAACGGAAACACTAAGGGACTGTGCAATGCTTTTGATAATCAAAATTCTCTTAAATTCATCCCTATACCAAAAGCAGATAAGCTGGTTCTCTTGATTCTTTCAAGATGGGTTTGTGAGAATCAATTTTCATGATTTTGATTCATGCAAAGTTCGAAGAATGGCACCGATGTCAAATCCCACACATTCCATAGACTTACGTGTGGACAAACTTAATGTTGACTATTTGACGTAAAGCTGGCGCCACTTCTTTTATTTGAATTCTTTTTCATTCATATTTTCACCAATTCTCTTAGAGAACTGGTCTTTCAAAATATGCAACAACAGTTTGAAACAGACTTTTAAACTTTGAGGAATAAACCTTTGAGATTGGGTAAAGTCGTTTTTGGACCAACCTGCACTCCAGCAAATACCAAAATTTTACAACAAGGTTTAAATATCATTTTTGAAAATGTGATGCAAACCATACTTAGGGATGAAATCAAGACTCGACATTTTACAATGACGTTTTAAAAACGTATTCATTTTGTTTGTTATTTCGCAGGTTGCCATACCATCTTCGCGGTGAAAATATTTGCTCATATTTTTTGTTGCATGAAATATATTGACTGCAGGGTGAAGTTCTGGAACCTCTCCCCTCAGTCCAGGGCTCTCATTATTATCGCTGTTATCTGATCTTCTATCATTTGAATTTGTCACAACAATATCATTGACTTTGTATATGAACAGTATTTATTGTGTATTAATGTTGTCAATTATTTTGTTTGCCATTTTGTTGTATTAATCAAAAGAAGAAAAAAAAAACAGTGTGTAATTTCTGCTTAGAATAATTTTGTGCAATCCTGTGCTGCAATGTATGTCGTTATGTTTTTTGCTCACTTTGTGATCCATTAAAGATCACATGCGACACACTGTGCGGCATGGACCTAAATATTTGTTTTGTATTTTCATTGCTGTATATTTCACATGTTAATCTGTCCTTTTTTTTCGCCACTGATGTGGACTTTCACACATCTTTATAACTGTGCAATATACATAAACTTTTTTTTACCTCAGTCATTTTTATGAAGCTGGTTTATATTTGATTATGTATATTAGACATTGCTGCCATGTGTTTATGCTCTTATGTTTGTTTTTGTAAAGCGATATGAAAACCAGTTTTTACTATGTAAATTTTGCATGCAAGTAATTAATTTTATCGATTCAGTTGATTTTGTTGTTTTTTGTATAGGTTAAATTTATGAATTTCCTCTGTCAAAGCCTACTATGCGTATTCCACGTTTGTTGTTTTGTTCTTTTGTGCTTTAAAGCACTCCATTTCTGTGCAATATGCATTGTATGTTTTCCAATTCCTTGCCTCTTGCACTTGTGCCTATTTCACATTTTCATTTTGCTGCTTCTGCGTGTGCCTTTTTTTTGTTTTGCTCCTTGTGAAATATGCACCTTGTGTTCTTTTGGCTTTGATTTGCATGTTTTTGTTGTATATTTCACATGCTACTGTCCTCCTTTGCTCGCCTCTGACGTAACTGTGCAATATACATCAACTTATTTCTTTATTAATTATAGAATGTTAGTTCGTATCTTAATGCTGTATATTTATATATTGTTGCCCTGTGTTTATGCTTTTATGTATGCTTTGTAAAGCGCATTGAGATTTGTTTGTAACGCGCTATATAAGATTAAATTATTATTATTATTATTATTATCTTTATAGAACCAGGCATTTAAATGTTATTAAAAGTACGTACGTGTTGAATAAAAATTATTTTTGAGAACATGTTGTGTTTACTGGGACTGTCACAGAGCGCTATGTTTAAAATCATGTGCCATTTCCTAAAGAAAGTCAACTTTTACGTTTTTAGCGACCCATTAGATCGTCTAGTATTCCATGATAAAATTGTGATACACTATAGTGACGTCACCAGCAAAAGCCTCATACTCCACAACTTGAGGTCATATTTGAAGCTAGGTGGTTTAATGAGGGTTATTGAACTTACGCTATACAATTCCAAATAAAATTGACACCGTTCCCCATCGCACCAGTTCTAGCCCAATATGTCTGCATAATAATGACCCTTGAATATTTCAAAATTTGAGGTCAAATTTGAGGAATGATTGGTATAATCATAGACCATTTAGGTCTATGGTATAATGCTGGTGGACAATATTAGTAGCTTTACAGAGATGGTGTCACCACTGGTCACTGTACCAATGATAATGATGAAGTTTACAATACAAAGTCATGTTACTGACTCAGTCAACACTAATTATATTTGCACTTGACTGCGCTAGTAACCTTCCGCTAGTAAATCCTGAGCGTTGCGTAATTTCTTGTCGTAGCACAGACCCTAAATAGTCAACCACATTTGCACGGTAATTTTTGTTGGACCTGAGAGCACATCTGGCACACCAATTTGTACGAACAATGTCCTTCAAACATCGTCTGGTCCCAATAGACATTCAGATAATATTTGAATTATATATCCTTCAAATTAATCAAAGAAGATTTCAGTTTATGGAAACGCCAGTACCTACGCCAGCAGTAAAGGTATTATTATTACTGACGACCATTCTTGATGAGATCAGCACCTTTTTCCCCAATCATTATTGTTGGCGCATTCGTGTTTCCGGATGTAACATTTGGCATAATGGAAGCGTCCACAACTCGCAGACCTTGGATGCCGAGAACCCTAGTAAACAAAGAGGAACGGAGAAGAAGAAGATGATGATAATAGAGATGACATTAAAGAAAGATAAGGAAGAAAGTCATTGTTTTAAAGGTCATGTGTCTTGAACTCGCCACCCAAAAAAGGTGGAGATGTTACGCTTTTCCAAATGTGAATCAACTTAATTGATGATATCTCTGCCTAGCAAGAAGGTATTGCCAAGCTTTTTTTTTCATTTTATAGCTAAATATAATGTACTTTCAGCCCTGTAAAAAGTATTTCTTTAGCCTTATAATACTGACACTGTGCTTCACAGAATTCAGAATATGCAGAGTACGGAGGTGGGGGATGTGGAGGTGGGGAATGTGAAGGTGGAGTATGTGGTACACACGAACTCTATGGGATTGATTTTTAGTGTATAATTTGCATAACACTGCTTCTGCAAAGACTGTGATTTTGACTCTATTTACCATCTAAAAGACACATGACCTTACAGCTAAACAATTCTACTAATTGTTTTTAATCATATATAATTAGTTTATTCTGGGAAAGTGAAATTCATGGGGTCAAAATCAACAAATTTGCAAAAAGTGGACATTTTCGTAATTTTGAGTTTTTAACTGGGGGAAACCGGGTGGGGCGGGTTTTTTTTTTGGGGGGCAAGAGTTCTGACCCCGCCATGCACCTCCCTCCATGGCGCCGCCACTGCGTGTAGTAAAGGGTCGGTTTTGAACAGTTGCAATAGCCCCTATACAAAGGACCCTGTATAGATTTCTGGAAATGTATCCAATGAGGTACTTGCTTTATCGCGCGCACCTTTTTCAGTCAAATCAAGGATTTTCATGATATTGCCGCATGGTTAATAAATCGACAAAAAGCAAATGTAATCAATGTCAATAGGGAATCAATATGGATTCGCATCAAGTACTACAGTAACCATCCCTTGCAGAAATAAATGTGAACATTCAAGAAGCAGTGAATCTCGGGTTTCGATGGTGGAATTAAGCAAACGTCAAAGAGGACGGATCATTGGGACTGGGACAGTCCGTCGAGTTGGGACTTAACCAATCGTAGAGAGATGGAGACAGGTATGAAGATATAGGAAACGTTGATGACCATCCCTGTAGTGGCCGTCCGAGAATTACACCTGGGTGCTCCTTAAAAGTCCGCGTTTCTCTCTGATGAATTATGTTGTGCTTGATGTAAGTGATTATTGTTCCCCACTGAGATCAGTTTTTCTTATTTTATGAAAACGGCACACAATGAAGAGAATAACGTATTAGATACCCATCCAGAGAATTATGCAGGATCCTTCGCATGTGGGCAACTACAACCTTTGAAATCTTTTGACCCTTTACCATTCAAAGGTTTTAACTTTTTTTCAACGAGATCGCAGAGCAACAAGTGACGTGTTCAAATTGAGTATAAACTGCTGCTTCCAGTAAATTTTTTAATTTGCTCAATGCCCTTTTAGGTTTTAAGAGCAGTTTATTATATTAGACTAAGTTCTAAAAAAAAGGTATCTGGATATGTACTCCATCATCGTCTCCACGGATTACGTATTATTATGAACTTGATAAAAAGTATTGCAAAATATTAACCTAAGCTGAGGATCCACCACTGCGGTCTTGTCTTCGGCAGCTCCCATCTTACATGTACCCGAGGGGTGGAATAGCGTCCAGGCATAGTGGCGGACAACGTCCTCAAGATTCTCATCGGACCACTCATCATACGTACTATCTGGCATCTTGAAACAGTTCATCTTACATCTAAATAAATTAATTGCATTTGTTAAGTAATTTAAATTAGGGAAATTGAACAGAACAAACGGCTTTTGAGAGCTAAGGCTACGCCCTTGACGTTGATGTAAGCATCGTGCCACAACGGTATTTTCTAATTGCCAAAGAGGGCGCTTTTCACTTTGAGACAGGCTGTACTCGTAATAAATAGTTACTTACTCAAATGGTGCCATAGCCTTAGTTTCCGTGACTTTCTTACCAAGGCGGATTCCCTATTACAAAAACATGATTAAACGAAAATTAAACGAAATCGTATATTTCGATTTTGATAGTCAGAAATATGATGTAAAATGTTTTGCTGGTATATTTGGTTGGATCATTATTAGAAGTCTTCACCCATGGTAGAAAGCTATCAGATCACTTGTACACTTTTAAAGAATTTAATTAAAATACAATTTTAAAAATATAATTGTAAGTTAAAACATAATTTACCAACCTGTATGAGTGCCTTGACGTCATATGGGTTTTCCAAGTAGTTTGGATCTATGATCGGTGGATCCAATGGATCGTTACTTCTCAGTTTGACGGATCCAACGCTCTTTGGATGCAACAAAGTATTGAAAAATGTAAACCCTACTTTGCGCATGCGTTCTTCCCTGGTTGTGTCATAACTTATGAACGGGAAGAACCTGAAACAGGATGGAAAAAAACCCAAAAAGAAACGGAATAAATTTTGGAGAGAGAAAGAAAAAAACATTTATAACGTCAACGTATAGCGGCGCCGAGCTAGTATTTCAAGGTGATTACATAAAGGGAAACTCGGGAAGCTGTAACGGTTATTTGCGTAGGCTGATGTAGTGCTACGAACGATTTTGTTCATAATCCAGATTGCTCTAAAAGAGAACAAAAATCTTTAGATATACTAGTACACTAAATCTCAGTCATAAAACTAAAAATGTTCAAACTCTTAAATAATTTTACACGATAGGTTCTTGTCAAAAGCATATTCAGTGATTTTTTGTACAAAATATCTTATTTAACTGCACCACCGACCGATCAACAAAATATAAACGTCTATTTTATCATGTCTAATTTATAATAAATTTCATAAAACAATCACCCATCACCCCAATCATGCATTTTCCATTTTAGATGTCAGATTTCGTCTTTGCCATTTGTTCGCTTCAGTAGCACACAATGCCTGTTCCAAGTATCTGACTTTGGGTGAATTGTAGGGTGTTCTGGTTCAGTAATTGCTCAAAGCTATTCCATTTAAAATCCACACTACCCCTGTGGAAGATTTAGCTAAAGTCTGTCACAGAGGGAGTATTATTTTTGAATAGAATAGACAATTGGGTAACTTTCATGTGAAATACTCACTCCAGTTGTGGAAGATATATGTAAAGCCATAATACAGGGGGAGTGTGGGTTTCAAAATGATTACTCTGAAAAATTACATTTGAAAAAATTACTCCCCCCGTGGAAGATATTTCTAAAATCTTCCAAAGGGGTAGTGTGGATTTCAACTGGAATAGCCCATTCAACATGGTTTATCTTACTTAGGATCCTTGTACATGTTAAAGTCAAGGGCATCGGGCCCAAATGGATAGAACTCGCTGAGGAAATGGATTTGCATATCTGGTGCGTCACCATCCGGCTGTCGAAAAATAATGGGAAAATCATCATTACCTTAACCTGAAAAAAAAATGTTTCAGTGCTCTCTTGTGAATCTTAAATACCCTTTAGAATCACAATACAACATTTGTAGCACTTTATAAGGAAACGTTTTGGCAACAACTGTGACATTTTATGAATTAAAATTCGATCGACTAAAATCATCTTTATTTTACTGAATTTGACCGTACAATTCACAAAATAATAATATTAATATTAAGACCTATAATTTCCTATTTTATCAATATTTCTATATGATCTTATTTCATATGGTGCACTGAAAATGATTGTTGGGTGACGTCTTTCATTAATTTGTTATTAAAATTTTGAATTTATGACATCGATCAAAGCTCAAACATTGGGAAATACAATACATGATTGCTGAACAGTTGGATGAAATGAAGGTAACAACGTTGAGTGGTTGGGATTTGCCCATCAGTTGGTAAGGATACATATTTCCATAACGTTGGGCAAAAAAAAAACTTTTTGCAGTGAATGTAAATAAAAAACAAACAAACAAAAACAAACAAAAAAGTGAAATTACTGAACGCACTCACCTCCTCCAACCCTGATTTAAAAAACGCAACTCCTTCACAACCATTAGTCCCTGTAGCAAACTGAATTAAAATATAAGCAATATATGATCTTAATCCGAACAGGGTAACTTTCTCGACACAACATATTTTCAATAAAAAAACACATTCTGTCATCTTATTCTGACATTCTGTCATTCTGTTATCTATACCATTTTCCACCCTGATGTGGCAATGACGTCAACGCGTTCACGCAGCTATTTTGTGCGGGCATCTATGCGGCGTATTTAAGCGCGTGCGTGTGTATGCCAGCGCTGTGAGCGAACGCTAGCGATTTGAAACTGCGCCCAATGAAAGACGCATTGACGTCACTGTTACAGGGTGAAAATTATAATATACTAGTTGCTGGATTGTATTTCGGTTGGGTAGTGCTTAATTTACATTAAAATATTCCTTAAACATTGCTTCAGTGAGTTTGTCCGACTTTGTCTCGGCAAAGAACCATACGAACTGAATCCGTTGATCTATAGGAAATTTCAACTGTTTTAAAGTAAAGTTTAATATTGTCAATATATCCTAATTATAATCTAAAACAGCAGTCACGCTTGTCAAGCCATGTAATCCATGAATGTTCATACCTAAATGTAGCGTGTGCAGTGAGTGAACCAACTCTATTGTTCAGGGAAGCACATCATTCTTGAACAAAGAACACATGAGCTTGCTTTTGTGGGTTTGATACACACGTATATACAGTTGCACAGTAAGGTCAATGGGTCATCAATAATGCTGTTTTTGGTATAATTCTAAAAGATCAATCTATGTGAATATGTTCTCCATTTTGGTATGAAGTAGGGAATATTTGAGATATGGCCAATTCACAATGTTAAGTTACTTTTGGGACACGCTGTACTATGGTATATACGTCTCTCGATTGTTCGCCTCTTCCAAGCCCTGTCCTGCTACCACATTATGAGGAACCCAATACCCCTAAATTAGTATCTGGATGTAGGACGTTACAAAACATGCTAAAGTAATAACATCAATCGGTATAAATGTGAACGCAATCAGGCCGAATATAACGGGTAATAGGTTAGGGTTAGGGTATACGTTTCTCCTATTCAAATGTTAACAACGGAAAAAAATATTGCACCCCGGAAATAGTCATGTTCTGCTGTAGGCCTAATAGGCCGTATTGAAATATGTTGAAAATAGGCCTATTGATCCGATGAGATGCACCTGCACGATTAACCACACTGCAATGCTTTCCGATGCTTGCACTGCGCCCGTCAGTACTCCGCGCACTACGCGATAGCGCACCGCGCACTACGCGATAGCGCACCGCGAGCACGCGATACGCACCGCGAGCACGCGTTAGTGAGCCACGCGAACGCGATAGCGCGCGGACAGAGGACGGACGGACACGCCATAATTAGTATTAAGACTAGTTATATGAAATGTTTTGACACTCGCTGATCTTGGGAGCAATGGATACTGAATTATAGAAACGGTATACTGTATACTAGTATATAAGATTATAACATTTAGTGATATATTTGTTTATCTAAATTCAACATCGTTTAATAGCTTGTTTGTTTGCTCTACTCACATGTGCACCTGTGTTGACTTCAGTTCCTTCTTTAACCGACACCTTGACTTGTAGAGCCACATGGTCCTACCAAAATGAGAAAATATTAATTTAAAAAAATACGGATTTGTGATAATCCAGCAATATATTGATTTTAACATATCAGGATATATCAATTTCAACCAATTAATTGAAGATTAATTTATCAATTAATGTCTAGTAACAAAATGGCCTGTATTATAGAAATTGTTTATCATCAGCATGTATGAATCTACATCTACATCTACATCCACATCTCACACACAAAATTATAGTATTATTTTGTAGTGTAATATTGTTATCTCATTCGTACATTATTAGGTATTTGAACATTAATACTAATTCATTCTAAAATTTTTACTCTATATAACATTTTTTTTGTACCTACGTGTGTTGCGCACTGAACTGAACTGAAATTATTGCTTGTATTTAATTACAGGTACAATTTATAGTAAGTCTATTAATTACATGCACTGATAATATGCAGAAAACAAAACAACAACAAAAAAGGATTATCACAATGTATAATGCATAAAATTCATTACAAATTATACAAATTTCAAAATCTATACGATGTCTTGTACTGGAATTGACATCTGGTTGCGCATTTATGAATGAGTAGAACTGGGCCAAGCGAAAAATGACTTGCGGAAGAAAATTTGATGCAACTTTTAACCAAAATCTCCGAATGACACGAAATAAATTTTCTTGTATCGATGATATATGACTAATAATGAAATCGTTTTACGCCAAACTGCTTTAAGTTAAAGAAGACAGTAATTTCTGATTATAAAATTGTCCGTGATATACCCTGTTCTGTAACAAATCAGAGTTTATATTACTTTGCGATTTGACGTCTGATGACGTATTATCGATAGGCATATCTTTAGCAATGTTCAGGTTGCGTCATGCGCAATGTATATGTGCGCATTGATGAACTGCGCAATAAAGAAATGATAACACCATCCAATGCCATCAGGGATCTAATCGGAAATCAATTGACTATCCTGTTAACATGGTAAATTCCTCACCTGTAAGTTCTTTCCAACAGGAAGATCAGCAACACAGTCAATCCCAACATCATTCAGGTGTTCTTTGGGACCAATTCCTGACAACATAAGAATCTACACAGAAGATAGAGAAACGAGAAGAAAATCCGGGAAGAGAACGAATACTTGTTTGTTTGTTCGTGAAACGGTGTGTGTGGCGCATTAGTTCAGAGAACTCCAACTGAACAACACACGGATACAACGAGGACTTCGTGTACAAAGAGGACCTAAACATGCGTCATCAAAACGTAAGTCCTCGGTAAAACGTCCAAAAAGGAGCTCATACTCTGTACCCCATCTATATATGAGATATGAGTCGTACATGTCGTATGAGTGTTAACATGTTCCGGGACGTGTTCGGTATTAACCCCGACATACAGAGGACATTCAGGATTCTTCGGAAATATGCGTAAATGCAAGTATGCAGAGAGGGGGTGTTTGCTTGTCATTTCTTTACATTGGGTATCCCTGTTCTTTTGTATGGCCCGGACGTCTTTTTGTGATAATTATTCGAACATATTTCTTTATTGAAACAAATTCATCAGCTTTGGTAATTAATGAATGAGAGTTCTTCATTTGTCAAAACCAAGTGACGAAACTTTACTATTTTCTTGCTGTCAGTTTCATTAGTGAACCAGGAAGCACGTTGTTGTTGTTGTCGTGGTTGTGATGATCGTTGTTCTGATGATCCAGCAGCTGATGACTGGCTGGAAGTTATGTCACTTCCGGTAGCGATGTTAGTCTTGATAGCAGATTCTAACAGTGGATCTACCAATCTAAGTCACGTGTATGATCCACTGTTGGAGGTTGCTAGTAAAGCTAACATCGCTACCGGAAGTAACATAACTACCCACCGTAGCTATCATCTTAACAACGACAAGCTTGGAAAAAGTTAGTAGTTCACTGACAAAAATGTCAGCAGAATATAGTAATTTGCTTTAATTGGTTTTGACAAATGAACAACTTTTTGATATTTTTTATTCCTATATTATTACATTTTTGCCTTGTCAAATATAAACGTAGTAAACACACATAACATATACTTTGAATTAAAAGCAAAGTGATTGTCAAACATTTTGCTTCCAGAGTAACATGATAAAGTATCTACTATTAGGGTATTTTTTGTTGTATTTAAATCAGTCCGATCCTAAGGTGAAACGCATCATCTCCTGGTAATTACAAAGCAGAACACTACAGGAATACATGAGACAGATATATTTACCTGCGGGGAATTAATGGATCCACCTGACACGATCGCTTCTTTGTTCACTTTAACCACCTTATCGCCTTCCTTGGTACGGAAAGATACACCAACCACTTTCTTATCTTCAATGTTAATCTTGTTGACAAAACATACCAAAAGGTTAGAAATTACAAAATTTTTAAGGAAAAAAAGCATCTGAAAATAGTAATTGTCATCTGGCAAATTCGATATAACTTTGATCCGCATGGCATAGAGTAAACGCATCGTATACGTCTTTGTTAGTCATATGCATACAACACTGTGCTGTACACTAAAAAACGGTTAAATTCTAACAAGTGTTCATTACCTTCGTGACCATAGAATTACATAACACAGTGAGGTTGCTCCTCCCCATGGCAGGATGAATATAAGTACGTGCTACACTGGTTCGTTTGCCGTCTTCATCTATAGTCATTGGGAAATCACCAAACCCAATCTGTGAGAAGGTTTTAAGATAACAATAATAATTATGTCAATGTTTCTACTTGGTTAATATGGAGAAAACAGAGGAAACTGATTTAAGCTCAAAATTTAAAACATTAAATGGCTAAAGTTATAGAGGAAGACTAGAGCAGAGAAGATGTAATGATTACTAGTGTAAGCACAAAAAATAATATATAAACTAGAGATAATTTGCGCTCACAGAGCGCAGACAATCGCAAGGCATGTAACCCTTTAATGGCCGTTTGACCTGACCTTTGACCTTAATGTTTCCCGGGTCACGAGGTTTGTTGTCACCGAAATTAAGCCCCCATACCCCTTACAGACAATGAAATTACGGTATAAGATTTGACCCCAGATAACCTTTGACCTGACCCTGCAAAGTGTTCCAACATATTCTCCCTGGTCATTAAGTTTGTTGTCACCGAGTTTGAGCCTCGTACCTCTTACAGATGTCCAAAAAATGCATTTCTAAAATTTGACCTGACCCCTACAAAATGTTCCCCTGGTCATGAGATTTGTTGTCACTGAGTTTGAGCCCCATATCCCTTACAGGTGTCCAGAGAAGGAAATTGTAAGATTTGACCCAAGATAACCTTTGACCTGACCCCTGCAAAGTGTTCCAAAATATTCCCCTGGTCATTAAGTTTGTTGTCACAGAGTTTGAGTCCCGTACCCATTACAGATGTACAGAAAATGCATTTCTTAAATTTTACCTCTGCATGACCTTTGACCTGACCCCTGTAAAATGTTTCCCTGGTCATGAGATTTGTTGTCACTGAGTTTGAGCCCCATACCCCTTACGGATGTTGAGATAATGCAATTGCAAGATTTTACCCCCTTAATGACCTTTGACCCCAATTCTTTGTACAACTTTTAGACACTGGCTAAAGGCGATGCAGGTATGCAAGTGACGACATTGTGTTATGTAATTTGTGGAAGAAGAAGCATTTTTAGTGAAAATCACATTTTGGTTATAATGACCTTTGGATGACCTTTGACCCCGAGTTGGTCATGTAACATTTGTGCCCACACCCAATGGTCCTTGTGACCAAATATGGTCACATTGGCTTAAAGCATATGGCTACGATGGCTCATTAAAAGTTTGACAGAAGAAAGAAAGAAGAACTGACCAAAAACAGAACACTCGCAAATTGGAAATTTGCGATTGTAATAACAAATCAAGTTGACTATAATGACCGCAAGGCTGCTTTCTTCAATTTGAGGTATCAGTGACGGCAAATGATACAGAAATATCCCATTTATGAAACTAAAATCGATGGAAGGTACAAAATTCAAAACTTGCATTCTTTTCTCTGTGTCAGGTGGCGCTGTGTAGCGCTGCTGTGGTCTTCACAAGAGTACGCCATCTCACTCGATCCGATGCCAAGTGTGTTGCACCTTGCATTCCCTGGTTAGAAACCAGCTTCACGTCATTAGTCCAAGATGTTGGTGGACGTCCTCTTCCTCGTTTGCCTTCCATGGCCCCTTGCAAAATCTGTTTTTCTACACCTCCATGTTTCCTGACAATATGGCCAAAGTACTTCAGCTTTCTCTCCATTATGCCGCTTCTGATGGTTAGACTTGTACCAATCTTGTCAAGGATCCAGGAATTTGTTCTCCTGTCTTTTCATGTCACTCGTAGAAGCATCCTGTAACACCACATCTCAAAAGCATCTACTCTTTTCCTATCATTCTTGGTCATAGCCCAAGACTCGCATCCATAAGTGGCAATGGAAAACACAGTTGCACGAAGTAGGCGTACCTTGAGGTCAATGGATAGGCCTCTGCTTTTCCATATGCTTGACATGCCCTGCACAGTTGTCCTTGCAATAGCCAGTCTTCTCTTAATTTCAGTTGTGCTGTCACCACTGTTGTTAATCATTGAACCCAGATATTCAAATTGCTTCACCTCCTCAATCTGTTGTCCATCTATCACAAACTCATCACTTTTTCTCTCTCTGTCTACAACCATTATTTTTGTCTTCCTTGTGTTCAGGAGAAGGTGTTTTTCTTCACTGGCCTCTTTGATGCGCTTCAAAAGATCAATCAGCTCTACTCTGCTGCTACAAATAAGAGTGGTATCATCGGCGTACCTCAGGTTAGTAATTCTTGTACCGCCAAACTTCACTCCACCTTCAAACCCCTCCAAAGCTGTTCTCATTATGTCTTCAGAGTAGATGTTAAATAGGTTTGGTGATAGCACACAGCCCTGTCGTAAGCCTCTTCCAATCTTGAACCAATCTGTGTCTCCACTACTTGTTCTGACTGCCGATTCTTGGTCTTCATATAAGCAGCTGATCAGATCCACAAGATGACTTGGAAAACCCATCTTTTTCATAGTTTCCCACATCTGAGGGTGGCTAACACAGTCAAAAGCTTTACTGTAATCTATGAAGCACATGTAAAGAGGAAGTCTATGCTCTCTGCATTTCTCAATCACATTCCTGATATTGACAATTTGGTCCCTAGTACCCCTTCCTTCACGAAATCCTGCCTGCTCATCAGATATTTCCTGCTCCATTTTGTTCTTCATTCTCTTGATGATGATCTTCAGAAGCACTTTACTTGCATGACAAATCAGGCTGATGGTCCGGTGATTGGCACACTCTTTCAAATTTCCTTCTTTGGCAGTGGAATAAATACTGCCCTGCACCAGTCTCTCGGCCATTTCTTCTTTTTCCAGATGATACCACATAGACGCCACATTAGGTCTATCCCTTCTTTCCCAGTTGCCTTCCACAACTCAGAAGGTACATTATCAATGCCAGGTGACTTAGCATTTTTCATTTGTTCCATGGCAAGCTCAACTTCAGATCTCAATGGTGGAGGTTCTTCCTCACTCGTTTCACACTGTACATACACCTTGTCATCTTGTGCCTCAAACAGCTGGGAACTATACTGAACCCATCGCCTTTTGATGTCTACACTTTCGGTAAGAGTGTTACCTTTCTCATCATTTATAACATCCATCCTGGGGGTCCACTTCTTGGTAAGTTCTTTGGCAATACCAAAAGCTATTTTTGAGTCACCCTTACATCTTTCCATTTCCACATACTTCCTTTCGATGTAGTTTCTTTTGTCCTCCTTAACACTTTTGGAGACCTCTTTGTTTAAGCGTGCCCATTCTTCCTTTCCTCCATCTGCCTTTGCTCTCTTCCTGTCATCAGCTAGGTTTAAGGTCTGCTGAGAGATCCACGGCTGTTTCCGTTTCATCTTTCTAGGGATGTACTTCTTTGCTGTGCTCTGGACTGCTTCTTTCATGTCTTCCCACAATTCATTTGGGGTCTGCTCCTCTTCATTAACTTTCAGTAACTCATCAAACCTGTTCTTCACATCTACTGAATATTGAGTGGGAATGTTGTCAACATCATACCTGGTAGGTGGTGCATTGTCTCTCTTAGCTCTCAGTTTTAGTTTTACTTTGGCTACAAGTAGCTGATGGTCACTACCACAGTCAGCGCCTGGTCGTGTCCTGACATTTTGGAGTGATGTTCTCCACCTCTTCCTGACCATGATGTAATCGATCTGGTTTCTTGTTCTATCTCCTGGGCTCATCCAAGTCCACAGTCTCCGTGGATGATGCTGAAATAACGTGTTCCCAATGACTAGGTTATTAGCTTCACAAAATTCCTCCAGTCTGTCTCCACGTTCATTTCTGATCCCAAGTCCATATTGGCCTATACACCCAGTTTTCTCCTTCATTTTGCCAATCTTAGCATTCCAATCCCCCAGTACGATGAGTAAGTCTCTTCTAGGTATACTATCCATAACTCCTTGTACCATCTCATAGAAGTCTGTCATCTCACTCTCTGATGCATCTGATGTTGGTGCATACACTTGTATGATAGATATATTTAAAGGATGTCCTTGCAGTCTTACAGTCATCACTCTTTCATTTATTGGATTATATCCCAAAACGCACTTGGCTGTGGTTCTTTCTATTATGAAACCCACACCTCCACGTTTCCTTCCAGTATCTTTTCCAGAATAGATAAACATACTTCCATCATCTGTAGTGAACCTCCCTTGTCCAAGCCACCACAACTCTGTTACTCCTAGGATCTTAATATTGTTTGCAACCATCTCCTTCTCCACAACTTCAATCTTTCCTCCTGACATACTGCGTACATTCCATGTAGCAATATTTATTGGCTTCCTTAAAGGGGTGCTGTTCCTTTCCTTCCTGGGACCGTCAAGAACAGGACTTCCTGTAGCAGGCTTTAATCCTGATCTGTCATCACCAACAGGTGTACTCTGAGCAGCATCTCTCTCTTACACATGTTATTAGGTTGTTAACATCACGCATGCCATAATTGTCCATTATCCGTCAACATTATAGCCAACACTTGCCGTAGCGAAGCCCCGGCACTTAACTCATAAAACTCAACAGGGTTGCAACTTTTGAATATATGCCTTCTATCGGTTTTAGTTTCATAATTTGAGTATTTCTGCATTATTTACCGTCACTGATATCTCAAAATATAGAAAACATGCGCGCAATCATTAAATATGGCTACATTAATTTTCAAAATCGACCCTCACTTTGGCTATAAGGTCATTTACCAAAATATATCACCATTCACTAAGAATAATTATTATGTTTCTTTACAGTTTATATTTACTCAAAGGAGTTTGTACGCTTATTTTAATTCATAAAACACCAAATTGTCGATTCGAAAACAAATGTTCTTGCCATGGGGTTATTATTATACTCACAATGTCACCACTGTTCACATCCACTCGTTTAAATCCAAGTTCAACACCTTTGCGTATATAATAAACAAAAGGACGTTTATCATTCTTATAAAATGGTGCAGTTGTTAGTTTGTTTGAAAGTTTTGATAAATATTAATAGCGATAGTCGCGACTTTCGACTATGACTTGGTATCGTCGATTAATGACGACAATTTAATGTGTACTCAAGATAAGCCAATAATACATAACGTTTGGATAAATTGACACGAACTAATCATTTGACATCCAATAATTTTGCTGACATTGAAAATGGAAGCATTCTGTATTTAGTATAGTATGAACGCACAAGCGTTGGTGTAGATCACAGTTCTTCACTATCAGCTACTATCTATGTTTAGATGTGAACGTAGGTCTACATCCTCATGATGTACATACGTACATGTACGTACGAATGCCCCTTACGGATGAACGACGGTTAGCGGCAAGGCGTATGGTACTGCGCAACTTCTAAACGTAACGCAACGTAACGTTTTAAGCAACGACACGTACTGTATCGTGTTTTCTCAGTAATAATAAGAAATTATATAACAATATCTTATACGAGTACCTGCGTCGACAAAAGCGTCACCTAGTGGTGTTCCTCGGTGAGTTATCGTCAATGGACCTCCGGTGTTGTGGAACGCAGATCCTACAAGCTTCGGACTATCGACGTCATTGTTCACATCAGATCAGGGTACATGTATGATAAAAAAGATAAGAAATTTATTATTACAACCATGGACAAAAGTTGGGAATATATTTTCAACTTCTAACCATGACCTTGTTTAAAACGTGTTCTCAATAATATAACTCCCTAAAACATGTAAAATCAGCTTGGAGAAGGAAAAGGTGACAGGCTGGGAAATAAGTGGGGGCCAGGGGCCATTTAGCCTCTGGTTCATTGAAAATAGCCCCTGGTTCCCTGCAAAACCCTGTGAACCAGGGGCTACGGTATAGTCCCTGGTCCGGCGATTCTTATTTTCCCAGCCTGATTGAGTGAGGTATCAAAATGTACACAACAAATTTCATTGAATAGCCCTGGTTCATTGAAAATAGACACTAGTTTCCTGTAAAATGCTGTGAACCAGGGCAACCAGGGGCTATTTTTTTTTCACAATGTAACCCCTTCTTATTTCCCAGCCTGAAAGGGTATTCGTGATGAGGTGTTGTTCATGATGAGTTCTACAAGAAAGTATACATCGGTTAAACTGTTACAAAACATCTTGTTTTTTGCCCTTTTTTTCATAAAAAGGCACATTTTCCCCAAACTTCTATTTTTACTATTTAGGTTTATAATCCGAAGGGCCATAAGTCCGAAAAAGGTTCAAGGTTAAAGGTTACTTTATGGCATTTCAGGTTAGGATTGTAATGGTTAGATTCATGGTTAGGATTAGGGCTTAGGTTATAGGTTAGGATTAGGAAGAATAGGGTTGGGGTAAGAATTAGGGTTTAAACTAAGTTATTTGGTTTATCAGCCTGTAACTCTTGGTAAGCCATCTTGAACCCCGAACCCAGTATTGAAAAAAAGTAGAAGTAAAATTAGTAATCTAATACCATTTGCAGTTTTCTGTTTTTAGAAAGTACGGTAGCAGTTCTTTCCAGCTCCAACCAGTGCAGCCAGCCTTAGCCCAGGAATCGTAATCAGCAGATGAACATCTTGTAAATGACATATAATTATGTGAGCTACATCCACCTAAAACCTGAAAGAAAACGATCGACGATCAGTGGCGTGCGCAGGATTTCATGAATTGGGCAGATATACCGTGTTCCCCCGAATGACCAAAAAGTAAAGCATGCCGGTTATCCTGGCGCGAAGGGCATTTCGTAGGCGTAGCTAGGGTTTGTGATTGCCGGGCACACCCTTCTTAATCGTGGAATCAGCCGACCTGAAACCATAATGAATCTTCGTAAACAAATTAGAAATTTGCCAAAATATGACTCGATTGCTCGTGATCAAGGTGTTAACATTTACCATTAGGAGTGGACGCTGAATTATGTATTAGCCTATAGAAATCGGTCATTTACCAATTTAAATTTCAAAATTTCAAAATTAATAATAATTAATTTAAAAAACGCAACATTTATCAATATTAATAATTTAAAAAAAGTATGTTTTCTAGGTGTTGATCTTTTCAATATCTGGTCAATTTAGATCTTAATCGAACCTTGTGTTACTGAGCATGCTGAGTTACGCCCCAAACATACTCATATTTGGAAATGTAACACAACGTACCTTTCCACGAGAACAGAGACAGGTTGTGTAAGCTTTGTAGGCATTGGCTTGGGGTTCACACTAAAATGAAAAGAACAATATGTAAATAATAATAATAATAATTAATAATAATAATAATTCGTCAATTATCAAAAGCTGTGTTTGCACCGAACACAAGACCTCGGACTTATTCTTTGTAGAACCAAATAGAATTAGAACCAAATTAAATAGCTTTCGTTTGCACGACTTATTAAAATAAATCAGGCCTAATATTTGTGAGAAAAAATGGAAAATGAAACTGTTTGCATAACATGCTTAACTTAAGCAATTATGTTTATTGTTTTGATTTATTGGCTACATCACCTTTAACATGTTTAAAGACATAATGTCGATGAATATGCATTTGTACAAGTGTCTTTCATGATAATGAAGAGCTAATTTATGCAAAAATTTAAAATATTGTCGATTACTACTTTTGTCTTTCCAATGCTTTTCGGGTTTTTTTTACTATAGGCAAAGTTATATTCTTTTGATTTAGCTACCGCACACTTAGAGCGAATAATTATTTTGGTATTCTTACCGCAGGTCTCTTGATGAAAAGATAATTTAGGACAAAATCTCAGATTGCTAAAAAAATATAGACTTATGACTTTGGCAATTGAGCTAGTATAAGGTGACGATATCAAAATCCATTTTTTTCTTTAAAGTGGAACAACACGCAAATTAACAACACGCAAATCATGCAAATCGGGACCAAATACATGCCTTTTGTATCGTAACAAAATATTCTGAAGCTTTTTCAAAATACCAATTTTATTTTACATAAACATGATAAATATAAAACATTTGAGGAAGAAAACAAAAGCTCACCTTAAAATTCCAGTCAATGACTGTCTTTTGTAAAGTAGCCGCCTCTGCAGGAATATGCGTGGAGGGCCACTCCATATCGGAGGGACCTGCTTCCAGAAGCAGAACTGAGATGTTGTCATCTTCAGATAGTCTTACTGCGACCACTCCTCCAGCGCTTCCTGATCCACAAACTACGTAGTCATAGGAACTAGCAAGGGTAGCCATGATTTTCGGATTCGATGTTGACGTGCGTTTTGTGTAGCAGACCCGATTACCTGAAGCTAGGGATTGTTCAGAATATTAGGAGGGAGGGGTACTATGTTTTTAAGTCTTCTTTTTTCAAGTATTGTAAGCCAATTGGAGTAAAAAATTCAAATGATTTTCAACTTCACCTTTTCCCGCACCGTCTACACTGTGACCTTGTCTGTTTGAGACAAGCCCCAGTCTATACATGTAGTAGCAGCTAGTAGGGTCCGAGTTACATGTATTTTGGCCCATTTTAGCAGGTTTTAACTTGCTAAAATGGGCCAAAATACATGTAAGATACATGCTGGGGCTTTAAAAAGCCCCAGCTTAATTTTGGAGCAGCCGGTTAGCGTAGCAGAATGTCCACCCAGACAACTTTACCGTGTTGGCAAGTTCCATCTACGAGACAGAAATCGTCAAGAATTGCCAAGTGAACCTTTTTTTTCTTCTTCTTCTTCCTATTTTTTAGTCAGTAAATACAGCTTGATTTGGGGCTAAAAATAGTGTAAAATTGCAAATTGCCAGTATCAGTATTAAAAGACACTATTTTAGTAGGCCTACCTTGAATACAGTTAACCAAGTACATATTAGAAGTTCGTACATTATGACTTTAAGTTGATACACGTGTGGGGAATTGATTCTTTTCAATATTCTGTATTAAGGTCATTTTATGACAGGGAACCAGACACCCGACGCAAAGCTACCCAAGTATTTATTTATGAACACTCCCTTAGCCTACAATCATATTGATACCTCCCTGCAATAAAAACCCTGGATTAAAACTTGCGATTTACAGCGCCGTACCTGCTACCCTCTGTTGCTATCCTAAAGGTTCATGGTAGCTCATGGTGGGCGATTGAAGATCCCCCTTAGCGGTGAATCACACAAAATGACACACAAACCAACAAATCTTCATAAGCTTTCATATTTTGAATCAGTTCATCAGCTGTATATTTACAATATTTAATGAGATCGTGTACCTTACATTACAGTATCATACAAGAAACGGAGAGATATATTTAAAATGTTTCTAGATCTAAATTTATATCTTAAATAGAATATACTAATATGTCTATTTCATTTGATGTATGAAACTGAAAGTGATGTGTGATAAAGATGTAAACAATTTGCATAGGCAATAAATGTTGCGGGCAAATGAAGACATTATACATACATAAAGAAAAAATTATTTGATTTAATAGAAACACTGGCATGGGATACCGCCGTCATTGATGAACATCTGATCATATAACTAGATGACAGAGGGCATGAATCAATGCTGGTGGATAGTGCCAGGCAGGGTTAAACTTTGTGTTATTTTGCAATACCAATTTTTATACTCATGTATATTCTATGTCGCAACTATTATAGTATTGTGTGTACATGTGGATTGGTATACTAAGTACGCCTAAGTGAATTCATTATTTTTTGTATGGCTGTTTCTATTATTAACTTACTCCCCTCTGGAACCAAGCCTTGAAAAATCCATCGTATACCTTAAATTGCACGGAGATTGCTGCACGTCTCAATGTGTATTTTCTATTAAAAAAACTCGGTCGAGTTTTTGCCAAAGTTTAAAAAAATAATAAGTGAAATTAGCAACGCAACCAGGTTTATTTACCCAAAGTCTACTTCCACTGCCAATCTATTATGCCGCCATATTCTTGATGCAGGAAATCACTCAAATTTTCTCCGGCGTTTCGCAATTATAAACACTAAGATGCTCCAACACTCTTACAATTATAGACTTATACGTGCTTTTTATATCATATCAACAAATTGTAAAACAAACTAAAACTTCTAAATTGAAAATATATTGACCATTAAAAATATAATTATACGCAAAAACACCCTCTATACTTCACAAGTTCAATTGTTAAAATAATATCGACATACCAGCATCTTAAATGCACACTTCAGAAGTGGCCAATTATGTTCTAAATTGTTGTCATCGCGCCCAAATATCTCATACACCATGTACACGATTGCATTGATTTATTTTGGCTTATTACCGAAAGTTAGAGGTCGTTAAATATGGCAACATCAATCAATATGATCAAACTGAACAGTGGTAAGAAATACAGCATTCTTGAAAATCGAAATCATATTACGAGAGCCAAGAAAAGGTTTCATAGTTTTTCATTCAAAATCTACCGAACCCAGGGCCTGGGGTCACAATAACTTGGGGGATCGAATATCACCCCCCCCCCGCCTTTTTTTTTTAATAATAACACTAAAACCGTTCGGGCAATGTCCGCAATGCCCTGTTGATGCAAATCTTTCCAAGCCTATGCTTGTCGAGTGGACGTATAGTACGTGTGTCAAAGCTTAATTTCGTTTTATATTCAATTGTTATGATGTGGAAAATACAGCATAAATAGTGCCCTCTGTTCATACCTACAGCGGTTTCCGCACCATATCTGAACTGTGGGTTTCAGCTATTAAAGTTTGATAAATATTTGACCCCATAGAATTTAGAAACTAGTATTTTGATATCCAACTGTTCCGGAGGGCTACAAAAAACCACTAACCGGGAAATATGGATATCCAACTAGTTTGCCCCGCACGGCTACAATTAAGAACCACTTACCGCAAAATATGGACATCCAACTAGTTTGCTCCGCCGGGGCTACAAAGAACCATTAACCGCGAAATATGGATATCCAACAACAAAACTATAAATTAGCCCCCGATAGAACAATTTTGGATGATCTTTAAAAAATTATTGCAAATCTCTTTAAGCGCCCCTGCGAAGAAAATAATAAATATAAATGAAAATTATTATTATTATTATTTGTTCCAAAAGGAGCTGCATCCAATGGCAGCCTTTTTAAAATTTTGCATTGGAGAAGTTTTAGGGGACAGAATGATGTTGAAAATTGTTAGAAAATAAGCTAGAGTTACAAACATATCCATTCCAAACGTTAGATGTCATTTAAACTTAAGGTGGTACACCGCTGATAAATTTTGTCACTAATTTTGATTTTTTTTCTCAAAAAATAACTGCACACTGGTAACAAAAGTTATGTATAGGGGCAAGGAATCCAGTTACTTCACTGAAATTTCAGTGATTCAAGACAAGTGGTTAATTATATATATATCTTAAGAAATGAGGTACATTCTATCGGTACCTCTTTTCTTATCATAAATGACGTACCACCTGTCTTGAGTCACTAACATTCCAGTGTAGTAACTGGATCCCTTGACCCTATAATATACATAACTTTTGCTACCAGTGTGTTATTATTTTTTGAGAAAAATGCAAAAATTAGTCACAAATTTATCAAGGGGGTGTAGTACCACCTTAAAGATGTTGGAATATACCAGAAAAATGTGACACAAAACAGCAACTGGATTTAGCGCCACTTTGGAAACAAACTCTTCATATTAATTGTAATTATTTGCGATAAATAGTAGCATGTATTGTTATTCCCTGAGATAGTTCAACCACTGTTGTGCATGTGATTCCCGCATATCGACGAGTTGTCAGCGCCCGTGTCAGTGTCAGCGTCACTTTGTATTACACGATTGTTGGTAGAGCAAGCCGCTGGGCCTATTACGTATTGTGACAACGCGTTGTTTTCGAAAGCAACGCGTTATTTTCAAGATAGCAACGAGTTGCTAAGACAACCAATAGGATGAGATTTTGGGAACACATTGCCTACCAAAACAACTCGTTCTTTGGGTTTCCTATCGAGAGATTTAAACAACGCGTTGCTTTGGAAATCAAGGTGTTGCCAAGAGCTTTCTTTCTATTGGTTGGTTATACAAGGCGTTGCTTATGGAAAGCAAAGCGTTGCTTATTGAAAGCAACGAGTTACCGCATTGGCCCCAATGGCTTGCTAGCTTGTGTATCCTGATATTATGTCTCTAATATAACAGCCATTTTTCAATGTGTTACAAACTGGTACCTTAGCCATCAAGATAACTGTATATAATATCCGACAAATACACCCTTTACATAAAATTATAATAAAAGAAGGTAATTCAGTTTATGGAAACACCACCATATCAAGGTTTAAGTATTACTGACGACCATTCTTGATGAGATCAGCACCCTTTTCGCCAATCATTATTGAGGGCGCATTCGTGTTTCCAGATGTCACGTTTGGCATAATGGAAGCGTCCACAACTCTCAGACCTTGGATACCAAGAACCCTAGTAAACAAAGAGGAAGGGGTGAAGTCAATGAAGAAGATGATGATGCAGAAGAATGAAGAAGATACGAAGGATACAAAATTAATATTGATAATAAAAAAAATTGTCATTATTGTTGTTCTCATCGGATGATTCTGGCGATTGAATTGTAAAATATCTAGATAGGTACTCCGTGGATTAAGTATTTTGTGCTTTTTTAATTTAATACATTTTAATAAAATACCGATGATAATAAAGTATTGCAAAATTGGTTACCTAAGCTGAGGATCCACCACTGCTGTCTTGTCTTCGGCAGCTCCCATCTTACATGTACCCGTTGGATGGTACAGCGTCCAGGCATAGTGGCGGACAATCTCCTCGAGATTCTCATCTGACCACTCATCATGTTTACTATCTGGCATCTTAAAGCTGTTGATTTTACATCTAGTAAAATAAAATGAAGAGAAATGACAATACTTACTGTCATCTGTAGCTGTTTAGTTATGACAATGGAAATATGTGACCCTACAGCACGAATGAGCCGTAAATGTCCTAAATCGTATTCTGAGTTACATGTCATTTTGATAGTCAAACACCTTTTAAACCGATCGATACTGAATCCTATTGTTGAAGAGGATAAGCTTCTACCTTAGATGTCTATAGAATTCTTAATAGCTCTTGGTCTTTGTTTGCTTTGGCTAAATCCTGTTCAAGTGGTGGGTTACAAAGCATTGTATTTTGTCTAGGTATGTATAACCAACAATTAACAATGAGAGGACAATCCTGAACCTCGTTGACTTGGGGATGATTTGAAATGACCGCCAATTATGACTGTTTGATATTTATTACCAGCAATGTGGAAAAAGAGAAACATGTAGAAACGAAAAAAGCTACCATTTTGTTGAAGGAGCAAAGTTCAACAAACCATAAACCCACTTCTGGATATCGGTTGAAGTCAAATGATATACCATTTTAAAGCTTATGATATATATTTTCTAAACACGAACTAAAATCGTGTACGGTCACATATGGATTATAAAGATGATATGGATCGATTATAAAGATAGCAAAATATAGCAATAATTAAAAACAATAAACCAACATAATACTGATAAAAGTGGAGTGTTTTCTTTTCGGACAATACTATTGGTCTCACTATGAGTTTTATGATTGATATTGTGATCGTCTCGCCCTTTATTTTATAAAGCTCGACCAATAATCATTTGTGCGTTGGGCTATAATGCTAATACTCACTCGAATGGTGCCAAAGTCTTAGTTTCAGTGACTTTCTTAGCAAGACGGATTCCCTGTTAATATACAAACAACATGATTCAACGTAAAATTATTGTTGTACTGACATTTTTAAGGGATAAAAATCTTCTATCAAATAACGTCATGATAAATTTTGACTATTTATAAGCTTCCCCTTTTGTTGAAAATATGACATTATTTAGACTAAGTGGTTTTCAGTGTCCATTGTTCGCACCTTTACTTTATGATCACAAATATACTTAGTATATTATGCAAAATTTGTTATCCTTACGCCCATTGTATAGAAAGCAACCAAGTCCCCTGCATCAGTGGCGTAGCCAAGGAAGGGGGGTGGGAAGGGGGACTGCTGCCCCCTGTGAGAAGTCTTGCCCCCTTCTCCCCCACGTGAGATGCTGGCCGCCCTGATATTTACGATTTGGGGCTTTTTTTGTACTTTTAACCCATTTTTGACCATTTTCGTCAACGTCCCCCCCTGTTGCTTGCCCACCTTTGCCCATCCTCTGAAAAAGTGCTGGCTTCTTTAAAATCTAATTGTTACATTTTACAACTAGCATTAAAAATGCTCCACCTGTATGAGTGCCTTGACGTCATATGGGTTTTCCAAGTAATTTGGATCTACGATCGGTGGATCCAAAGGATCGTTACTTCTCAGTTTGACGGATCCAATACTCTTTGGATGCAACAGAGTCGAGTAAAATGTAAACCCTACTTTGCGCATGCGTTCTTCTCTGGTTGTATCATAGCTCATGAACGGGAAGTATCTGAAATGAGATGGAAGAAAAATTATTTCTTATGGAGAGAGAAAGAAAAAATGAGAGAAGGTTTATCCTTTTTCTTAATTTCCAGTCTGGTTTATTATTTATTTCTTGGACTTAGAGGATAAATTAAGTATTTATCCTATACAAAATAATAAAAAATGGCATTTAAACCTAAAACCGAAAGAATGACGACGCTTAATAAATTATGATAATACGATTAACTTTATATCCGTAATTACTACGTTATCGAACATAGCTCGATTGGAGTCGCAACTTCCCAACCCGATCGAGAACATTCTTTTCTGCCTGCTGTTTCTGTTAATAATAACGCCCCTCTGGAATCAAGTACCTGATAAACTCATTGACTAACATGTAGTTTTAATACTTGGTCATACATGGTTTATATCTTACTTAGGATCCTTGTATACGTGTATGTTTGGTGCATCTGGTCCGAATGGATAGAACTCGCCAAGGAAATGGATTTGCATGTCTGGTGCGTCACTATCCGGCTGTTGAAAAACAATGATTTGAATCGATAATTCAGATTTCACACCACCAAATAGAATTATATGGATGTGCGCCCTTAATTTAAATTCTCAGAAAAACCCATGGACAGCTAAATTAAGCATTAAAATGAGCAGAAATTTGCATAATTTTGGCAAAATTTGGATTCGTCATGATTAGTAATTTTAAATACTGCAAGTGTACCACAGATGGAAGAGCTCGAATAATTTTTAATGATTTCAAGCAGCCTTTTCTTTACAGAAACACTGGCAACCATCATAGCTGTCGCTTAAAATTGAGTCGCTCCTGTGAAGAAAAAAATGACGTTTCCTTAAGGCAAATTTAGCACATATCTCTATGGGACTCTGATTTGGTGGTGTGAGATCATAAATGATGCTCAGAATACAGTAAAATCAATTGTATCGTTAAGAGTTTCTCATACTGGCGAATCACATAAATCGTCCGTTTTGCTTATGGCGACGTTATCGACTTTTGTTAACCCCAGAACTAGAACTACGAAGCCATATTTGGTAACACGGACCAAGAAGGGGTGGGGTTGTTAAAAACGTCCTACACCGTTATATGTTATATTACCAGTGTCTCCTCTACCCCAAAATAAGTACAAACATTCCCAACATCATGTCGCTATGACGTCATAATGTGAGCGCAGCGTTGCAAAATAATGGGAAATTCTGGCTATGTACAAAAGTATAGGCAAAACAGATTTTCTGCTGAAAATTATTTAAACACCGAATGTTCTCCTATAAAAGGAAAAGGCTATTTCAAACTAACCAGTAAAAAGTCAATCTCTTTCAATAATTTTACAAGAGCGAAATGAAAATCTTAAAATTTTACAGTAGACACCTTTGGTTGGCCTCACTTCCCGGTCATTTCTGACGGTCGGTTAAGCCATCGAGTAAGGTAATAGGGTAAAATTTTCATCACTGAAATGAGCGCAAAGGATTGCTCTACGATTAGCTTTTAGTTGTTTGGGCGTAAAGATGCGCATTTCCTTAATGACGGATAAAAAAAGATCAGGGAGGTTGGTCTAATCCTTCCCCCTTCGTAGTTCTAGGGTTATACCTCAAAAAATCACGCATACAAGACACTTCATAGGGACGGTCTAATGATTATCTGGTATTAGGTAGTATGCACATATCACAACAAGATAATAAAGAGGCAAAACAAAATACACTCACCTCCTCCAAACCTGTCTTAAAAAACGCACTTCCTTCGACGCCATTAGTCCCTGTAGCAAACTGAAAGAAGTATAATTAATGTTTACTTAGAAAAAAATTACCAAATTTAATTAAGACAATGTAACTAACTTCTGATAATATAATATTTTGATTGTCAGGTAGTTTCCTCAAGATACTCGATATGCTGTAGAATAAAAGAATGGATGAACGAATGAACGAATTTATTTAATTAATTAATTACTTATTTAATTAATTAATTAATTAATTAATTAATTAATTAATTAATTAATTCATTCATTCATTCATTCATTCATTCATTCATTCATTCATTCATTCATTAATTCATTCATTCATTCATTCATTCATTCATTCATTCATTCATTCATTCATTCATTCATATTCATTCATTAATGAACCAAAAAAACTAGTTCAAAATCCAGCTACAGTGACACCTTATTAGTTTCCCTGTACGTTAAGATCTAATAATTATAATAATACTAGCATTTTACTTAGAAAAATCAATATGCTACAGCGATCATTGCTGTACCCTCCAATGAACATCTGAACATTAATCATAAGGCAACATGCGTGAGGTGTCACTGGAATTGGAACAGATAATAGTAATAACTATGTTCTACTCACATTTTCCCCTGTGTTGACTTCAGTTCCTTCTTTGACAGATACCTTGACTTGTAGAGACATATGGTCCTATAAAAGCAGAAAAGCATTTAGTTAAAAAAATACAGGATCTGGTCTGGTTCATACCATTGCGTTGCTCATGTGCAGCAAAGGTAACGCAGGGTAAGGTAAGATTATATTACAGTAAAAATATACCTGTAAGTTCTTTCCAACAGGAAGATCAGCAATACAGTCAATCCCAACGTCATTCAGGTGTTCCTTGGGACCAATCCCAGACAACATCAGAATCTAGAATATTATGAAAGAAACAATGAAGTAAATAAAGTTTTGTTTGTATTTCTTTGATGGGTTGAGTGTTTGCTTAGTGTTTCTCCTCTACGAACCAAAAAAAAATTAGTAAACACAATTTGTGTAATATTGACCAAATTTGAGAAATATTAATAAAAGATAATAAAAAATGCTCAAGTTTGCCTGCTTTTTTCAAATTTCAATATTTGTTTTTGAAGTTGATCAAAACTCAAATAGATAAATAAAAAATGTTTCAAAGATATTTATACCTAGTTGTTATGTTGCCCGAAAATATTTGGGCAAAAAAACCGCTTTTTGTGATTTTCTCTAAAATTGAGCATATTTGACCAATGTCCCCCCTCCCTCCATCACAAGATAAAATGTAGCATCTTCTTGTAATTAACAAAACAAAAACAATAAAGTACTTTACTTGGAAGGATAATATTTACCTGCGGTGAATTGACGGTCCCACCTGACACGATCGCTTCTTTATTCACTTTAACGAACTTGTCGCCTTCCTTGGTACGGAATGACACACCCACGACTTTCTTGTCTTCAATATTTATCTGGTTGTAAACACAATAGTTATTAGGTATCAAAAAAGTACTTCCCGATACTGATTAGCCGTGCAACGTACATAAGTTCACATCATATCAGGACCAGATTTACCTTTTGCTCTGAGTTACCCTGAGTTTGATAACATGATTGGCCCACTGGCTCTCCGAATGAAAGTGTTACCATGGTTACACGGGTTTGAAGCCGGGGTTTGAAGTTCCTGGGACAAATGACCGCGAAAATTTACAATTGTAATACTAAAAGGGGGTAAAAATTAGAACAACCGTGACCTAACTGGGTCAAAGGAAGATGTAGATTATGCATCTTATTCCACTTATTCCAACTTCCTCTACTTTCTTTTATTGTTAATCTTTTTTCCCTCTCAAATTCACCCCCACCCCGGATTGTAGCCCCTGGCCCCGTGCCCATTGTGCCCTGTGGTAAATCCAGCCCTGACTCGACTGTTCACAAGACATACACAGATACATTTTGCTATCGCTAGGCCTATATAACTTTTAAAATCATTTTACATAATATTTTGGCGCGCATGACGCAAGCCTATTTCACCGATATTCAGATTATTGCAAATAGGACCTAAACCAACTCCCGACTGTTCACAAAATAACTGATTGCCAAACTAAACTTGTTCAATGTGTTCAACGCATCATCTGCAGCATTTCTATAATCGGATTGGATCAGCAGAACAAGAACATCGCATCAGAAGTATAAGGGTGAATGAAAAATGAGGAAATGAAGCCATCTTTCATGATCTTTGTCATGTTTATTTTAGAACCAGGTTGATCTTCTTTGCCGCCACTTCCAACTTCACTTTGAAGAGTTGTCTGAAAGCGCAATATCTAATCTAGATCATCATACAGATTTCATTTCAAAAACGATGTAGTCTGGAACGCCATTTGTCACATTACTTCAGACTTTCGATTTTCGGGCAAAAATGTGAAAAAATGATTCGTGTAAGGGTATAGCTTTAGGTCCACAATGTTACAATGATGTTATATGCCATATAATAAAGCAAAACAAAGAAGGGTGTTTTTCTTACCTTCGTGGCCATAGCATTACATAATACAGTGAGGTTGCTCCTCCCCATGGCAGGATGAATGTAAGTACGTGCTACACTGGTTCGTTTACCATCTTCATCTATAGTCATTGGGAAATCACCAAACCCAATCTGCGAGAAAGGTTTTTTTTCAATTTATAATAGCCGGTACTTGAGTTCGTGTTGAAAAATGTGATCTGCTGAACGTTAAGTGCCCAGCAAACACAAAAACGTTTTAAAAACGTTTTAAATAAGTTATATTTTGGCTTTTGGTTTAGGTAAAAAACGTTTTAATAACATTAAAATGTCGGGTTATGTAAAGGTCATGATAACGTTTTAAAACGTTTTGTATGAAAACACACTACAACAATATTTTTAAATGTTTTCAAAAAATGTTATTGTAAACTATTTTTACAAACATTTTTGCCAAATATTGTGTCAATACTTTTAAATATTAACACAATATTTATAATGTTATTTAAAAATAACATTATGTTAAAATGTTTGAACCCAGCAAACACAGAAATGTTCTTAAAATGTGTTTTTTTCAAAACCTTTTAATAACATTTAAATGTCAGGTTATACAAAGGTCATGAAAACGTTTTTAAAACGTTATTGAAAATATTTTGGGCAAACATTTTTCGCAAAATATTTTTTCAACTCTAAAATAACATTCTGTTTAGAATGTTTTGTATCAAGTTTTCAAGAATGTTTTTCGAATGTTATTAAAACGTTTTTATACCCTTTATATAACCCGACATTTAAACGTTTTCTGACAACCTTGTATAACCTTTTGCGAATGATGTCGAAAACATTTTGTGTTTGCTGGGTGGCAAGTTGGAAGTTTCAAGACGTCCTTGCTACTTCATTGATGTTCTTTGTTTCACATGCACCTGCAATTGAAGCCAATAATATATCCGTATGTGGGGCACAATGGGCCATTCACGAAAGGAACTGATGCACGTCAAACAAAGAAGATCAACTCAGCAGCCAGGATATCACGAAACTGCCAATTTGCGACTTTCTTTTTACGACTTGGCATAATTGGCATCAACAGCAGAGACAACAAAAATCATTTAGAAGCTGCTGACGAGGAAGCACCCAGAAAGTGATTAATCTCCCTGCTGAAGTTGGCCCTCGATATAATGGCTGGAATTTGGGCAGGTAGGGAATTCCATAATTGGGCTGTAGATGGTAAAAATGATCTTTCATGGCTGACAAGGTTTGATCTTGGGACTTCCACTGCTAGGTCATGGGATCTCACAGACCGTCGCAACCTGAGGTCATGGACATGGATGTCTGGCATCAGCTGGCATAATAATTCAGGGGCCTCCTTGTAGAACATACGATGGAAGAGGGCATATACGCTCATTTCGTGGTAACAGGTCATAACTTCATAACAAATTGGAATAAGGATATAAGTGACAATAAACAATAGGCCCCAGCAATAGGCCTACACCTAAATTGCTTGACTATATTTACTTACTTCTGAGCAGTTTTTATCATAGTAAAAACATTTCGAATATAAATTATGTTTTTGTCATGGACTTGATACTCACAATGTCACCACTGTTCACATCCACTCTCTTAAATCCAAGTTCAACACCTATAAAACAACAGTAGACTTATTATATTTATCAGATTTCTAAGATTCAAATCCCATGATAATACAGCTATATACAGCGTGAATCTTTGTAACTTAGACTCTCACTCTCTCACTCTTCTAGGAGGGAGCAACACTTGCTTAAGTTTGCTCATTGTTAAGCCAGTAAGTTGCTCCCTCCAAATGCTGCCCTGACAAATCTCTCAATTGCCAGCGAGCACTAGCAGATTTTAAATACCAAATTTGGAGGTGACGCGTATGTAAGGCTAATAAGACCCCCCCCCCCTTAGCACCGCTATCACCCAAAGACCCAATATTTTTTGTCGAAAATATACTCTGTCACCCAAAGACCCCACAATGAATAAGTAGTTTGTGGTTGGTCAATTTGCATCTCTTAATTGCTTTCGATTCTATGTTCCCTAATATTGTTGCCATTGTGAATTATTATATTGTTTCTATCATAATAATGTGAATGATTATTTTGTTTCTTTCATATTTAGTGAATAAAATTCGGCCACTTGGCCGTGACGTTGTGCAAGTTTAATAAAATTATATCATAATCATATCATAACATATCATATCATATCATATCATATCATATCATATCATATCATATCATATCATATAACAGTAAATATAATTTTTAACAAACTAATAATCATAATAATTTTCGTATTAGAGGCAGTGTTTTGATCGTGCAATGTTGTTATGATATCAAGGAACAAGAAAGTGAAATGTAAAAAATGATTACAATAGCGAGGATTATATTTTCGTATGTGGACACGGTACCTGACGTCAAGTTGATGTCATTCAAAGGTGGGCCGTGTGGGTGAGGTAACGTAAAATTGACGTCACGTGTTCACATACCACGTTCACGCATGAAAATCTAATCCTCCCTCTTGTCTCTGACAAGTACCTGCGTCGACGAAAGCGTCACTTAGTGGCGTTCCTCGATGAGTTATCGTCAGCGGACCTCCGGTGTTGTGGAACGCAGACCCAACAAGCTTCGGACTATCAACAGGATTCGCGTTTTCAAATACCCGGGCACATGAAAGGTAAAGAGGTAAAGAAAATTAAAACCAGATCATCAATAGAAATATAATATGAACTAGAGGGCCTTATATAGCTAGCCCTGTCAATCTTTCGCCCAATATGTATGGGTCCATAATATATTACATATATGGGGCTCATGTATTATACTTATAAATATAGATTACCCCTGGAGCTATCAGTGTTCAAACTCAGGGCGCTGAGACTGCATTATTTGATCAGAAACGGTGTGATTTGTATAATATTTTGGCCTCTGACTGAAGCCCGTGACCTTTTACCTCTAGGGCCAAGATGGGCAAAAGGCACATCTACAGAGTAGGGCCCATTAAGTTTACCACATATGGGCCCCAGGTGCCTCTGTAGTTTTAGCGCTAGCCTTGACAGAATGATGTTCATCGCATGCACAGTTTAAGAAGATTGCCAAAGAATATCGTCTGCAAAATAGTGTTTAAAAATCAGATTGTTTATATGAAGTGCTTGATATTAAACAAATTTTTTGAACAGGTCATCTAAACAACTCCGGTTTTTTAAAGGTTCTAAACGGCTCTTTCAGGGTAATAAAAGCTTGATGTAGTTGTGTACTTGACAGCTGTTGACCGACATCGAACCCGTGATAAACCGTAGAAATATGGGATGTTGTAGACTATGCCATAGTCGATTTTTTGATAAATAAATCATTAATCATGATGAAAGGATTCAGTTGAGCTCGAAATTATACTGATATTTATTACATCAAAATACTAGTATAAAATTGTTATGAAAAAGTTTATATAATTATATTAGTGACAGTAAAAGTAAAGTATACGTAGGTTTGTATTATTGAATGCAACATATCATAATGTCATAATTATATTGGCACTTCAATACTGAACAATTCTGATTTTAGAATCTACCAGTTTTATTAATCGCGAACGTCCGGGTTAAAAATCACTTGAGAAGCTAACAAACAGAGGGGGTACGGTGACTGAAAAGATCAGTTGTGAAAATCTATCAATTGTGCACACATTAATTAAATCAGAGTTTTAAGCTTAAATGCAATAACCAGAGTATGCACGATGGACAAGTGGACTACGGAGTAGTCTAGGGATGTTGTTACTACTTCAATTGATTATAAATACCATTTGCAGTTTTCTGTTTTCAGAAAGCATGGTAGCAGCTCTGTCCAGCTCCAACCAGTGCAGCCAGCCTTAGCCCAGGAATCGTAATCAGCAGATGAACATCTTGTAAAGGCCATGTAATTATGTGAGCTACATCCACCCAAAACCTGAAAGAAAACAAACACTAATCAGGAAAAAAAGGATCATTTAAGCTTATAGAAGATGGTTTTATTTCATTTCGAAGAAAGAAACTGGCAACCTTTCATTATTGGTATGATTTGTAAAATAAATAATGAAACTAATTAGTTAAGTCACAGTAAGATATGCTTTAAATCTAAAAATAATACAAAATGAAAAAGAATTTAAATTGGTATAAAAATTGCTAAAGTATGTTCAGAACAGCGAGTCAATTATTATGAGATCTTATGCAAAATGTTCCCGAAGTTGTTAATTTGATTAATTTGACTAATTAAAACCCAATCAGCATTTGAAGTCATTTAAAAAAACTATGTAATTGCAGGAAGTTTCTTAATCGATCACAATCACAGCATGTATGTCATATGTATTGACTGTTAAATGCACTCATGAATCGTACTTCTTGGTATTGACCAGTTTTGACCGGTTTATAAACAAAATCTATGGTTTAAACCAGGTTTCGCCCGATTTTAACCTGGTTTTAATCGCTTTATACAAACATTATAACATGCGCTTCCGCGCCGCAATGCGTAAATTTGTCAAATATTCCCCATTTTTCAAGTGAATTGTGGAACCACATACGCTTCATTGTCCAATATTTTGCCAGGTTACTTTACAAGTTTTTATAACTACACAAAAGTCATATCTAATTTTTTTATTTTTCACTCAAACAGTCAAAGAGTAAATTTTGTTGGCTATGGAAAAGTACCATTGCCCCCCCCCAATAATTGTTAACATCTTCCGGAGCTTCCGGAGCCCTGGTAAAGTGAATTAGTATAATTATTACAATTCATGAGGACATTATTATTATTCATGTACGTGAAAATTCTTTCACCAAATATTCTGCATATTCACTGTGATGGTGATTTCCATATTGCAAGCGTCAAAGTTGTACATGTATTATACGAACTCACTGGATCATATATATTTGATGCCCTGGGAAAGGGGTTAAGTTCAAAGATATCTAGAAAATATATCAAAATGTGTTTACTACTAGAATACTTTCCCGGGAATACTTTATAGCATTGGACACTTTAACGGGAAAAGAAAAGGAAACAATATGAACGTGACCCATAATATAAACTGGAAATTGGGTCGTAAAATTAATATTGACAATAATATTATATAGTCGGCCCTATACAGGGTCATATATAAATGTCGCGCAGTTTTGTAATTTTGTGCAAAATTGGTATATTGTTTGTGGTCTATTTCAACACAATTATTACAACAAACAGTGGAATGTTTAATATCCTACAAAACCAATCCCTGATTTGAAAATAACATACCTTTCCTCGAGGCCAGAGACAATCTATGTAGGCTTTGTAGGCATTAGCTTGGGGTTCACACTAAAAGAAAAAGAAAACAACAACAAAACAAGAACAATAAATAAACAAAACAAATATTTTGAAATGCTAAAAATATAGCGCGGTGCCTTTATGCGCCACGAAGAAGGTAAACAATTTTTGAAAAGCCGACCTAAAAAGATGAAGGGGAGCAGGGGGTCATTTTTGTCATGTCTTATCGGAGTTGAGTTGGTTTTGACACACCATGTTCACTTTTGAATTATATATGACACTTCTCTTGTAAGGGGCTGTGCAATAATTATGGGAGGTAAAATGGGGGGGCGAAAGGGGGGAATTTTGGAAAGCCAAGGGGGCGATTTTCACGTTCATGCGGCGCCTTTTAAATAAAACACTCTAAAAAGGCTTAGGAAAACAGTACGGAAACACTTAAAAATGCACATTTTCCTGCTCGCTGTCACAACATGTTGAGATCTGATTTGTAAACACGTTTAATACGCAAACACCAATTTGTAAAAATATTTAAACCTAAAGATAGTTGTCAAATTAACAGAAATCACATGTTGAATACTAAACCACCAACACTATAGTTTATACAATGTTTATAAATACAAGAAAAGTGATTTTAAGGTGTACCCCTGGGTGGTGAATTATAAAGGGCAAATAGCAAAGATTTCTTGGTATGCCTAAAGTGTGGGGGGAATTATTAATCACATGAGCATTTGTACATGTATGTGCACGGTTTATTTAATTCTGTTCTCAAAAAATCAAATATGAATGTTGATAGATAATATAAATCCTGTTGTTCTGGCAGCTTTCTACATTAGGGCATTGAAGCCTGCAGCTGTTTTCTTGCTTGGTCGACCCTGGTAGTGAACTTGATCTTTAGACCCCGGGCCGTCATTCATTGAACACGTCAAATAGGGGTTTTGTCCCGGGTCTTGCATTTTTGCATTAATACACGTACGTACCAAACACGAAATTATTTATTTTTGTTTGCACGAACCGTGAAACTTTCGTATACATTTTTTTCTATTCCGAGCAAGAGCTTGATTTTATTTTTACATTTAAAATAAGGCCTATATACGTGGTGAGACATCGACATGTCACTGATCGTGCTGATGCAGAGATCACAAGATTGGACACATTTTAGCCAAGTCAGTACAAAGTTGTATGATAATAGAAAAGATTGAAAGTCGCACCTTGTAATTCCAATCGATATCTGTCTTTTGCAAACCTGCTACCTCTGCAGGAATATGCGTGGAGGGCCACTCCATATCGGAAGGACCTGCTTCCAGAAGCAGAACTGAGATGTTGTCATCTTCAGATAGTCTTGCTGCGACCACTCCTCCAGCGCTTCCTGATCCACAAACTACGTAGTCATAGGAACTAGCAAGGGTAGCCATGATTTTCGGATTCGATGTTGACGTGTGTGCGTTTTGTGTTGTTGCAGCGGGTCAACACTCAACCAGATTCATTTGGGCTCAAACAGGTCTCAAAGGGCAGGCTGAGTTTGCTGCCATCTAGGGGTTTTTTTGTAGCTCAAATGGATTTCTACCAAGTTAATAGAGGGTGTTCAACAATCTATATCTACTATCAGGGCCAGGATGCACTGTATAATAATTATGTCGTATGATTTCTCCACTTTTTAATAGGGAACGTTCATAAATACTTTGGTTGGGGCGGGGTTGGTTGTGGCTGGAAAATGTTGATTTCGGTATGTCAAAACTTTTGACCCTCCCCTTCTGTCTGTATGTTAAACTTTTAGACCCCCCCACTCTTTATGGACTTAAAACTTTTGACCCCCCCCTCCCGTCTGTATGTTAAACTTTTAGAATCCCCACTCTTTATGGACTCAAAACTTTTTTGGCCCCCCCTTATTGTATACACCTGAACTTTTTGTACCCACCCCATTCCACCCACCCCCATCCACACACATATTAAATGAATGGCTTTATTGGACGATGTCTTCTTCATCTTCTTCAGGTATTTTTAGCACAGATACCTTTTAATAGGCACCATTTTTGGCATGGCCAACAGGGGCGCAACGTAGCGACGGGGGCAGAGGGAGGCACGTTCCCTGGGCGCCATCCTTAAGGGGGCGCCGAATTGACCAATTCAGCATCGATTGTGCGCCCCTCTTAGCAATGAAAGCATCAATTTAAGACCACCAAAGTTAATGGGTGATAGGCAAATTTTCGCGCGCTCCGCACAGTTCTTGTTTCAGGAATTGGGGAGAGCGCCATTATATATCCTTAGCCCTGGGCGCCACAACCACTAGCTACGCCACTGCACCAATATGTAATCAGTTGTAAAAAAATCCAATATATCCAAAAATGCCGAAATTTTTCCACCACAGCGGCCTTACATCAAACTTTACCCCACCCCAATTTTGACCTACCTCGAAGCACCACCATCCTTAATTATTGCGGTGACCCTGATCCACAAAAATATTGTTTGCACGTTAGGCCCTACTAAAATTGTCTGTCATTTTTATTTGCAATTATTATGTGCAATGGTATAAGTTTACTAACAATTATTTTGACAATATCCCAATATTATGATGAACTCGCAGAGTTCATAGCTATATTACGAGTGGCGACACTACGCCCCCCCAATAAAATTGTTTTCTTGCCCCCCCTAGTTCGGCCCCAGTAAGGCAAAAACCTCAAAATTACAAAACGTTCCACTTTTTTGCGGCAATTTTGTGCAAAATGTTGATTTTGCCCCCCCCTCCCCCACCCATTCACTTTACCCCACCTCCCTCCTCTGCCCCCGAACAAAAATTCCTGGAGCCTGCCACTGCACAAAAGGGACGAGAGCATCACTCCTTTCTCCACCCCAATCAGTAGCGTAGCGTGAGTCATCCGACTGGGGGGCAACAGTGGCGTAGCTAGCCGGGGTAGGCAGGACTCGCCCACCCTGGAAGGAAAAATCTGGGGGGAAATTTTGGAGAGACAAGAGGAAATGAGAAAGGAAAGGGGAAAAGAAAAAAAGAAAAGAAGGTAAAAGGAAAGGACAGAAGAAAAAAAGAAAGAAAGGAGAAGGAAAGAAGAGAACAGGAAGAGGGAATGAGGAAAAGAACGGATCAAGAGGGAAGGAAAATCAACAAAGAGGAAACGAGAATAAATAAAAAAGAGGGAAATGAAAAAAGGGAAGCCTAAGAGGATTGGGGGAAGTATTAGGAAAAGGGGAATAAAAGGGGAAGAGGTAAAGAAACCAACTTGCTTGTTTATTGTGAGGAAGTATTATTCATGCATATAAGGGGAAAGAGTGTAAGAAAGGGGAAGAAATTTGATTTGATGGGGAGTAATAGTGAGTGTAATGGAAGGGGAAGGAATGAGAGAATGGGGAAGAAATTAAGAATATGCAGAAGACGGAAAGAGAAGGAAGGGGAACTTAAGGAAGAGAAGGGGAAGTAATTTAGGGGCAAGTAGTACTTTAATGGAAGGGGAAGGAATGGGAGAAAGGGGGAAAGAAATGAAGAAACCTTGCATTTTTACATGGTAAAATGTTCATAAAAACGTTACGAATGTATGCAAGGAGGCTTCTCCTCATGGTATAAATTTGCCCAAAATCTATGAGCTTACCAGGGCCCTAATGCGGGCCCCTGGACCACACGCCAGTAAAGGCTCCGCGCTCCGCTCGCTACACTCGCTCGCTTTGATCTATTTGCCTAATTGCCCATCCTGGACATTGGACCTGATTGGAGGGAGTGGGGACACAAGCCGTTTTCTAAATCAATTTTCTAAAGTTTCAAATTGATTGGGGGCACGTTTCCGCTTCGTCGCTGCCCCCAATTTTACCAACCCACAAAGTCATAATAATTGCGCCGCCCCTTATCTACAAAAGTAATTATTAATTGTTATAGGAAATTTCATGTCATGTTATTTGCAATGATATAACATAATTATTGTACATAAAATTCTATTTAATAATGATCTAAATCTCAATATGGTGAAATTGCCTCATGGTTCATATTAAGCTTAAGTAACAAAGTAACAAGAGTGCAAGGTGAAGCCTCAAACCATAACATAATTGACAAAACATTTGTATTGCATGAGTAATGTTGAATGCCTTAATATTTAACGCGGCTGTGTACTCTAGACATTGTTTCTTTCGCGAAATTGAGCTTTTTTGAAATGTATTTACTTTGTTATGTTTTTTATAAATACAAGGAAAGAAAATCCAGATTTGTTAACTCCAAATGCTCTATTTTATGGATTTTATTTCACTATTTCACTCGTTTCCGCAATTTAAAAGGAAAGAAAATCTTTGTTGTACCATCGGGGTATACGCGCGCAACAACGCATCGCGTTTTGTAGACTCGCAATTTGTTAACGCACAGATACACTATGCATACGCAACGCTTATCTGCATGCGCGGCGCATCTTATGGAAGCACCACGGAAGCACTGATTTCATAAAAACCTTGCGATCAAATGGCTCCGTTTTAGCTGATAAAATGTGAATTTTTTCAAGTTTTTTCCCCCGATTTAAACACCAAGATATGAATAGATTTCGCCCAAAATTCTCAAGGGGCTGTGGATTTACTCGATGTTTACGTAATGTAAGGTAGAAAAACGAGAACTGCCGCATTCTCCTGTGAGCTTCGATCAAAGTGCAAAATGTGACCTCTTTAAACTTTATTTCAATGTTCATTTTCTCGGTAAAATGACGATTTAGGTACACGATAACTCAATAAATACAGCATCTATAGGTAAGCAATTATGCTCATCATAAAAAGCATGATCGACTTAAGAAACGGTTTTCTCATTTTTTTATATTTTGGTCTATTTCCGATTTTAGGCATCGTTTTGTGCAAATAGGCGTTTGTGAATTTTAAAAAGTTCATTTTGATGCCTTATATGGTCAATATCTAAAAAAATAAGGCCAATATCAAAAAACTAAAAAAACCGTTTTTGGAATGATGTCTGAAAATTAAGAAAAAAACAAACCAAAAATTTTTGGAAAGAGTGTTTTTTTGTTATGATGTACCGAACAAAAATTGCCAAAAACTCACTTTTTTGTGATTTTCTTCATAATTGTTGTTTTTACACCAAATCTGTATTTATATTAAGATTCATTAATGTATTGCCTTTATAAAAATGTATACTTTTATATGTCTTGCGTGAATAATTACAAAGTTATGGTACTTTTACTACATGCATGTCTGAGAGTACACAGCTGCCTTAACATTGACTTCTGAGTTCAAGTCGTACCTGGCCTAAATATTAGAAATATTATTTTGTTTGTACGTCCAACGAAGTGCGAAGTAATAGAGAGCTTGCGAAATGACGTTACGTTAACTTTAACTTTAACTTCTAGAGGATTATAGAGGATTATGTATTCAAACCCATCTTGGTTTTGAATACATAATCCTCTATAATCCTCTAGAAGTTAAAGTTAAAGTTAACGTAACGTCATTTCGCAAGCTCTCTAATAGCGCTACATGAGCTTACATGCATGTAAGCTGAGCAAAACTGCTGCAACGCGTCAAAACAAAAAACACATTTCGCCTGTTTCGTCAAATAAGCATTTTCTTTCAGTCAGAGTTATGGCCAATTTGCAAGATTCCTACGATTATGTTGTTTGTGGTGGTGGTAGCGCAGGTTGCGTCGTAGCTGCCCGATTATCTGAGGATCCTAATCGTAACGTGTTACTTCTTGAAGCAGGACCATCGGATCTTGACTGGATCGACACACATACCCCGGCATTAGTGGGCTCATTACAGAGGACTAAAGTGGATTGGGATTATAAGGTAAGATTATGTCATGCTTATCATAAAAGAAAATGATGGGATTTTGTTTAAAGCCCCGACATTGAAAATCATCGTTTCCAAGGAAAACCGTGAGACAGCTATGCCAGATCATGGTCAGATAGTAACATGAGTAGGATTATTTCAATTGAATTGAAGACATTGATATTCTTACAAATAATGGCTATAACTTTCCTGTATGCCATCCAATATACAATTCATATACACAACTGGTATCTACTGATCAATAGACCCTGGAAGATGACTGGTACGTCATACTCTCAATACCCCCATTTTATCTGTTTTTCAAATTTTTGCAAATTTTGGCCAGAAATAGCATAGATCTGGGCATTGTTCAAGGCGCTTGATGTTTAGCATAATATCAGAGAATCCTGTAGCATGGTGTGGAGAATGCTGACAATAATACCAAGTTAGATGAATAAAATATGAATTCATAAATGAATTATTGACGCCATATTGATCCGCTTTTCATTATCTTCTTATTCCAGTGCAAGATACAAGAGAAGTCCTATCTCGCATACGAAGATGTAACATGGACTCGTGGCAAGGTAAGCTGTATAGCTTCAAAAATCGCGAATCGCGAATTGATTTCGTCTAATTTACTTTTTCGATTGGCAATATGTAATGTGACCCATCGCGGCTAAACACCCCCCACACACACACACACACCTACACATGAAATAACACTAACAACAACAACGACAGCAACAACAACAACAGCAATAACAAAATGAATAAAGTGTTGAGTAGTCTGAGCAGCTCAGTGGTTAGAGCATCGGGTGGTCTGGGGTTCACGTACTTGTCTCATGCATATATCCATTGTAATTTCATGTTAAAATGTGCCAGAATCCTTAATTTGATCTCGTGTGCTAGTTTGTACAGTTCGAGTTTGCATCTTAGAATTTGTTCAAGAATATCAGCAAACATGCATGGTAAATAACTATTGTAAAAAGTTCATTTCAAACTAAATTCAATGTTTAAAGGGGGATTTCGTGATCCATGACCTCGTACCATACTTTTATCAAAAAAGGTGAGGTTTTTATACCATGAAAACCTCTGAATACATAATGTGTATGTAAAAAATATATCTTACAAATTAATTCGTTTTAGCAAAAATATCGTCAAGTTCTGGTACACCAGAGCGAAATTACAAAACAGTGGAGCCATTCCATGTCAACTCCTGGGATGTGCACCGCAGCACCTCTTCAATTTTTTTTCTTTTTCTGTGTGGTGGTAGATATTGATGAGAAAGTAAAATCCTGAAAATTTGAGCTTCATACTCTATTTCGTGTTCCCGTGGCATCAATTTGAAATTCAGGGGGGTAAGCGTAAAAAATGTGTTGCAACAGGAAAGACGATGTTTGGAGGTCCATAAATGTATAAAGGGAACCCCCAACAACCATGACAACTTTGAAAAGTATGTATCCTGTGGTACTTTTTTGTGTAAAATCCAAATCTGGCATCAGAAAACTTATGACTCCTTTACTTTAAAAGATAAAGGGCCCTCAAAATGCAACTTCGTCTATCCAGGACCAACTTCGGGGGTCAGAACTCCAAAAGTAAAAATAATTTTACTGTCCATTTTTTGGCCACTCAGAGCCCTTTGGTAGGACATTACTCTTATCCCACATTGAGCCTATTAGAATACTTTTAGCTGAGATATTACCCATGCAAAACTCCAATTGTACATTTTTTGTACATTTTGACCCCCCTGAAAACCAATGTCAGACATTTTGCCCCACCATCAACTTCAGGCATGTTGAAAATATGTTCTTGGACAACATTTCTGAGAGATATTGGCTTTGGGACTCGATGACTTTGCTTTAAAAACATCAGTTAGGTTTGCCTACTCACATATATGTCATTCCAACCACATCAACAAAATGGGTTGGTTGGTCAGTGGTCATCCACTCAAATTTTGCTGAAAATCATTTCTAGCATAGTAAAATTATTCTAGCACGGTAAAATTATTTCTAGCATAGTAAAATTTTGACAAAATGAAGCAAGGTTTTGAGAGACCCATAACTTCTTAAAGGCATATATTGGAATGTCATCTTTCCCTGGGTAAGATCTGATACCAGGCCAGCCCATGGCCAGAGGGTAACATGAGTAGGTTTGTTTCACCTTGAAGGCAAGGATAGTCTTGCTAATATGGGCTAACTTTCCCCTAGGCCATCCAATATGCCATGCATTAGTAGGACTACAACTGGTATCTACTGGTCAGTTTATACTCCTATTTCCACATCTGTTAATTTTATATGGGCCTTTAAGTAGATAAGATACACTGTTTCTGAGGCCAGATTCTGTTTTTCTGGGTAAAAGTCACCCCAGTTAGTACTTTTCAGCATAATATCTTTTTTGCAAAGTCAAATATGAGTGTTCCAAAACGCTACTAATTCAACGACGCAACTTGAGAGAGCAAAAAGTGGGGGTCTGGGCCAAATTTTGACAAGCCATATCTCCCAAACCGCTTGGAGTTGAGCATTCATTTTTTTCCATGTGTTCATTATGCTCATAGAGGTATGATAGAAATGATTTTCAGCAAAATTTGAGGGGATGACCACTGACCAACCAACCCATTATGTTGATGTGGATGGAATGACATATATGTGAGTAGGCAAACCTAACTGATATTTTTAAAGCTAAGTCATCGAGTCCCAAAGCCAATATCTCTCAGAAATGTTGTCCAAGAACATATTTTCAACATACCTGAAGTTGATGGTGGGGCAAAATGTCTGACATTGGTTTTCAGGGGGTCAAAATGTACAAAAATGTACAATTGGAGTTTTGCATGGGTAATATCTCAGCTAAAAGTATTCTAATAGGCTCAATATGGGATAAGAGTAATGTCCTACCAAAGGGCTCGGACTGGCCAAAAAATGGACAGTAAAATAATTTTTACTTTTGGAGTTCTGACCCCCCGAAGTTGGTCCTGGATAGACGAAGTTGCATTTTGAGGGCCCTATATCTTTTAAAGTAAAGGAGTCACAAGTTTTCTGATGCCAGATTTGAATTCTACACAAAAAAAGTACCCCAGGATACATACTTTTCAAAGTTGTTGGGGGTTCCCTTTATACATTTATGGACCACCAAACATCGTCTTTCGCGTTGCGACACATTTTTTTGCGCTGACCCCCCTAAATTTCAAATTGATGCCACGGGAAAACGAAATGGAGTATGAAGCTCAAATTTTCAAGATTTTACTTTCTCATCAATATCTACCACCACACAGAAAAAGAAAAAATTAAGAGGTGCTGCGGTGCACATCCCAGGAGTTGACATGGAATGGATCAGTGGCCTATGGAGAAGTGTAATACACTTAATCATGCATATAAACTTGCAAACGCAAAATCGAAATTAACTGAAATTTTGGGAATAAGCTTTTTTCTTAGATGTCTAATGAAAAATGTCACAAAAAGAGGATGCTAGGATCACGAAATACTCCTGTAAGAAGTATATGTATTATTGTCGAATTCTATATTCGAGAAAAGATCAAAATACGTCACAGAATTTATTTTAAATTTGCCAAGTTTAAAGGAACACCCCGACATTCACAACGTTATGCCTTATTATCAAGCACGAATCACGTTGCTTTATTTAAAACAAACTCATATTAACCATGTTGACTATAAAAAAAAAAGAATAAAAATAGTCGGCTCTCAACACGCGATATTCAAAACTCCCGCACCAAAATTGTCTGTGGCAATGACGTCATGGTTGAACTCGATTGTCGTCAGCCTTCATTGTGTTACTGGAACGTCATTGCCACAGGTAATTTCGGTGCCCGGGAAATTTTAATATCGCGTAGTGAGAGACGGCTGTTTTTATGTGTTTTTCAAAATGAATTGTTTTTGTTTTAAACAAAACCACGGGATTCGTGCTTGATAAGGCATAATGTTGTGATTGCCGGGGTCGTCATGTATGTAGCCTATCCAATATTCTTAGCCGCTATTCAAGATCTGTACAAAGGCACTACACTATTATGTTGACGTAGACGAACCGTGATCTAGTTTAACATGCATGTTGAGCATATTGAATAAGCTAAAAACTGTCGTGACACTTTGCCATTAATATATGCCTCAATAATTGTATTAATTCTAAACAAAATCTGTGCAATGTATAAATGAAATAAATTCGTCAAAAGCACCATAACATGCGAAATGAGTTATAGTCCATTTTTGCATGATGATTATTGTACTTTGAAAAAATAACATGCGCATGAGCATTAAGCCAGAGGCAGAAGGAAAAGGGCATAGCAGAGTACCATGATGCATTATTGGGATCATTCCAACATGTCCAATGAGACAGAGCCAGGGTTTCCAAAGGTGTATGTAACCTTTTCTAAAGAATCAGGTGAAACTCACCAATTTTGTTCAGGTTTATAGGCTGACATTCGACCTTACGTTTCCCGTTATATAACAAGTGATGTAACGTTTTGATTATGCATTATTCATTGTTTTTTGACTTTCATGACCTAAACGCTATGTTATTTACCGCTCACGCACTCCAGATTTCAAAAGTGATTTCACCTGATGGCAGACCTCTTCGAAATACTGGCCGGTGTACTACAGGGCGACACTCTTGCTCCATATTTATTTGTAGTGGTACTGGTTTATGCCCTAAGAACAGCAATAGAGGGTAAGGAAGAGGAACTTGGATTCCAACTGGAAAGAAGAAAAAGTAGGCGCATTGGTCCAGAGGTTGTCACTGACTTTGATTTTGCCGATGACATTGCATTACTGTCAGAGGAAATAGATCAAGCTAACAAGCTACTCAGCCAGGTGGAAACATCAGTTGGAAAAGTCGGACTGAGAATGAATGCTGGCAGACAAACAGTGGAACACAGATTGAGGAGGTCCCAGATTTCAAGTACAAGATTCAAACAGCGCCAATTTACAGCAACAGTGGAATCGGTACTGCTCTATGGGTGTGAGGCATGGACAGTCGCTTCCAAACTGGCAAAGGCGCTGGATGGCTGATATACCAGGCTGTTGAGGTCAATGCGCAATGTCCACTGGAAACAACACATGACAAACAAAGAGCTGTATGGTGACCTTCCAAAGTTATCAGACAAGATCAGAGAGAGAAGGACTCGGTTTGCTGGTCACTGCTATAGAAGCAAGACAGAACCTGTATCTCAACTGGTGCACTGGATTCCGAAGCATAGGAAAAGGAAACAAGGAAGGCCTGCCCTAACATATGTCGACATTCTGAAACAAGACACCGGACTTGAAACAACTGACATGACAATTCAAGCAATGCAAAACAGGAAGATATGGATGGCCATCACAGTTCGAGGACACCACTCGACATAGGCAGGTAGGCAGGACGCACTCCAGAGAAGATCTTCTCTGCTCACTCAAAGAAAGATGTTTATTTAGCCCATGTGAGATTAAAAAGTATAGAGGCTGCAAGGTCAGTAGCAAAATGGATGTTTTGATTCTGATTTTTCTACTAAAAATGCACGGATGTTCATCGGGTTTTTTTTAATAGGCCTAAAACCAGTTTTTATTGTTATTTTTGAAAAATCACAATAATAAATTCAAGTGAGGTTCAGAACATGAAATGGGCGGGTGACGGGAAACTCAAAATTGACATTTGCAGCCTAATGATCATTTTATCGTGTACAAACTCTTCTTCCTATATACATGCATTAGCGCCAATCCGGCTTGAATTATGTGTGTGTGGGAGTGGGGTGGGGATTGGCTCAAAAGAACAAAAAACTTGGAGGGGGACGTGATTGACGCCCATGTCTACATGTACAAACTTGTTTGCATTTTTGGAACAAACATCAACGTAATGTAGTAAAAAGTGATTTGTTATTATCAGACGACCTCTAAGTAATCTAAAGCTAAACTTCATGGTAAATAATTATTGCAAAATGTCAAACTCAGTTCATTTTTAATATGAAGTATTGTCGAATTCTATATATATTAGCGTCATAATGTCTGAAGCATAAGATCAAACTAAAGACAGGGTTCATTTTTAGGTTTTCAAAAGAAAATTGAACAAGTTTCAAGTCGTCATGCACGATATCGGGTAAACAATAATGTTGACGTAAATTAGATCAACCATTTTCTAGTTTAGCTAGCATGTTGACGGACCGGGCATGTTGAATAGATATCGTGTGACACGTTGCATGAAAGAAAAACACCCACTACACAAACAACAGAAAGAAATGTATTTTGACACTACATCATGCAGTTATTGTTAACTACATGTATGCACACAACACAGGGGTACTCACAATAGGCAATTGACCCCTACTGGTAGCGCTGTGTTGTAGATATAGGAGATGAACTAGTTAGCGTCATATATCAAAAAGTATAAAAGCTATGATTTTAGTACTTGCTCTATGTTTCAATTACTTATTCTTTTCCATTTATCTGCATTTTCAACCCGGTACAAGCTTTAATAACGGGGGACCATACATTTGTATGAGAAAGAAATCCTACCATCTGTCCAAACTCCCGTGTTATTCCAATACACATTTTGCTTCACCGGGCTGCCCTGGCTTGGTCGTATTTGGAAGATTGGTGTCATAAAACCGTAATAGGTACAAATTTAGTACTTTCTGTCAATCAAGTAAAGTTATTCTCTACATGTCAATCTTTAAATAATTAGCATAGTCCTTATAATAACGGTACAACGGATGAACACCATCTTTTAATTATGTTCTCATATATAGGTACTCGGTGGGTGTAGTAGTCATAACTTCATGGTTTTCACGCGATGTTCAGCCGCTGACTATGATTCGTGGGCCAAGTTAGGTTGCGAAGGCTGGAGCTGGAAAGATGTTTTGCCGTTTTTCCTCAAAACCGAAAACGGGATATGGTAAGATGGTGAATTTCATACACCTGGGTGGAGAGGAATAATCTAGATAAAGTGCCGTACTCAAGGGCACAACACGATGGCGTCGTTGGGGCTCGAATCCGCAGACTTCCGATTATGAGTCCGAACCCGTTCCGCTCGGTCACCGCGCTCCCGTTGTCAGTGTGAATGTCTAGATCCTCTAGCCCTACGGTCCCCTAGTCCTTTTCGCTAGTCCTGAAGATTGGTAGCTCTATAGTCCAAAATTCGCAGGAATCCTAACCTTAAACATCATAGGCTATACTCCTATACTTCTAAATTTTGGACTAACAAACATTTTTCTAGGACTATAATATAGCGGTCAGTCCCATGTATACTGGTCTTATCATAGACAGTGATAACAAGTCCGAATATAATAATCTAATAAGAGAGTGTACAAAGTAGGTATGCTTGGCAATATTAATATCCTTTTATTGATGAATTGCGACAAAGTCTGCAATTTTCTGCGGACACAATTTGCTTTATTGAGGTCACCATGGTTACTGCTCTTTTTCACGACGTTTTGTCGCTGAAACTTTTACGCAGGATTTGTCGTTGTGACAAACTAGTGGAAATTTGGGTGACAACGTTTATCGCAACGACAACCCGCACTCAAAATGTCGAACTATTAACTGTCCCGTTTAGGATACACGTAGGAATATTACACTTCAGAATAGGCAAGATCTCTACTCTATTGACAATTTCTTTGCTTTTCTTCTTGACAGTCCCAGCTTTGCCGGTTCTACGTTGGTGGGCCTGTAACGGTGTCCAAACCTCATCGTCCTACTACAGTGTCTTCGGCATTTGTAAAAGCAGGTATGCATGGTTATAGACAATCTACACTGAATTTACACAACGTAACCATGGTAACGAAATAGCCTTAAGTTGCTATGATCGATTGAAATAATCTTTTAACGGTTGATGGCATGATTCAATCTAAATAGATTGAAAAATATATTAAAGGCCCATTCAGCAATTTGCTCATCCAGACGATCGTAAACATTCATCAAAATTCAGATCTTGGTACCTTTGTCATTGTCATAGATGTGCTAACATAGCCTGCTAGTAGTACAGCCGAAAGTCGTGTATGACAGACAAAATAAGACATTTTATATGACTCTGTGATTTATATACTGTCAGTATACAAATAAGCTACATGTATTTCAATGGGCTTTCAACTTTGTCAATAATGCTGTTTCCTTGTTTTTTTTGCCCAAATGTTTCACTTTTAAGGGATTTATACACAATTTTAATACTTTCGCTGGTATCACTGAAAGGGACTTTAAAATGGATTTTTAGATCGATTCTTTTTACCCTGATTTCAACATCCAATTAAGTCCTAATCTTCGGGGCTCGTGCATTAGACGCATCAACTTCAGCGCGATGCGTTGAATATGGTTGGAATAAGATTTAAAGCTTTATTTATAGTGAATATTGTTTTGGTTTTTTTTTTGTTATTTAAAAGGATTTGTCCCTACCTTCAATCGACAAAAGATTGAAAACAAAACAGTGGAATCCAATCCTTCCAACTGTATTTTCAAAAGATTTGTTTCTAACTTCAATCGCTAACATGTTGAGAACCACTCTCTTAGATTGATTAAAAAGATTGACAATTCAAATAATTTTACTGAATATTCAGTCGTATACATTGCGCATTACTCCAAATCAATGTATTGTATTGTTCAATAATAATGGTTTGTTATTATTTTTCACTGACATACCGGTATATCTAAAAATCCCTCCTACCGTAACTTTATGTAACATTGTTTTAAGTACAATTGTGTGTTATTTATCATATTTACTATTTATATCAAACGTTTTAATTATTATATTTCCAATCACTTTGCCGTTGATTATAGGCCTTGAACTTGGATACAAAAATGTTGACGTTATGAGCGGAGATATCGTAAGTAATCCAAAGTTGAAAGCTAAATTACACCGTAGACCGAACGGTCTATGATGAGGTCATATATCTCAGTTTTTTCCCGTGTAGTGTTCACTCATTCGTTTGATTACGAACTTACGAAATAATTTTGTGGTACATAAAATACAATAGAGCACTTAACTCCAAACCATTTAAGAATAAAATAAAATAAAATATCTTTAAAACAAATCACGGGACAAAATTTATTGAAATAAAAGGTGGTGTCACAAATGGACCAATCCGTTTGAAATAACTGCTACAGGTTTACACTTTTGCATTTCATATTCCTCTTTAACCTATAATGCTAATCATAATAATCCTTAATTTTAAAAGCTGTATTCTATCTTAGTAAATAATATTTTACTTCATCAGATTGGTTTCGGGGATTTCCCAGCAAGTATTGACGCTGATGGAAAGCGAGCCAGCAGTGCCAGGGCATAAACTGTCCAAAAATGATACAATCGCGAAAAATTACCCACCGAAAATAGCCCACTATACAGAACTTCTCTAACATCCCTGATCACACCTTCAACATAATTTTACCTGACGATGGATCTCAACGTGGGACTGGGATTGACATTTTATATTTAAATGCACGTAGTATTAAAACCATAAGAAAAAAGAAACGTATAAATAAAATCAGGGATTACTGTGCAATTCAATCAAAAAAACTCTATGACATTATATGTACCACGGAAACATGGCTGAACAGCAATGTTAATGATGCTGAACTCTCTGATTCGGACTATATTTTGTACCGTAAAGACAGATCTAATCATTGGAAGACCAGAGGTGGTGGTCTCTTATGTGCAATAAAAAATAATATTATGTCGCTACATAGACCAGATCTTGAACCTGATAATGATGAAATCATGGTGTTGGAAATAAGACCTACCAAGTGTAAAAAAATGGTCATTGTATTATGTTACAGAGAGCCAGATGGTTGTGTGGATACATTTGTTCAAAATCTGCAGCTTGTTTTGTCCAAAGTTGCCTCTGAATTTGATCAGTTCCATGTTATTGGTGACTTCAACTTGCCCAAGATCGATGGCTGCAGAAATATGAATAATGTACCCCCTGCTGAACTGTCTTTCTGTGATGTCATAAATTCTTTTTTACTGACCCAGCTTAATTTTATTCCATCCCGTGATGCATGTAAAAATATTCTTGATCTTGTACTAACTACATCTCCTGATAGGTTATCAACTGTGGTTCTCTCGAGTGAAACGTTTCCTACTGATCACAAACTTTTAGAATTTCGTATTTTAACCAAAGTTGAAAGACTTAAAAAAATTTGTCGTGAAGTGTATAATTTCAAGAAAGCAAATTTTAATAATGTTAGACATGAGATGGATAATGCTGACTTATTTGATTGTGTTTACAGTGCTGGCACTGTTGATACTGCTTGGTCAAATTTTAAAACAATTTTTACAAATGTTCTTGACAAACATATTCCTAAAATCAAAATCAAGGATAGCACTACTCCAGACTGGATTGATTCTGAAGTTCGTCATTTACAGAAAAGTAAGTTCACAGCCTGGAAGCGAGCACAGAAATCAAATTCTGAGCATCACTGGTCAAAGTTTCGGAAACTTCGTAATCGCCTGAAAAATCTGATTGCTGTTAAATATGACCAGTTCATTGATGATTTTGGGTCTACGCTTCTGGAAAATCCAAAACGTTTTTGGTCATTTTTTAGATCCAAAACCAGATCAAAATCCTTGCCCCAGGTCATCAGTGATACCAATGGTGTAACCGCTTCCACTGCTAAAGAAAAGGCTACTCTCTTTAACAGTTATTTCTTTTCTGTATTTACCAAACCAAAGAATGATCTGAACTTTCCAAATATTCCCATCTTTGAACATGAATCATTGGGCAATTTTGAACTTCAAAATGATGATGTACTTGATATTCTGAAAAATTTGAATGTTTCCAAAGCATCAGGCCCGGACGGTATATCACCACGTGTCCTAAAGGAATGTGCATATCAAATTGTATCTCCCTTATGCCATATTTTTAACTTGTCTCTGAGTGAAGGTAAATTACCTCAGGAATGGCTTGAAGCCAATGTAATACCGGTTTATAAAAAGGCCGACAAACAACAGGTTGGAAATTACAGGCCAGTATCTTTACTTTGTATATGTGGGAAGATCATGGAGAGAGCAATTGTCAACTTGGTTTTTCCTCATATAAAAGAGAGGCTCTATCATCTTCAACATGGCTTTATAAAAGGGCGTTCCACTGTCACTCAATTGCTTGAAGTTTTTCATGAAGTCAGTGCAGCCTTGGACAACGCTGGGCAGGTCGATATGGTTTATCTTGATTTTTCCAAAGCGTTCGACAGTGTTAGTCATAAATTACTCTTATACAAACTCAGGTCTTTTGGTTTTCATTCTGGTCTACTTAATTGGTTTAAAGCTTATCTTACAAATCGACACCAACGTGTTGTTGTTGATGGCGTCCAATCTGATTGGCTTCCAGTGGTTTCCGGGGTTCCACAGGGCTCTATCCTTGGGCCACTCCTTTTGTTTTATACATAAACGACCTGCCCAGTGTTGCCCAACATTCTAAGATTGCTTTATTTGCCGATGATGCTAAGTGTTTTATTAATGTAAAAAACCTTCAGATTGTGCGCAGCTTCAGTCAGACTTAAATGCACTAGTCAATTGGAGTAATACCTGGGAGCTTAATTTTCACCCTTCCAAATGCCAGGTCATTTCCTTGACAAGATGCAGGAAACCCATCCTTTATGATTATAATATGAATGGCACAACTCTCAGTAAAATTGATACCATCAAAGATTTGGGTGTTGACATATCAACTAAACTTGTCTGGGGTACCCATATTAATAGAGTTGTCAAAAAATGCAATCGTAAGATGGGCATGATCATGCGTACAGTAGGGTTCAATGCCCCAGTAAAAGTTACCAGAACTCTTTATAGTTCCCTGATCAGGAGTGATCTTGAGTATGGTAGCTGTCTTTGGAGCGGTACATCCAAACATAACATCCAAATGTTGGAAGGAGTCCAAAGACGAGCTACCAAATTCATTTTACATTATCCTGATCAGGATTATAAGGAGAGGCTTACCAATTTGGACTTACTCCCCCTTACTCTCAGGAGAGACAAAAGTGATCTCGTGTTTTTTACAGATGTAGGGAGGGTCACTATGATATTAATGTCAATAATTATGTTAAATTCAGCCAAGGGAATGGGAAGGACCATCCCACCACTAGATTATCTTCCGATCCATTTAAACTCAAAATTCAACGTTGCAAAACCGAAGCGCACATGACTTTTTATTTTAATCGCATTGTGCAGCTTTGGAATCAGCTGCCTTTGTCTACAAGGACAGCCGGTTCCTTTTCTTCCTTCAAATCCGGGGTGGTTGAATTTTTGAATTCTCATTTTACTCAAAATTTTTGTTCTTTGAAAACATGCTCTTGGAGCTCTTACTGCAGATGCTCGAATTGCAGGCTTATTTAATTTGGGATGGGGCTGTGATGGGGTTTTTTTTTTCCAATAATTTGTTTTCAAAAATCGAAAGGTGGGATGGTCCTAGAGGTGATTTTGCACCTGTTTGTCCCATTCTTTTCGCTGGCATTTTATTCTTTACTTTGTCTTGATTATTAGTATGTGCAATATTTATATAATATATTTATCTTTGTAATTGTATATGAGCCAGTGATGAAGCATAATAAATAAATAAATAATAATCACTACAGTAGAAAGGCCACATCTGTCTAAGTTAAGTAAAGATTTTCGTGCAACATTTTTAAACAAAAGTGACAGCCATGGTAAAATGTACCTACCCAGCAAACACAAAACGTTTTCGACATCATTCGCAAAAGGTTATAAAAGGTTGTCAGAAAACGTTTAAATGTCGGGTTATGTAAAGGGTATATTAAGAGTATAAAACGTTTTCATAACCTTAAGAAACATTTTTAGATAATCTACTGCTCAGCAAACAAAAATGTTTTACAGAAAACGTTTAAATGTTGGGTTATATAAATGGTATAAAAACGTTTTAATAACATTCCAAAAACATTCTTGAAAACTTGATACAAAACTTTCTAAACAGAATGTTATTTTGGGGTTGAAAAAATATTTTGCGAAAAATGTTTGCCCAAAATATTTTCAATAACGTTTTAAAAACGTTTTCATGACCTTATAACTCGACATTTAAATGTTATTAAAAGGTTTTGAAAAAACATTTTAAGAACATTTCTGTCTTTGCTGGGTTCAAATATTTCAACATAATGTTATTTAAGTATTGACACAATATTTGGGAAACATGTTTGCAAAAATAGTTTACAATAACATTTTTTGAAAACATTTCAAAATATTGTTGTAGTGTGTTTTCATACAAAACGTTTTAAAACGTTATCATGACCTTTATATAACCCGACATTTTAATGTTATTAAAACGTTTTTACCTATACCAAAAGCCAAAAAATAACTTATTTAAAACGTTTTTAAAACGTTTTTGTGTTTGCTGGGTACTTATTCTGATATTTTTTGTTTGTTTTTGCATTTTAAACTAAAAATGTTAAATATTAAAATGTCCATAACTTTGAAACTAATTTTAATTACTTTTGAAGCTATAATTGCTTTCAAAGCTGTACTTAAAAGTATAAGCTTCATATTTGCTGTGGAGAATCATTGAAGTACATTAAATATAAATGATAATAATGTTCAGGAAAAGTTCACCTTTATGCAGCCTCTCTACTATAACAATTTTGCATGGTTTGAAAGCATTAACATTGACTTTGGGGTTAAAGATCAGACATGAATTCTCTTCAATTGATTTGGACACGTACCTGGGCTGATTATATTTGTTTTGTGCCATTCACGTACACAAAGTCCGACGGAGCGCGAACTAGTTGCCCTAAGCTGCGCTAAACCGTTAACAGCCGGCAGTGCGTCAAAACAGAAAGCAAGTTTCGCCTGTTTCGTCACTTGACCATTTGATTTCTTCACTCCGAATTATGGCCAATTTGCAAGATTCTTACGATTATGTTGTTTGCGGTGGTGGTAGCGCAGGTTGCGTCGTAGCTTCCCGATTATCTGAGGATCCTAGTCGTAGCGTGTTACTTCTTGAAGCAGGACCGTCAGATCTTGATTGGATCGACACACATACCCCGGCATTAGTGGCTTCATTACAGAGGACTAAGGTGGATTGGGATTATAAGGTAAGTTATTGTATTCCCATGCTATAAGCATGATAAGGGATTTTGTTTTTTACAACCAGTCACTCATTTTTCCAGAATGTGAACAAAAAACCTCTAAAAGATTCTAACCCAACAAACACCGAACACGTTTTTAACCGGTTATATTTTGGGTTTCGTTCTTAAAAACGTCTTAGTAACATTAAATGTCGGGCTATAACCCATAAAGGTAATGAAACTTAATTAAAACGTTTTGTTTGAAAATACACTACAACATTACAAAAAATGTTTTCAAAATATTCTTTGCAAACATTTTTACCAAATATTTTCAATACCTTAAACATTATGTTAGAATACTTACAGTAAGTTATCTAAAATGTTTTTGAATGTTATGAAAATGTTTTATGTCCTTTATATATCCTAAATCCGCCATTTAAACGTTTTCTGGCAACCTTTTCTAGCCATTTGCGAATAATGTCGAAAATGTTTTGTGTTTGGTGTGAATCTATCATTAATTGATGTTCATCTTTTATAAATGCAGACATATTATTGACGGAATATAAGCCTGATATTGAATTAAACATTTGGTACACAATTGACAATTTTGGAACGAGAATTTAAGGTCCTAGGGGCCAGGGTCCTGCATTGATATGGACTAAGAGGGTTCCCTGTTGATAACATCTCGTGATAAAAAGACGTTTTAATCAGACACAATAAATAATTACATCAAGGATGACCAAATTTAAAAAACGAGGTATAATGACATTTTTGTAAAAATTGGGCTTTTTTATGAGAAAGAAAAAAAGCCGATTTGTAGCTATTAATTTTTTTAGTCTAAAAACATCGGGGTACTTTATTAATTTGTAGAACTCATCATCACATACAATAGCATACGAATGTCCCTACCGTCTCCAAATTGATTTGACTTATATTCTGGGGAGTCACTATTGAGTAAAACATGTTTTAAGCAAGGACATGGAAAAAGGTGAAAACATTTCAAACTTTTGTCCATGGATGTGTATGAATTAGACATATTTTTGGAGGTTACTACAAGAATGGGTCATATTTGTACAATTTTATAGTATGGGTCGATTTTTTTGGCGGTCCTGTTCTGTCTGTCCATACCGATTTGTTTTGGCACAATATATTTGAAACCGATCTTGTCAAAAGTATCTGTTATAGTTTGATTAGCTCATAAATCGGCGGACCTTATCATTAATATCAATATATTTTATTTCGAGAATTTTCTTGTGACTTGCCAAAAGCATCACAACCCAGCAAACACAAAAACGTTTTTAAAACGTTTTAAATAAGTTATATTTTGGGTTTTGGTTTAGGTAAAAACGTTTTAATAACATTAAAATGTCGGGTTATATAAAGGTCATGAAATCGTTTTAAAACGTTTTGTATAAAAACACACTATAACAATATTTTTAAAATGTTTTCGAAATATCATTGTAAACTATTTTTGCAAACATTTTTGGCAAAATATTTTGTCAACACTTAAATAACATTATGTTAAAATATTTGCACCCAGCAAACACAGAAATGTTCTTAAAATGTTTTTTACAAAACGTTTTAATAACATTTAAATGTCGGGTTATATAAAGGTCGTGAGAACATTTTAAAAACGTTATTGTAAATATTTTGGGCAAACATTTTTTGCAAAATATTTTTCAACCCCAAAATAACATTCTGTTTAGAATGATTTGTACCACGTTTTCAAAAATGTTATTGGAATGTTATTAAAACGTTTTTATACCCTTTATATAACCCGACATTTAAATGTTTTCTGTAAAACATTTGTGTTTGCTGCGCAGTAAATTACCAACAAATGTTAGTTAAGGGGGTACTACACCCCTCAATAAATGTGTGAATATCTTTGCATTTTTCTCAAAAACTAATAACACCCTGGTAACAAAAGTTATGTATATTATAGGGGCAAGGAATTCAATTACTACACTGGAATTTCAGTGACCCAAGACAAGCGGTTCGATACTTGTGATAGAAAATGAGGTACCGCTAGATGTACCTCATTTCCGCTCATATATACTGAACCGCTTGTATTGATTAACTGAAATTTCAGTGTAGTAATTGGATTCCTTGTCCCAATAATATACATAACTTTTGTTACCAATGTGTTATTAATTTTTGAGAAAAATGCAAAAATAGTCACAAATTTACCACAGGGGTGTAGTACCCCTAATGTTATGAAAACGTTTTATACCATTAATATACCCTTTATATAACCCGACATTTAAACGTTTTCTGATAACCTTTTATAACCTTTTGCGAATGATGTCGAAAACGTTTCGTGTTTGCTGGGAAATTATCAATTCAAGTCTTAAACTTTGTCTAATTTCTTTCACAAGCACAATATATACCAAACAGGTCAACTAAACAGTAAGCCAAAATTGAAGGTACCAGTTATGTTAATCCCCTGTATATCATAAATAAAGACAGTGTCATATTTGGAACCAGCAGCCAATAGCTGCATCTTTTAGCTCGAAGTTAAGACCTCATTTGTTGAAATTGTTCAAGAAATAAAGACACGACGATCCAAAAACCCAAGGAAGATGCTAATTTAAAAGTTGCAGTTTGCTCCATTGCGGCATGCGCTATTGATTTGTACACAAAGCATTCGTGAACAAGAGAGCTAGCGCCGTGCTCCCATTGATTAGCACGTTAAAATTAGCGTCGTGTTTTCATTGATTAGAACACAAGAGTGCAACTTTTGATTTCGTTTCTGTTTTAGGTAGAAGATCACAGTTTCTTTAATTTTCAACCAATTTCAACAAATAAGGTCTTAAATCAGAGCTAAAGAGTACAGGTATTTTTTTTATAAAATTTTGACATAGCTGTCTTTATTTAGGATATACAGGGGTGAACACAACTGGTACCTTAATTCTTTGGCTTACTGTATTGTCGGTCTACTTTTGGGCGTAGTGGTAAGAGCCTAACAATTTCCGCCGATTACGAGCTGATCAAACTATAGTGATAGAATCATACGCTACGCATTTCAGTCCAGCTCTGTATCAAAATATTTCATTTATTATATATTTCATTATTGCAGTTTTGAGTATTACTATATACATATAATTTTATTTCGGACACTCATTATCGTCTATTTTTGTATTTCAGTGCAAGATACAAGAGAAGTCCTATCTCGCATACGAAGATGTCACATGGACTCGTGGCAAGGTAAGCTGCAATCATCGAGTAACAGCGCATTGTGTGAAATAAAACAATAGGATTAGTTAGCAATATTAATGTGACCCATTGCTGCAAAAGTCATAATGTACAAATTTCAGATAATTACTAAAAGTATGTTGATGGGATACGGTCTACCTTGTAAAATAAGTCTGGTGGTAGTTAGCGGAAAGGTGGGTACTGGAATGTGTGGCAAAAATGAGTCGCAGTTTTTCTATAAACTGGTTTAGATATGGGATGCCTTTACTCTATTCAGGTAACTTTATTGTATCAACTAAGATGTAATTATTGCAGTCGGACAGTTTTGGAACAGTCTGGGCAAGTCTTCACTTCAGTGAACGGCTCTTTTCAGAGCCATCAGTAGGCAATTGGCAGAAGTAGGTACTTTGTCCTGAAGAAGTCAGAGCTACTCCTGAAGAAAGCTTGGCAGTTCCAAACTTAGACGGCGAAACCGCTAAAACTTACTAATTGTTATGAAATCCCGTCATAAAAGTCTGTCCCACAATAAGATGTTAGGCTAATTATTCAATGCATTTATTGCCTTTTGGTTATTCAACTTGTAATATTCAATGCAATTGAATTACAATATGTAATTGTTATCAAGTATTAAGCTCAACAAAGTATGTAAATAATAAATTAATTAATTAAATTAAAACTCATACGGCAAGTAATTCTAATTATATACTTCAGATTTTAGTACCATGACTGAAATTAATTATGTAACCAATAATAATACATGCAATTAGTAATGCGTAAAATGCCCGAATCAACAGCAATTTTGAAAATGAACATTTTTGTCTACTGAATTTTACTCTCAAAAAGGGATGCTAAAATCAAGAAATGTCCCTTTAAGCAATTAAGTAAAGTCTGGCTCTGTATGATAACCAAGACAACCAAGACATTTTGAACTTGCACATAATTTAATTACGTTCCCTATAATAGGTTCTCGGTGGATGTAGTAGTCATAATTACATGGTGTTCACGCGATGTTCAGCCGCTGACTATGATTCGTGGGCCAGGTTAGGTTGCGACGGCTGGAGCTGGAAAGATGTTTTGCCGTTTTTTCTCAAAGCAGAAAATGGGATATGGTAAGGAAATGAATTTCCCGAAAACCTGACATTATATTTTGTACGAGGATCACGGTGCACATCAATATGCCCCTATCTACTTTTGTAAAGCCCCCGTCCTGGATTTATACCAACTGAACTGTCCGATCTCGAGTAGACAGTCAGTGTGACGCAGTGGTATAGCCAGCACTTTTTCAGTGGGTGGGCAAAAAAAAAAAAAAAGGGGGGAAGGCAACTTTCAAGGGGGAGAACTTTGACAAAAAGGTCAAAGATGGGCTAAAAAGTACAAAAAACCCTAAAAAATCTTAAATCTCAGGGCGGCCAGCATCCCACAGGAAGGACACTTCTCACAGCTGCCCCCCATACGCTAGTCCTAAGGTTTGTATTTTGTTGCTTTGCATATTATATATCATTGTTTGTATAACTTTGGATAAAAACCTAAAATGATAATATGCAGCAGACCAAAAAACTCAAAACGGACAAGACTCAATATACAATGCAAAATGCATGTAGAGTAAAATAAGCACTCATGCATCCCAATCAGCAAAAACCTTTACAATTATACCACACATTTTTTCATAATAAATGTAGGTCACTTTGTACGAATGTCAAAATTATTATTTTTCATATTTTATTCATACAACTGTGAAATTTGTTTAATGAGCTTTAAATGCAAGTACATATTATATATATCACAGCTCACTCTAATTTCGTACTATTCATTTTTTTAATAGAAATATTACACATTTATTTTTAATCCCGTAACTATTCGTTCTTCCCTTCATTTTGATTAGGTATATTATTACTTTGAACCGGCAATCTTATTGTTTCTGTTTTATTTTAACAAATTCCTATTCAAATTGACAAGATCTCAAACTCATTATTTGACAAAATTACCCAATTCATTTTGAGATGAATCTGTTATTTCCCCCTCTGACAAGACAAGTTATTCAAATTTAATTTGTTGTCAGATTAATTTTTTAAATGACAAGACAATCTTATCTTTTTTAATTTGTTTCTTGTCATTTTAATGAGGAATTCCGATTCGTAAAATAAACATTATTTAGACAAGTAGTAGAAAAAGTGATCTGCAAGGGAATCGAGCCCACGACCTCGCTCACTTAAACTTATCTCCTCCGTGCAAATAGCCCAAAGTAGCTAGGGCCGTAAACATGGTAAATGCAAGAAATAAATTACCATTCTCCTTGTGTAGGAAATATATCATGGAAAACATTGGCATGATATGTAAAATAAACATAATTTTTCACCAGGTTCGCCAATAAGTTTAAGTGACCGGTTAAGGCACAGGTCTCATAAACTTGAAGTCCCGGGTTCGATTCCCGGCCGGGATCACTTTTTGTTTTCCATGTTATGCGATTTATTTTGATTCAAATATTTGAAAAGGTTGCCTCGTCATTTTGAAAAGATTCTTTAAATCTACCTCGGAAGAGTCATACTTGTCCAATTTGAATAGATGATCATATTTTTCCACACAAATTTTCCGCTATAAAACGACGAGTTTGCATGTGATTTTCCTTTGCGATAATTCTGCAATTTTCTGTTTCCATCTGAACTTTTCCACACACACCCACACACACCCCTTATTAGCTTTTTTTGTGGCTATTCAGCTATTTTTGCGAGACAAATTTGGCAATTTGGTTCAGAAAGTTTGTAGCAACGACAAGACGCGTGCAAAACGCCGGACTAAAAAAAGGTAAAAATATGTATTGCCCTCTACAAAGTTCCAAATCTTCTTTTTAATCCTTATCCCCGTTTATGGATATGCATATTCCACTTTAGAAAATGCTCTTTTGACCATGTTTTTTTTTTTTTTTTTTTTGACAGTCCCAGTTTTGCCGGTTCTGAATTCCATAACGTTGGTGGGCCTGTGACGGTGTCTAAACCACATCGCCCTACTACAGTGTCCTCAGCCTTTATAGAAGCAGGTATGATATACCGTAAAGATTCGCCTAATGGCGCAAGTGATCCGTTGACAGAACTGAGATAATAGGCTCAAACTAAAAGTGCCCTCCTCTTAAAAATGTTAGGGTTTTGGGGGGAAATATCTATATCTTTAATACGAAAGGTCAACATTTTCAATGATGGACACCTTTTCCTCCCAGCTATACACACTTTAATACATATCATTAGATTGATAAATGTTACTTTGAGGACGCTTAAATATCAAAAAAATATCAATTTTTAATAATTTGCCGTATATATCGCGAATTTCATAAACTCAAAATTATTTGATATCAAAATGATATTCCTTGTAATATTCAGAATGCAATCTCAGGTCCTAAAAACTATTGTGCAAACGTTTCAAAATTATTGAAATGAGTGAAAAAGTTTGTTATGAAATGAACCTAAAAATATGTAACCTATTTTGTATTGTTATATCCAATACACTTTCCGTTGGTTACAGGCCTTGAACTTGGATACAAAAATGTTGACGTTATGAGCGGAGATATCGTAAGTAATGCAAAGTTAACTTGGATATTTTTAGCAAGAGTTTCCCCCAGTGCCTAGTGCAGTGGCGGCACCAGGAATTTTTTCGGGGGTCAAAATTGCCGCAAAAAGAGGAACTTTTATTAATGTTGGGGTTTTACTGGGGGAAACAGGGGGGGGGGAAGAGTTCTGACTGGAGGAATCCCCACCCCCCGTGGCGCCGCCACTGCACTAGTGTACTCATTAGGATGGTTGTGAATTAATCGGTTTAAAAACGTTGATTAGTTTGGCAGGGAGGACTGGGATACGGAAAGTCTACACTATGAAGATTGTTCATGTACCGGTCTATAATACTTCTGAACTGAAGCCCTTGATTATTCGTCATTATAGCATCGCCCTTGACTTTATAGATAGGCCACTGATTATAAAATTGTTCTGTCCTGGATAAAAATGTCCTTCACTCGTTTTGCCGTCCAAATAAATACATTTTATCTGCAAATCACCTAAACAATCAAGACATTTAGTCACTTATTTTTAGCATTTTTAGTATCATTGTATACTTAGGGTCGTATCTTTATCTTAACAGACTGATAAATGATAAAAAAAAACCCGAACATGTCAGGTCACTGAGATAAATTGACTATTAATCTATTTGGTCAGTATGCGACAATAATTATTATTGTAAATTAAACAGCGCCGATTGTGACCACTACTTTGGACTCGATCCTGCCCCCTTTATGATTATCTTCCGATGAATTAAAGTGTGTTACCTTTAAAAAGATTATACAGCACAAGGCGGACCGCAGAAAACAAACTTTCTCTTCATCTTCTGTCTTCCTTCATTCTTTCCTCCCCCCTTCACCAAAAAAAAAAAAAAAAAAAAAAAGCGCTATATAGGCTTCACATGTTTAACACACCTCTTATTTTCCTTCATTGATTGAAACCTACACTAATGGAATTCCTATATACTTCCCATTGCCACTATGTAAGTGTACAGAGACGCACACTTTGTTCGTAGAAAGTATTGAGAAGAGTACAATGCTTAACCGTAAAATGTTTATCCCAATATCCACATTTCATTTTTATTTTCAACCCGTGACAAAGGTCCCAGCAAACACAAAACGTTTTCGACATCATTCGCAAAAGGTTATAAAAGGTTGTCAGAAAACGTTTAAATGTCGGGTTATATAAAGGGTATATATTAAGACTGAGTATAAAACGTTTTCATAACCTTAAAATACATTTTTTGATAAACTACTGCTCAGCAAACAAAAATGTTTTACAGAAAACGTTTAAATGTCGGGTTATATAAAGGGTATAAAAACGTTTTAATAACATTCCAAAAACATTCTTGAAAACTTGATACAAAACATTCTAAACAGAATGTTATTTTGGGGTTGAAAAATATATTTTCAATAACGTTTTAAAAACGTTTTCATGACCTTCATATAACCCGACATTTAAATAATTCAAACTTTTTAGCTTGACAAAGCCATTAAATGAGTACTCACGGCTTTAGCTTTCGCCATCAGGGCTGATGGCTTGATCACAAGTGAATAGGTCCACTGCTTTTCCCGCGCAACGGCTTGTTGACATTTCCCGGAAGTGAAGATGTTTTTGATTTGAGCAGTGGATCGTACACGTGATCGAGAGATACGAGACCTTCGTCGCGGTTGATTGCTTTGGCCCCCTTTTTGCGAATGTAGATTGCTTCCCTAATTCTCTTGCTGAAGGCATTTGAGTCCTTGTCGAGTATAGACGCCCCTCCCATTCTATGATATGATTTTCTTGTGCTATGTGGTCTGTAATGGCTGATTTGTGCTGTTCTGTGGTGGATTCTTTTCTGTTTGCTCTCGTGAACTTTCTTTCTGCAATAGTTTCAGAGTCCTTTTTATGTTCTTTTAACCTTGTACCAAATTGTCGCCCAGTCTCCCCTACATAAGACTTGTCGCACCCTTTGCACGGAATGTTATATACCACATCACTAGTCTGCTCAATGTCCTTTTTGTCCTTTGGGTGGACCAGCAGACTTTTCAGAGTGTTGGTGGGTCTCATGGCTGTGGAAATATTATGTTTCCTGAAGATTATTTGTAGTTTCTCCGCCAAGCCTTCTACGTAGGGTATGACTACCATGCCTTTAGATGGTGTGGCATCATTCTTTTTCTGTTTAACTTTCGGCTGTTTGTCATTCATTTGCTGCTTCACTCTGTCCAGCGACCATTTGGGGTAACCACATTCACTTAACGCTGTCCTGATCTTATTCTCTTCCTCTTGGTGCAAGGGGTGCTGTGACTGAAAATTCAAATACTGGTCCGTGTGTGTTTTTTTGCGGTATACCAGCAGTTTTACGGAGCCATCTTCTTTGCGCACGATTAGCGTGTCCAGGAACGGGATCTTGCCCTGATCTTCTTCCTCAAAGGTAAATTTGATGTTTCCAGTCGTGTCAACTGAATTCAAATGGTCTGTGAGTTTTTGAGTGCTGTCTCTCTGTATTATCTCTAGAACATCATCGACGTATCTTCTCCACATCTTCGGTTTGCAATCAAGGGGTGCTGTAGCTACCGTTTCCTTCTCTAGCCACTCCATAAATAAATTAGCGACGATCGCACCGACTCGGGCTGCCCATTGCAGCCCAAAAAAACTGCCTGTAGATCTGTCCCCTAAAACTGAAGTATGTCGTGGTGAGGACAAACCGAAGAAGCTGGATGATGTCGTCAGCGCTCAATTTTGTCCTATCTTTGAGAGAAAAATGGGGGCCAAAACAATCAACCGCGACGAAGGTCTCGTATCTCTCGATCACGTGTACGATCCACTGCTCAAAACAAAAACATCTTCACTTCCGGGAAATGTCAACAAGCCGTTTCGCGGGAAAAGCAGTGGACCTATTCACTTGTGATCAAGCCATCAGCCCTGATGGTGAAAGCTAAAGCCGTGTGTACTCATTTAATGGATTTGTCAAGCTAAAAAGTTTGAATTATTTATCTACAATCCTACAAATGCATCTATTTATCGACATTTAAATGTTATTAAAAGGTTTTGAAAAAAACATTTTAAGAACATTTCTATGTTTGCTCGGTTCAAATATTTTAACATGGTGTTATTTATGTATTGACACAATATTTGGCAAAAATGTTTGCAAAAATAGTTTACAATAACATTTTTTGAAAACATTTAAAAATATTGTTGTAGTGTAGTTTTCATACAAAACGTTTTAAAACGTTATCATGACCTTTATATAACCCGACATTTTAATGTTATTAAAACGTTTTACCTAAACCAAAAGCCAAAATATAACTTATTTAAAACGTTTTTAAAACGTTTTTGTGTTTGCTGGGGTAGTGGCCTAGTGGTGTATATTGATTCTAGAATAATATTGTCAATTGCTTAATCAAATCAGTATGGAATTCTGGAGTCGTCTATGGTAACACCATTAGAGACGATTACCTTTGATTAAGAGTGAAAGGAAATAATTATTTCCATCTTGGGGGGAAAAGGCTTCACTAAAATGTTTGCACATTTTCAATTTCTTAGTAAATTCGTGCCGTATCTCATCAGCGGTTACCCACTAATATACTTGATATTTGATTTTGTATAAATTATTATCTACATGAAAGCTCGAAGTGATTAATATGTTGTTTAATTTGCTCTTATCAGATTGGTTTCGGGGATTTCCCAGCATCTATTGACGCCGATGGAAAGCGAGCCAGCACAGCCAGGGCATACGTCCATCCTGCAATGAAACGAAGCAATTTCACTGTCTTATGTAATGCTCACGTCACTAAGGTATTATATTGATCGAACGTCAGAGAATTGTCAATTAATTTCACTTTCAGTTTACCTTACCATGATTACTACGATAATATAAAACTTTTAATTTATCTTCTAAGATGTCCTAGGTTCAATCTGGATTGAAGAAACAAAATACCAGTTAACAATATTTTTCATGTCAACCTGCATGGCAGATGCAGGGGATAACAAAGACTTCGCAGCCGGTTCCGATCATGTATAGACTAATAAGATTCCACGCATTCCTAGCTACACCTCAATGGCAGCCATCCCACCTGAAATGTGAAATAGTGCAGGTTTTGCGGGAATTTCAAACTTTATTCCATCACCCGTGTGACAAAAGGATGCTGAAAATTTACAATGCAATACAATATAAGATTGATTTTTTGAAGCAGCGCTTTTACAGCCAATTGGGCAGTTACAACACCAGTTTGGTGCGGATGACACCCAAAAATGGCGGAATGAACTCTTCAGTGTCTCCAAATAACAAACCATATTATGGGCATATACCGTATAGGGTCAGTCCATATGAAATCAAGGAGGCCCCCCACCTGACCCCCTCAGATTTGCTTGATATTTTAGTCATATGTTGTACCTGTAAAAATATTAAAAAACTGCAAATTTGAGGTCTGTAGCTCTTACGGATTTTCTGTGGCAGCCATTTAAAGTTGGAGTAGGGGGTCTAAATTTGGACTCAAAAGTTGCCCTTTAAATAAATTTCATCTTTGGGAGTCTGTGCCTTCTTTACAAAGAGAGGGAGAGGTCTGAAACCTTGTATACACACTAACTGCATGCCCAATTTGTCAAAAAGTAAAAAAAATATTTAAAAAAAATATTTGCGCTTTGTGTCACGGGGTCATTAAATATGCAAGAAAAAATGTAATGTTTTATAAACTGACAAGTTCAGGTCCCCTAAATTCACATTTTTTGTCAGATTAGTTATTGTTTGTTGTCACTGATGCTAAATATAGGAGAAATACAATGCATATCCAAAAAATTGAGCTCACAATTCATTTACATTTCGAACAGCGCCCTCACAAAGATGAAATTTATTGCAAATTCAACATTTTCAGGGGGCCCAAAGTCGATGTGGTCCACCTTCAAAATTTATAAAACATCACTTTTATATGACTACTAGTCTTATATTACAACCTAGGTAAGTCCCAGTAATTGTCTAGGTTGACTTCATATAAAACGACAAGCCCAAAGTTGACCATTTTCTTATGATTGCATGTACTGCAAATGTGCCGAATTTGGAAGGCTTAGAAGTCAAATTGGCCACAATATTGGAAAAAAAATGATTAGATGCGTAGTTATTGGCCCTATTTACTATTATTTCCATTTTATTTTCAATATACAGATTTTCTGTGGCAGCCATTTAAAGTTGGAGTAGGGGAATCTAGCTTTGGACCCAAAAGTTGCCCTTTGAATAAATTTCATCTTTGGGAGCCTGTACCTTCCAAATAAAAAGAGAGAGAGGTCTTAAACCTTATATACACACTAATTGCATGCCCAATTTTTCAAAAAGGAAAAAAAAAAATTAAAAAAAATTATTGCGCTTTGCGTCACAGGGTCATTAAATATGCAAGAAAAAAATGTAATGTTTTATAAACTGGCAAGTTTAGCCCCCCTAAATTCACATTTTTTGTCAGATTAGTTATTTTTTGTTGTCACTGATGCTAAATATAGGATAAATACAAATTATATATATACAATGCATATCCAAAAAATTGAGCTCACAATTCATTTACATTTCGAACAGCTCCCTCACGAAGATGAAATTTATTGCAAATTCAACATTTTCAGGGGCCCTAAGTCGAATGTGGTTTAAAAGTCAAAATGGCCACAATATTGAAAATAAATGACTAGATGCGTAGTTATTGGCCCTTACTTTAATTTCCATTTTATTTTCAATATTGGGGCCAATTTGACTTTTAAGCCTTCCAAATTCGGCACATTTGCAGTACATGCAATCATAAGAAAATGGTCAACTTTGGGCTTGTCGTTTTATGTGAAGTCAACCTAGACAATTACTGGGACTTACCTAAGTTATAATTTAAGACTAGTAGTCATATAAAAGTGATGTTTTATAAATTTTGAAGGTGGACCACATCGACTTTGGGCCCTAAAAATGTTGAATTTGCAATAAATTTCATCTTCGTGAGGGCGCTGTTCGAAATGTAAATGAATTGTGAGCTCAATTTTTGGATATGCATTGTATTTATCCTATATTTAGCATCAGTGACAACAAAAAATAATTAATTTGACAAAAAATGTGAATTTAGGGGGGCTAAACTTGCCAGTTTACAAAACATTACATTTTTTCTGGCATATATAATGACCCCGTGACACAACGCGCAATTACAGATTTTTTTTTATTTTTTACTTTTTGACAAATTGGGCATGCAGTTAATGTGTATACAAGGTTTCAGACCTCTCTCTCTTTTTGTAAAGAAGTCACAGACTCCCAAAGATGAAATTTATTTAAAGGGCTACTTTTGAGTCCAATTTTAGGCCACCCTACTCCAACTTTAAATGGCTGCCACAGAAAATCCGTAAGAGCTACAGACCTCAGATTTGCAGGTTTTTAATATTTTAACAGGTACAACATATGACTAAAATATAAAGCAAATCTGAGGGGGTCAGGTGGGGGGCCTCCTTGATTTCATATGGACTGACCCTATACCGTGTGTCGAAAGTCCGTTCCGCCTATATTCCGACTTCCCCTGGAGCATAGCATCAATATGGAAGTACCCCCTCTGTTTATTTGCCTTTGGGCTACTGGCTGCAATGAACCCTGAGGCTCATTGCAGCGAAAAATATGTCGGCCGTTGTTCTAGATATTTAGAGCTAATTTTGTATGTTGTGACAGATTTAAAGGTCTGCAGACCTTGATTTTCAATGGAAAAACAACAATAACCGAGGTTTGCAGACTTTCGACTTTATCAATCATAAAAAGACAACAACTTGAAATAAATTGCTAAGTAATATGTATATTAATCCAAAGCAATAACCATGACAAATGAATATCAAATTAATTATGTAAGTTTAATTTAAAAGCGCGTTAAAATGTTTTTAAAAGGGGAGGGACAGACTTATGACACACGGTATAGGTATATGGGTGACACTTTGTCAAAAGAAGCTAAAAGATTGGGTTCTCATGACAGCTCACTCCTCAACAACGACAGTGGCACAGCAGCTTCAAAACTTCCTGCACCAGCTGTTGAAGATCTTCCTATCATCACTGAGCCCCCAACTCGTGAAGAAGTAGTCGAAGCAATAGTAGCCATGAAGACCAACAAGGCAGCAGCATTGGACTATGCTATAACTGTTGAAGCACTTCAGGGAGGAGGGGATAGCATGATTGATACGATTCTCGAATTCTGTATGAAAGTAATCTCAACGCTGACACCGCCACGTCAATGGGTCACAAATGTAATCATTCCTCTACCAAAGAAAGGCGACCTCTCTCGCATGACAAACTACCGTGGTATTTCGCTTATGTCCATTGCCACAAGATGATCCTTTTGAAAAGGATCCGACCTCACATTGATCCTTTACTGAGAAGCAAGCAGGCTGGCTTTAGTTCAGGTCGCACCTGTGCTCAACAAATATACGCATTTTGAGGAGGATCATGGAAGGCTTCAAGGAGTACCAACTTCCTTTGACAGTCACTTTTGTGACTCCATCAACAGGTCCGTCATGTTTTCAGCGCTGCTGCATTATGGAATACCAAAGGTTGTGGTAGATACCATCCAGGTGCTCTACAAGGACTCCAATAGTGTCGTTATGGTAGATGGAAGTATCTCAGAGCCTACTCAAGTAACAACTGGAGTTCTTCAGGGTAATGTGTTAGCACCATTCCTGTTCATTATCCTTCTGAAGAAATCAACTTCTGGAATTGACACTGGAATTGTTACCTACCCACGTCGGTCAAGCAGGTATCCTGCTAGGATGCTGAATGACCTGGATTTTGCTGATGATATTGCCCTGTTGGAATCTTCCACAGCCCGGGCCCAGTCGCAGCTTACTAGGACTGCAACTGCAGCAGCAGATCTAGGCCTTGTCATCAGCGCACCTAAGGCAGAATATATGACTGCAAACTGTAACGCCCAACCAGCACTTGAAGTCTATGGTATAACCATCAACCATGTCACATACTTCTAGTACTTGGGTTCCAAGATGGGCTGGAGACCTAAAAAGAAGAAAAGCGCTAGCCTGGGCAGCTTTCTGGAAACTGGAACGCCTTTGGAGAAGCCCATCCCTGCTAATCGATACAAAAATCAAGCTGTTTGAGACAACTTGTGTTACTGTCTTTCTGTATACGGGTGTGAGTCATGGGTAATCACCAAGGACATGGAAAACAAGACCAATGCCTTTGCAATATCTTGCTACAGAGTCATGTTAAACATCAAGCGTGTGGATCGGATTCCAAATGAAACCATCTACAATCTGACCAACACCACTCCACTGGTTGCCAGAGTCAATATTCATCAACTCAAATTTCTCGGGCATATACTGCGTATTGAAGACGACGAGACTGTGAAAGAATATGCCCTTTATATTCCACCACATGGGAAGAGGAAACCGCGGGGCGGCCGCGCACAGTGTACTTACAGTATGTCCAGCACCTCCCCCGGCACCTCCTAGGAGATACTGACGGGATGTTGCAGCCAAACAAAATATGTTTCGCTTACCCAAGATCGCAATAGTTGGAGAAAGCTCCGCAGCCGACTGATGATGATGATGATGATAATAATGACAGCACAGGGAGCACAGCTCAAATTTAGAATCGGACGCGTCGACTGTGTATGCGAATTCCCCCTTCATTAAGTTCTCGTGAAGCGAATAATAATAATTGTACTATAAATTTATAGAAATGAATTGAATTAAATTAGACAAATTATCAAATCTTTGCATTAAATTTGCGTATTATCAAAAGCAAATTACTTATCCTCCATGCACCAGGTTGATATCAAAGACAAGAAAGCTGTTGGAGTTTGCTTTCGTACTGACGATGGTGAGAAACGTGTCACCGTCAACAAGGAGGTCATTGTGTCTGGTGGAGCCGTCAATTCGCCTCAGGTACGTGAGCTTTCGATTCAACCAGAATTCCCATCAAAATATCTACCACTTTAAAAAGAATATTTTACAAAAACCTTTACACAATTGCTTCAGAGATGGCTAGGGATGATTACATAGTCTTCTCAAAACATTTTCCGAAAAGCACATGAAAAGACAGCAACACTCACATCAACAACAATACTAATTAACAATAATAATATCAAGAACAAGAAAACCTACAGCAATACTCTTTTGACCACGCGCAAAAGCTTGATTGCGATAAATGATTTTATCTTCTCCATCGTATTCTGTACAGCTCCTACTGTTGTCTGGTGTGGGACCTAAGAGTCACCTGGAAGAGTTTGGTATTGAATGTGTGGCTGATCTACCAGTCGGACAGAATCTACAGGTAAACCTTTACACAACACTTTTTTTTCACAACATATTTTTCTACTTTGTCTCTATGCAAACATCTGATTTCAAAGCAACATAACGATCCAAGGCAGAAGAATCCCAATGACATACCGTAGAATTCCGTCTACAAGAGACAAAAGCCAAATAGGCCTACCCTCCACAAAAAACATCACAATAGATTGGTCTTACAATAATACGTGTTTGTACAGCCGCCAGTATCAGTAATATAGTTGTTCAACCCCAAAATAATGTTTTGGTAGAGGGTGTCTGCCTCTCGCCTTTTTTGTCAAAAAACCCTCGTTTATACGGCATATGCTTGCAGACGAAATTCAACGGTATAGGCCTATGCCTATTTAAAAATAAAAAAACGATAGAAAGTGCCGTTATAAAATTAGGGATTAATTAGGAATATTCATGTAACAAAACCCATTTTTTTAAAAATTATCTTAAAACCTGATGAATCAATTCACGAAGTGATTTTTTAATTGTTTGCAGGACCATATAGCTATTCAGATGAAAGTATCTGTGAAACCTGGATCACAAGTAAACACACTGTCAAATGTGAGTGGTTTCTTTACCCATCCAATATGCGTACCGCACACTAACGAATTATTAAAGTGCCCATCAGGCGCGATTCACCAAGCGCGAGCAGCGATTATTCAACATAATAAAATACAAAAGGGCGGTTTAGGCCTAATAACTCCAGCACTGCAGCATTCCGGAAGCACGATGACGGACGGGGCCCATTACCGATCCCGTGTATTTATATATTAACCATTATAACATGCAACAATATATACACCTAGTTAAATGGGTCCGAACATAGCTAGGAAAATAAACTTAATCTATGAAACTGTTATTATATGATGTTTGGCTTTGACCCTTTATTTCAGTGTCCTTTAGATACCAATGGAGTGGAAGCAGTTGCCTTCTTTAAAACTGGATTGGAGGAGGTAGGTACCGTGTCGGAATGTTCTTTATCTTGATCTTGAATAAGAAATACAATACACCCGTTAGGCTAAGTCTCGTCCAAAAGAGCTGTCGGTAAGCGGTAGCTGTAAAAGACAGAAAACAGAAATGACAGAAATGACAGAAAAGACGGAAAAGTTTGGAGTTATGAATTAGAGAGTTGTTAAGAAGCTGTGCGAGTTAAAATGTTGGGAGTTAATGTATAAAGGTGCAATGTTCCCATTAATTGAATGTTTGCTGGATTACCATCAAACTTGGTGGATAAGACTACCATCGGTGCCGAAAATTGCCAAGGTCATGTCAAGGTAATCCCAGACTTTAGATTGTTGGATTGCCATCAAACTTGGTGGATGCGACCACCATCGGGTGCCAATAATGGTCACGGTCATCTGAGTATAGATTGTTGGATTGCCATCAAACTTGGTGAATGTGATAAAATTTAGTTTCTTTAATTAAACAAATTTTTGAGCTACAGGCACATTAACAGTGCCACCCTTATTTTCAGCTTCATGATTGCCTCCTTACCTGCCATGTCCGTGCAAGGATTACTTATCATCATTTCATGTACTCAGATCAACAGTGGCAAAGCAAACGGGGGAGGGGGCGTCAGGGGAAAAGGGGCAGCTTTTCAAACGGCCTGGGCTTTTTTATTAAATTGTTTTCATCTAATTGTGGGTAACTTGCGAACTTGCTTATTTTTGGAATGGATACAAAGTCTTCAATTGTGTCTCCTGCTTTATCACAATTTGCTAATAAAATTTAATTGTGATGATTTGTGGGGATCAGCATCCACCCCTCTCCATGTACTCCACCACCACAAAGTTCTCGCCAAAATCACATGCACTTCAAATTAAGTAGCTTATACTCGCCACTAAGAAACTCTAAAAATATGCAGGTATGCAAAACGAACCTGCTGTGTATCAGCAGGTCCTGCAGGTAGTCAAGGCTTTCTGGCTTTGAGGCACAGTCCAGACTTTTGTGACAGTGTTACATAATACAGAGGACCACATAAAGTGTATGGATTAATTTCGACTCATTCTCATTCATTTGCATTCATTACTATCAATAACTACTCTCTAATTCATAACTCCAAACTTTTCTGTCTTTTCTGTCATTTCTGTCATTTCTGTTTTCTGTCTTTTACAGCTACCGGTCGGTAAGATACCGATGTCTCTATTAATCTAATGGAGATGTAATACATTTTATCAATCATAATTGACGACTCTTTACGTAAGCCGAGCCTATATACGTTTTTTATTTGAATAAAAAACAATATCACTATGCAAATGTCCAGGGTACGATAGAAAGAGCCATCGGTATCTAAACTCCTCAACAAAAGTTTGGAAAGTTTTTTCAAGTATCTGTATCTCCAATTATTTGTGACATATTCATATCGTGTTGCATATCACTGGATAGCTACAATACTCCCCTTTACAATGACACCCCATTTGAAACAACAACATTTTTCACGGCTGAGTACACGCCTTGTGAATGTAGTGGGGTCTCAAAATGAATTTGCCAAATTGACCATTATTCTGTGCTCAAACAAAGCTAGCCACTAACCTCAAATAGCGGGTGGAAAAACCACAGGCAGCCACAATAGTCAGGCACCTTCTCCTCATGCTGCTTACCGACCTGGTTACACGTTACTGTGGGATGGAATTCCATTCTTCCACAAGGATTCGTCGCAGGTCAATGTGGTTGCCTATGGGCGTCTTTGGCACGCACAGCACGATCAAGCTGGTCCCACAAGTGTTCAATCGGGTTGAGGTCTGGCCCCCGGGTCTGGCCTGATGGCAGGCCATTTTGACCATACTCCCATATTCTGTAGGTAGTCGTTGACTACCGTGGCTATGTGGGGCGAGCGGTGTCATCTTGGAGGATTGCATTAGGTCCCAGATTGTGAAGTTATGGGATTGCAGCTTGCTGCACAGAATAATGATCAATTTGGCAAATTCATTTTGAGACCCCACTACATTCACAAGGCATGTACTCAGCCGTGAAAAATGTTATTGTTTCAAATGGGGTGTCATTGTAAAGGGGAGTATTGTAGCTATCCAGTGATATGCAACACGATATGAATATGTCACAAATAATAACAGATGCTTGAAAAAACTTTCCAAACTTTTGTTGAGGAGTTTATATCGGGATACCGATAATGCTATAGGGTCAAACCAAACGTGTTACCCAATGACATCGCAAAATGAAGCACTCTTATGCCCCGGCTTTTATGGCAAATCAGCCAAATCTTATACGAGGATACGAACAGGATACGAATATAGAATAATTTTAACAAACTGTAATTTAAATGGTCCAGGGGCCGATAAATATTTAGGGCAACCTTTTTGTTTCCTAGGAAAAGGAAGTAAATTAAACGTTTTTTGTTTGTTTGTTTGTTGGTTGTTGTTTTTTTTTGTTTTTTGGGGGATCACAACATTTTAAATAAAACATCAGAAATCAGGTGGACATTACTTTGATATTCGAGCCCGTCAATGGTAGATGGAAGTAAAAGCACGTTTACTCAGAAAGGATACATCTTTTGAACATTGTCATGTTCTTATCTTTTACAGCCAGAAGTGGATTCTCCTGATATGCAATTCCATTACCTCGGGGGATTCTATCCATTTGGACCCACTGAAGATGAGATTCACGCGCTAAAGGATCCAAAGTACGTATGCTGCATGCTTTGTATCGGTCTGGGTTTCCCCCTTCAATTGAACGAATTATGCTATATAGCCTATAACCCACCCCTTGCAAATATGTGAAGCACCTTTATCACGATAGATAGGAACTTGGTTTGTTGAATAAATCCTTTGCTCAGTATACAGGTATATAAACATTTTGAATTTTTGTTCGACAAACCAAGTGAATTTACTCACTACAATATTTCGTCCCAAACATTGGAGGACTTTATTAGGTATGACTGATAGTCATCTGAACCACTTTCACGGCAAAGTTTGAGTGGCTTCCGGTGTTCCTTAGTCTCCTTTGCATACTTCAGTAGTGAATCGTAAACATGACTTATGTGGTATGTGCCCTCCTCTCTGTTCAAAATGTTTAGGGTCTTGGTGCATGCCCCGTTTTCTTATTTCCATTGCTTATCCAGTGTAGTGGATCAGATGACCATATCAGTCATACAATGGAAGTACTAGGAAATATTGTAATGAGTAAAACTTCACTTGTTTGTCAACCAAAAATTCAAAATGTTTATTCCGAAACATGGCTGCTCTCGGGGCTGCTGTTCTACGAGATATGACTGCATCGATTGTTCGAGTTTTAAAACTGCACTTATTCTCTGACTGGAGTTTACACATTACATTTCAGGGGTAGGACAACAACGATTGCACAGTATTTTTGTGGGACATGAGAGCACATCAGACACATCAAATTGCATTCTGAATACGAGGAATGTCCTTCTGATATCAAATAATTTTTTGAATTTCGCGATATCATTTTTTGTAAATTATTAAAATGTGATATGTTTGACATTTAACAGTCCTCGAAATAAACTTGATAAATCGTATACGTACTTAAAGTGTATGTAGCTGGGAGGAAAAGTCGTCCATCATTTGAAAACATTTCGTATTGAAGATATGCATTTACCCAAAACACTTGTCACCAAGGCTACAACTCCGAATTTGCATAATTATCATAAAATATTCCAAAAACTTCATTTTCAGGTTCTACCCAATCCTTTCTCAAGACATGCCAAAAGAGGAGCGTCTGGTAAAGGAAGGAATCACCATCTTCCCTACCTTCTTACACCCAAAGAGTATTGGTGAGATCAAATTATCCAGTGCTGATCCCATGGCACCACCATTTATTGATCCGAATTACTTTGATCACCCTTATGATGTGAAGGCTATGATTAAGGTAAAGTTATGCTTAAAAGTATTTGAATAAGTCAAAATGTTCTTGATTTCAGTTATCTTTTTGGTAATGAATTATAAAAAGCACACAAATATATAGATGAAAATAGAACATGTTTTAATATACGGATATCTTTTGCTTCATCGTTGAGATTATATACTGCAGGCGTTCATTTTTGACCTATTGTTAAGACTGCAAAACCGTTTCTGGCCATTTTTGTCTCGAAATTCGAGGTCCTACTTTCGCAAGAATTGTGAAATGCAACCTTTTGGCGAATCGAATTCGCGTATAGACTTTAATGCTCTGCATGCTAGCAATGCGCTTCAACGGAAAAAGTTCAAGTTTTGAAATATTTTCTCAAAATATCAAGAGCTATCTTAAGAACTATTGAACCAAAACTAGGTTTGTTTGTACTCATTTTAATGCATTTTTCATGCTGATTTTTTAAACTTGTCGTTTGCAGTCGACACCCGCGGGAAAAGAGTTAATTGTTATTTGGGCAATAAAATGCTACTCTGTTTGGTTAAAAACTCCACAGAGGAGCCAAAAATAATTGTTTTGCCGAAATTCACAATTCACATTAAACCACCTATGTAGTGATTTGGTGATGTGTGCCCTTAACGCAACTTTCCAACTGTGTGTTGACACATCCCAATGATTACTCCAGTAATTGCATGGCTGAGAATATTATGTGGGTTTTGTTGTTATTAAAAATTCATGAACTTGGCTGTACAAAAATAACTTATTTAAATTATTTATAAAAAAACAAACAAACAAAACAAACAAAAAACAAAAGAAAGAAAAAAAACACCGCTCGTCGCAGGTTATGTAAGAAACGTTTGATTTAAACTTTTTTTTAATTCAGGGAATTCGTGTTGCCAAAGAACTTTTGGAAACCAAAGCTATGGCACCATTTGAGTAAGTATACAGGCATCAGTAACGCTTACTCACAAGTCATTCGGATGAAAAAAAAACCCAATGAAATAGGCAGGCTGGTGTTCTGATAGTTGGTTGCGACCCCAAGGATTTCTGCAAGACTTCTTAGTGTGGAGTGTGACACAAATGTAATATACATTTTGAGTCGCAAGTGGGTCCGACTTTCAAGAAATGGAGATCAATCATTTTTGTTCAATAAATCTGTTTACACTTCAGCTTTAAATGTCTCAATAATTGAGTGAAAAACCGCCAAGTCATACTACCCTCCGACCCGCCTTCCACAAAATGAAATTGTTTTCATAACTTTCTGTTTAAGCATTTTCTAGACGAACAGTTGTCCATTTGGTGCGGAATTGATGGTTTGTAAATGAACACAAGGGTTAGGGTGGGCATGCAGGAGCTTGCAGGGGGGTGTATAGTTTAATTTATAAATTAGAACACATCGAGCAAGTAAAACGACACTACCGACATAACATCTGAAGCTTTTACAATTCTTGCTTGTATAAACATACTATAATAAGATTGCATCTGCCTTCAGGTGTGAAATTACTAATAATTTACCAAAATGTTGGAAGTTTAATACCATACTTTCCTTGCAGGTGTAAATTAAATTGTCTGAAGATGCCTGGCAGTAAACATGATGAATGGTCTGATGAAAACCTAGAGGCCTTTGCACGTCATTATGCCTGGACGCTATACCATCCTACGTCTTCTTGTAAAATGGGTGCTAAGGATGACCCTTCTGCTGTAGTTGACCCTCAACTCAGGCAAGTTCATTGGGGTGTGCCAGTTTGGACAGTGTTGTAAATAATGGGCCCAGGGCCCTTGGGCCAAATGCACATAGTGCAAATCACTGCGGTCCCGCTAATACAATACCGCTTGATACCAAAGTCAACAAAACAAACCTGTTTCCACTTGAGCATGTTCATTGACTTCAACATTCAAGGGAGGTGACACATTATATTTGGAAAATGGAATTCTTTAAAACTTACGTATAACATAAAATGTCATACAATAGCATTAATGCAAAAAGAACATGTAAATGTAAATGTTCCTTGTAAATGTGACTTATTCCTTATGGAATTATACGGACATTACAGTGTTTTTTGTTTAAATGATAATCATGTAATAAATTGATATCAAATGAAAGATCCTATTCTTCTCAGTTTCTGAAGATATCAAAAAACTGTAAAATTAGTCTTGAACGTGGTATATCACAGTCGAGACTAATTCAACAGTTTTTGATGATATCGTCGGAAATAATACCGATTTGGAACACCTAACTTCTATCTTAATGAGAAAAATAGGATCTATCATTTGATTTCAAAATCTGGATTTTGATGTGGGGGGTGAGGCTGTCAATTCGGTCACTCACTTTTAATCCTCTTCAAAAGTCAAGGCTCACACCCTTATTATATGCCTTTACTACTTGTTGCTCATTTATTAGTCATTACTACTTGTCCGATGTCTTATAGTTTAAAAGTGCAGTTTGAAATATGCATTAAGTGTACTAATATTAACCCTCCCATCTTTCCATTTCTACAGGGTACGAGGAATTGAAGGTCTTCGTGTTATAGACGCTTCTATCATGCCCAATGTGACTTCAGGGAATACAAACGCACCATGTATTATGATTGGAGAGAAGGGTGCCGAGTTGATCATCAATGGAGGCAAATAACAGGGGCAAGATGGATATCCCCTTCATCTTAAAAATGGTGTGATTGCAGCATGCCCTTTAGGGTTCTCAATATGGCATGCAAAAACAAGACTTTTTTCCGGGAAATAACTTGGTCTTATATTATAATATTCTCAGGTATATGGATTCCAAACTTGGTATTTAGTTAGAAATAGCAATTTCCTTTCATATTTATAGCAAAACATACAGTTAAAATTGCCTACATATTAATGTGATTTATTTTTGTGCCTACTTTCTGTACAGCTACGATTTTTTAATTTCTTGATGTACTCAAATTATTAAGGAAACTGTTAATACTAAATTCAATGGATAGAAGTGACCCGTCAAGTTCTGGGGTGTGTGTTATGTGGGAAATGCTTTTCAATAAGGAATTAAGCCTAATCTCATCATAACATCATCCAAGCGGCACAATTCATCTACTATTAAAATGTGTATTCCCATGATTACGTGCTTAGTGACAAGCAAAACTACCACCCTTTCATTATGTCATGAAATAGCTCAGTTATAGGCAAGGGTACTGTAACCAATCCTTTGAATGTATATTAATTGGAAATACTCTATTGCATAATGGACAAAATATATGTGACATGTTATGTCAAAAGGAGACACTTTTGGGCAGGTTATCAATTTTGAGGTTTTTACATATCTTAAATATAGAGATATTTTGCTCCACAACGCCATTTTCCCCAATGAAATCGGACATTCCTAGGCAAAGATATTGAGTTCTTAAGTTACCGCATTATAAAATTGGAAATTGAGATATCGGCCTTTAAAAATGTTATTGACAATGTTGAGAGCAGCAATTACCTTGAAAAATGTCTCAAAAAATACAGGATGCCAGTTATATTCCGGTGAATCCGGTCTGAAACTATCAGACAATATTTTAAACATTAAAAACATCACAAATTCGCAACAAACCCAAATTGTGTAAAAATCACCCAGGGCAGATTTTTGGCTATTTCTCCATTTACGATCCTGCCCAAAAGTGTCTCCTTTTGACATGACACGTCACATAATATATATGATGTAGACAAGAAGTATCTTTACACTATAACCACAGCAATATCTTAAAGACCCTAAAATCAAATAAACCAAATACAGTATAGCCAATAGATGGAGAATTTTGTTTTGTGTATTTTGATGCCTCATTCAGCACAATGCGACTTTATTTACCCAACTTATATACACAAATTATGAATGAAAAATAGAGCATATCAAAAATGAAAAAACACTTTGAGCATCAACGGTCGATCCAAAGATCAAACAAATTTGGTTCTGGTGCCCAAGTGTAAAAATACTTTTGGTACACAATTACCACAGCATATGGATAAATCCCAAACTATATGTACTATTTTGATTTTGATAAACTGTATTGATTTATTAGCTTTTACCCAAAAGATGGCGAAAGGCTGACGGCTTCTATTGGGCAAATGTTCATAAATCTGCATTTAAACACATAATATCTTAAATAAAGAATTCTTGACTTAAATTGTAAGGTAAAAAAAGATTTATTTGGTTTTGCTTTTAAATAATGGTTTACAGAGTCTTTTAGAATGAGAGTGAAATAAACAGACTCTTAATTTGTTTGAAGTAGTGGAGAGGTGCTGATTTCTTTATGCCAATGCTTACAAACCCATACACCAGGTAATGGAACCGTCCACCATGGGCTGTAAAGTCAGCATTCTCACTTTTTGAGATATTGGACAGGTAAATTCTCAAATTATGCTTTACAATGATATATAGCATGCCCAATATTCCTTGCTAGGAAGGTAGTAAAAAATCAGTAAATAGGCTGAGAAATCTTTTGTTTTCTGTTGTTCATTGAAAAGTTTAATGGAGGCATGAGAATACATCTCAATGATTGAAATTTTAATGCAGGCATGTGAATACATTTCAATAAAAAAAAACAGGAATTCCTGTAAAAAAGGAAAATTCTCATGCCTGATAATGGACTGTATCTCAAAACTAGTTCTGCAACATTACGGGCCCTTTGTGAAAACCAGTCAATAGTACAGCGATTTGAATAGATCTAATTGGTGTACATGTAGAAATAAGTATTGGCAAAAAGAAAAGTGAATCACTTTGAACCACCAAGTCCCTATTTCATAATGTCCTGTATGAGACCAAGCAAGCATCCCATTACAGATTCCTGACTCAAGTCTCTAAATTACCTTGGGTGCCCCATGTCATACCTTGGTGCCCCCATAAATATGTAATTTTGGACACATTCTTTAGCATATGATTGCCTTGGTGCCTTAGCAAGCTTTAGGCAAATTGCTTAGCTGCCATCAAAAAAGCCAAAAGGAACTTTTTACCCCAACCCTTTCTTTGCTCGACCACTGACTATGGTCAAAAGCAAAATGAAATTGTCAGGATTTGAGCTTCAATTAATTAAGATTTAAACTTGTTCTATATGACTGAATTATCCTGTGCTGGGGCTTTATATGGCATGGAATATTCCCATTAATATACTGTCATGAGGGTTTTGGCAGCTTTATTCAGTAAACTGTATAATCAGTATTGAAACTTATACTGAATGCTTTGTAATCTAACCCAGGTATCGATCTGTGGCTTCCACACATGATCATGCTAGTTTTATGAAAAAGCATATCAATTTGAAATAGAAGCAGTTGAACTCTTTCTTCTTTTAGCAAGTTGCCCATAATAGCCATGTCCCATAAACGTCAATCAGGGGTGAATCCAGGTGCACCAGGCCCTGCAACAAATCTGTATTAGCGCCATGATCCATAGACGCCAGGTATATCAGGAGCGGATCCAGTGGCACAGAAGTGGCACCAGTCCCTGCAACAAATCTGCACAATCAGCTTATTTTGTCCAACTTCAGTAATTTGACCATTCTTGATTCTGGGTCTATCCCCGCAAACCAAGTACTGCTACAAATGTACATAAATTGCATTCTCACACTTTGGTCATACCAACTCTCCACAGTCTGCAATTATTACTTTTTGTGTCGGTTTTCCTCCTTTTGCACCGCAAGCTTCCATTTTACGTACCACGTCCATACCATCTATCACTTTCCCAAAGACGACATGTTTATTGTCCAACCTGGAAACACACATAAAATCAAAGTCATTGAAATTATAAATTTTACGTACACATGACCATGTGCATGACTACAAAAACAAGTGAAAAAAGGCTGTGTTTTGTTCAACCAGTTTGGTCATTTTAACACTGAGTTTCAAAATGACCCCTAAACAAGAGGACATTTTACACCAACTTTTGCCCCAAAGCAAGTTATTTTTCCCTAAAATGTACCCTTTTTTACTCAATTTATATAAACTGACGAAACAACCATAAACAACCTGACCATAACCAGCAAAACCACATTTTCTCCTGAAACTCTGTGTTAATTACCTGGCTGGCTGCACAAAACACACTTTCCACTTCTTTTTTGGTCATGCATGTGCACAGTACATGAATTGGGCTATTCCAGTTGAAATCCACACACCCCCTATGGAAGACATGACCTTAATCTTCCACACAGGGAGTGTAGATTTCAAACGGGGTTTACCGTAATTGCGGAAACTCCATTTGAAATGTACACTCACTGTGTGCGAGATTAAATATCTATACAATGCTCCACAAGGGAAATTTAATCAAGATACACATGTTGCTAATTCAATGACGCAGCCTTTGTCTATATTCCAAAGCTCAAAACTTAGTAGCAAGTTGCTACCACCCGAGATTGAACCCATGGCCTCATGCATCAGAGACAAGTACCATAATAGTCTGCAACCTTTACACTATGGCTACAAAGCCATTGTCATCAATCGCTTGGCAAACAATTGCTGATCACGGACGTTTCTCAAACATTTTCATAAATGCCCATAAACGTTTGCCAAACGTTTGTGATCGCTAAATGTTTGTCGAACATTTGGCAAAAGCGGCTATGAAGCACCAAGAGTTCCCGTAATTTTAAAGCACATTGCTAGACACTTCCATATGTGTGGCTGGCTTCCAAAACTTACCAATCTGTTTTTTCTGTACAAATAAAAAACTGTGAACCATTTGTGTTGGGTCCTGAGTTTGCCATGGAGAGTGTACCTGCAAATATAGAAAAATAATAATGGACTTGCTGTAAGTAAAACAAATCACCTATAATGAAGGCACCATTGCTAAGTGTAGACAGTTTGACAGGCTACATACAGAGTTATTACTTAATTTTATTTTCTATATATTTTCATTTTTTTTTTTGGAAGAAAAGAATTTGTGTTGGCCGCATTGGACAACATAGAGGGCCGTATGTTTTGCTTGTTGAGGAGTTTGAATCTATTCAAATGTTATTTATCACATGAAAAACAGACAACAAGGGTAATGCAGCAGACTTGCCATGTACATTTGTAGGGTGGGTCGTTTTTTTTATTTATTTTTTTCAAAAAGAGGCTAAATGCCCCTACAAAATCACCAAACGTTTGCAAACCAAAAACAATTGATCATCAAGCAACAAGCAAGTAAACAAACAAACAAAATACAAGTGTTTGATTTACAATCTGCAACTTGCAGACAAAGCAAAATTGCCCATGGGAGATTCTATAATTTTGGCCTTTGGGAAAAACAATTGAACATCAAGCAACAAGCAAGTAAACAAATACAAACAAAATACACTGGGTCATTAAAAAAAGCGCAGTGATTTATAGTGCACTAAGCACAGGCACAACGCCTAGACGTTGATCCACAAGCCTCAGCATACTTTACAGGTTATCACTGACCACTACGGCCCCACATCATTCCATCAAACAACAACTCAGGGACTTGCAGCTAAGAAGCGCACACCCTAGACATTCTACAATAATGACCATCGCAACCAGGATCATCTCCCCGAGTTTCGTATGGGTTACAACGAGACAATTAGCAGCAAGTTCCTTTATTACACGAGAGAGTACATGTACTAACCACCGTTGCGGTTCGAAACTCGCAAACTCTTGCACCATAATTGAACGCCTTATCGATTGAGCTAACTTGACTGACGTGTTCGATTTAGAAACTGCAACTTGCAGAGAAAGCAAAATTGTTCCTTTCCATTCCATGGAAGGATGAATGTTAGCATGAAGTGTCCACCAAATGTTTTGTAAATTTGAGTAGGACACAGACACAAAAGAGCTGGCCAGGGGTCTGTTTCACTAAACTTATAACCCTTCATAACTCTAGTAACTATTCGCAAAGTTACAAATACCCAATGCTAGACGTAACTTTACGAAGGGTCTCTGTAGTAAATCCCTATCACTTACTAAGGGTATTATTCGTAAAATATAAGTAAGTTTAGTGAAATGGAACTTCTGACTTGTCGTAAGTTACGAACAATTTTGAGACTTACGAAGCTTCGTAAAGTTTAGTGAAATGGACCCAAGGGCTTAAATAAGCTACCAAGTAATTTCAATGTAAGTACAAAAACCACTTGAAATGGCACAGTGTAAGTAAGATCGGAGACATGGCCTGAGTGCCACTAAAGTAAATTGCTGTAAACCTTTGATGACAGCATACTTCTGCGATGCTATTAAGATGCCCCTGAAATGTGTGCTAATTTCGCCACCATATGCATAATACATATTGTGAGTTGCACCTTTTCAATATCACAGAAGTACATATATACTTTCGTCTAAAGTTTACAGCAATTTACTTTAGTACTGCTAAGACTTACCTGGTCCCGTGTGTTTTAATACAAAGTTTTCATCTTCAAATTTCTTGCCATATATTGATTTTCCTCCGGTGCCATTGTGATTTGTGAAATCTCCTCCTTGACACATCTGGTATAGATTGTATAGTTAAGGAAATCACAAAGCCTTCAGGATGACTCACAAGTATTAATGTCGTATGTAAACATTGGGTACTAGCCCTAATCATGTAAAAGATTCAAATTGTGGTACATTTGTATTCATTGGATACTAGCATTAACGCGGCTGTGTACTCTAGCCATTGTTTCTTTCTCCAAATTGAGTTTTTATGATATGTTTGTACCTTGTTATGTTTTTTACAAATACAAGGAATGAAAATCCAGATTTGTAAACTCCAACTGCAATATTTTAAGGATTTTATTTCACTATTCCACTCGTGTTTGAAATTGAAAAGGAAAGAAAATCTTTGTTGTACCAGCAAGGTACACGCCGCAAGAACAACTCATCGCGTTATGTATCGCGCAATTTGTTAACGACAAATACGCGACGCATACGCTGACGCTTATCTGCATGCGCGGGCGCATCTTATGGAAACACCACGGAAGCACTGATTTCACAAAAACCTAGTGGTCAAATGGCTCCGTTTTAGCTGATAAAATGTGGGTTTTTTTTTGTTCTTTTTACTCGAATTGAATATCAAGTTATTAATGGGTTTCGCTCAAAGGGGCTGTGGATTGACCCGATGTTCACGTAATATAAGTTTCAAAAACGAAAACTGTCGAATTCTCCTGTGAGATTCGATGAAAGTGCAAAATGTGACCACTTTAAACTTCAACGGCCATTATTTCAATGTTCATTTTCTCGGTAAAATGACGATTTAGGTACACGATAACTCAATAAATACAGCATCTATAGGTAAGCAAATAAGATCATCGTAAAAAGCATGATCGACTCAAGAAACGGTTTTCTCATTTTTTTATATTTTGGTCTATTTCCGATTTTGGGCATCATTTTGTGCAAATAGGCGTTTTGAATTTTAAAAAGTTCATTTTGATGCCTTATATGGTCAATATCTCAAAAAATAAGGCCAATATCAAAAAATAAAAAAAACGTTTTTGGAATGGAGCCTCAAGATTGAGCTAAAAACAAAATAAAATATTTTGGAAAGAGTGTTTTTTGTTATGATGTACCTAACAAATATTGCCAAAAACTCACTTTTTGTGATTTTCTTCAAAATTGTTGTTTTTACCCCAAATCTGTATTGATATTAAGATTTATTGATGTCTTGCCTTCATAAAATGTATACTTTTATATGTTTTATGCTTGTGAATAATTACAAAGTTATTGCACTTTTACTACATGCATGTCTGAGAGTACACAGCCACCTTAACAGGCTGGGAAATAAGTGGGGGTCAGGAGCCATTTGGCTACCGTAAAGTCCCAAAATGCCCCTGGTTTTCAAGTAAATACCTGTGACCATGGGGCCACCTATTTTGTTCAAACAGGCTCCTGGCCCTAATGGTCATTTTGATCAATCAGAATTGTACATTTTGGTCATAGAATTTTGGTTATTTCTTGCATTCTTTGCTTGTTCATCTGGTTATTAAGGTATTTATCATAACATTGTCAAACATCAGCTGAGACGAATATAGGTATATTCATCTCAGACATCAGTAAGTACATGTATGTGATTTCAAAATAGCCCCTGATTCATTGAAAATGGCCACTGGTTCCATGGAAACCTGTGGGGGTCAGGGGCCATTTGGCTACCGTAAAGTCCCAAAATGCCCCTGGTTTTCAAGTAAATACCTGTGACCATGGGGCCACCTATTTTGTTCAAACTGGCTCCTGGCCCTAATGGTCATTTTGATCAATCAGAATTGTACATTTTGTTCATAGAATTTTGATTATTTCTTGCATTCTTTGCTTGTTCATCTGGTTATTAAGGCATTTATCATATCATAACATTGTCAAACATCAGCTGAGACAAATATAGCTATATTCGTTTCAGACATCAGTAAGTACATGTATGTGATTTCAAAATAGCCCCTGATTCATTGAAAATAGCCACTGGTTCCATGGAAACCAGGGGCTATTTTTTTTACAAAGCAGCCCCTGGTGCGGCGCTTCTTATTTTCCAGCCAGCCTGAGCACTAATCATGTAAAGGATACAAATTGTAGTATAATTCTAAGGTCATTGGATACTAATTTACTAGCACTAATCATGTAAAGGATACAAATTGTAGTATAATTCTAAGGTCATTGGATACTAATTTACTAGCACTAATCATGTAAGGGATACAAATTGTAGTATAATTCTAAGGTCATTGGATACTAATTTACTAGCACTAATCATGTAAAGGATACAAATTGTAGTATAATTCTAAGGTCATTGGATACTAATTTACTAGCACTAATCATGTAAAGGATTTAAATTGTGGTACATTTGTAAGGTCATTGGATACTTGCACTAATCATGTAAAGGATACAAATTGTGGTATAATTCGGTGAAATGAACTGCCCTTGAAGCCAAACCCCTTCTCATGCGTACATAAACATCGGAAGTTCTCTGAAAAAACAAAAACAAAAACCCACACACTGTTATAAATAATTCTTAATAACAGAATAAACGATATAATTTTTGTTTTTGTGTGATATAGACAAGTCAAATATTTTGAGAAGTGGATACCGGTGCAGCCGGTATATCTGCTACAATAAAATATTGGACCTGCATATATAATTATCCTCTATCACACGATAGTAAAACAAAAATTTATTCTTATTCTCTAAACTAATCGCTATTTTATTTAACAATGTTACAGCAGAATACCTCCAATTGCACAGAGAAAAGACAGTTGGTGACATCCAAAGTTGACATTGTCTTTTACGGAACCAGAACACCCTGAAATTCATCAAAATTCAGAGGCTTGTTTAACTCTATTTGCTAGACAAAATATTTTATTCCGAAAATCTCTGCTTGTCTATATATGGCAAGCAGCTCTTTCTAACTTTACCACGCTGCAGTTTATTGAAGTCAAGGACAGCTTTTAAAGATTCTCAGTTGTTTGTTTAAGGGGGTACTACACCCATTGATTTTTTTTTGCATTTTTTTGCATTTTGTGAAGAAATTACAAAAAAAATTGGACAAAGTGGTATGCAAAATGAAGGGGCATATCTTCTCGTTTTATTGGTGGCATCGGTATCAACATAGCTTACATGCTTTTAAAAGTAGAAGCCAAAAGGTGGTACATCACTGATGATTTAAATTCACTTCATTTTGGAAAGCTTACTATCAACGGATTTCGTTAAAATTTTGGATATGTGTTGCTTACACATTAGGGAAATAAAGTTGATATGTAAAATGGGAATAAGTGGTTCCTGATTTCTTTTATGACTTCATAAACTTGGTGCTCCACAACTATCAAAAAAGGAACTGGTTAAAATGCTTCTATTTTCAATGTTGATCATGAGCTATATTTTGTATTTTTAACTTGCGACATTATTTCACTGAAACTTAATTAAGCCACAGGTAACAGGTTACCACAACCATACTACAGCAATGTTGAAAAAATTGTATTTCTTGTCACCTATACCACCATATTGGGTAGTTTTCCGTAAGCTTAACTTTTATGATTTTGGTAACTATTTTATATTTATTTGTGAAATCCATCTCAACTAGGCATTCTAAATTGTACTCACCATTTACATCCCAAGGTATATTAGTATATCCACCTTGCACTTCTCGATATATATCCAGTTAAAGACAGAATATCAAAATTATGCCTCATTATGATATCAAAGACTCTCACATGTGTATTCAAAATTGATGCTTAAATTTGACCTGAACCAATTGACCTATAGTTTAGTTTAGTTTAGTTTAGTTTTTATTTAGCATTGCAACATATACAAAAATACAGAAAAATGGTAAGACATCAAGTACAATGCATCAAAATTTAACAACAATAATAAAATGACATACGGTGACCTAATAGCCTTTTCTTCTCCTAACAACACATTATAGTAATATTAAATTGACTAATGACTATGCATCCATTGTGTAAGTGTTTATTTAATTTATTCAGTGTTATATATTTTGCATGCACCACTAGATTTTCTATAGAGAGTATAACAAAGGATTTAATGTATTCTATTCATGTACCCTACTTGAACATGTTGAATAGAATAAATTATGGTTTGTTATGAAACACGATCTGAGTTACTAGGATACAGTAAACAAAAAATATATAGGGCTAAAATGACTTACTAAAATGGTTTAAAAATACTTTGTATGTAGATATATTTTATAAGTTCAGGACATGAGGTGATGAACATACTTATGTACTTCATAAATTTGCAAGAAAAAAAGAAGAAGAGGGGTACTGATGAAAATCAGGGTATTATTCCCCCTTAAGGGGGTACTACACCCTTGCCCAATTTTGTGCCTATTTTTGCATTTTTATCAAAAATTATAGTACATTGGTGACAAGTAAGATATGTATATTATAGGGGCAAGGACTACAACTACTGCACTGGAAATTTTATTTCAGCACAGACAACAGTTGTGGAGTTACAGTCAAAAATGAGGGAAAACCAATATTTGATCAATAAATCAATAACTACTTGCCTTGAGTTGCTGAATTTTCAGTGTAGTAGTTGTAGTTCTTGCCCCTACAATATACATATCTTACTTATCACTTATGTGCTATAATTTTTGAGAAAAATGCAAAAACAGGCCCAAAATTGGCCAGGGGTGTAGTACCCCCTTAACTCTATTTGCTAGACAAATAGGCTAACATAAAAAATTGAGCCCTGTTCCATTTGACGGAGTGTAGCACCCCAATCTTTAAAATCCTACCCAAATTTCTAAGGGTAACATTGACTCAAAATTTTGTAATTTTGGATGATTTTTCAAAACACAGACCCATGTCTAATGATTTTTGTGAAAAGCCAACCTTCTTGTCTAGGCATTTGTTAGAAAAATAGATCTATTTTCATGGCACATCCCTGTGCCCTTCAAAATTGAAGTAACCCCTACAGGGTCTTGTTCATAATGCTTCCCATACCTGCTGTCATAGGCACTACATCAGCTCTTAGCTGTCCTGTTATTCTACCACAATCTTTGCCACCAATCTTAATGTCAAAATACACCTGTGGATTTGCTTTGGCTCTTTTGGCTGCTGGTGCTGAACTCTGAAAAGGAAACAGTCAAATGCAAGTAACATTTATAATTCTCAGGTTTTCAGCAGAGGAGGAAACCCATCAACTAGTAGATAAAATCCTGAGCGGTGTAAAGATGAGCAGGGCGTGCTTTTTATTCCTTCGTCAACATGATCATACCTGATCTGTAATGACCCATCCCTGGACCAACCCCATTACATTTTGCCCTTATTCCATTTCTCCCATTTCAATTTTCTGTACTGAATTGCTATCCAGTGCACTATAGATTGTTAGTGCCAAGATGTACCGTAATGAACAAAGCACATCCATATCTTGCAAAATATGTTTATTACCCGACTGCCGACCAATGTTTAGCCCGTTTATCCGCAAAAAGGAAACAGTGGGAATGTGTATAAAGTAATTGGAGTGTCATTAGATGAAATGAGGTGAAGTATCATGTTGCAAAGGATTCTGGAAAGGGTAAGATCTTCTCTGGCAAACTTACTTAATGGAAGTATCAACTTTTCAACTTAGAGTCTCTTCATTTCTCAGACTGACCCGACTTTAGTCAGGCAAAACCCAATACTGGCTCAGGGGCCGGGGTCACTCCCATTGTGGCCTGTACACCATCCGCGATAATCAACTTTTGAAAAGCACCCTAAACAAGGATTTAACCCTTGGCTAAAAACAATACCCTAAACAGGGATTTTATTCCTTGCATCAAATTTCATACCCTAAATTTCATTTCCGCGTAATAGCAATTGCAATTTTGCTACCCTTTTTTCCAATATTTCATGTTTTTGACACCCTAAACGCGTTACGCGCGTATCGTTCTTACCCACGTTTTCATTATCGCGGATGGTGTACAGGCCACAATGGGAGTGACCCTCCCGGGCTCAGGGGCCACTAAATTAAAAGGGATCCTTAGGTTTGAGTGACTCACAACCACAGCCACACTTTGATATTGTGTGGAATCAGGATGTGATATCATTTCATATTACATCATTTAGAAGTTTAAACTTGACTGGTCTGCTGTATAAATCAAATAAGTGTTGGCAGACTTCAAAAAATGATTTTTCTTCAAACTTTGTGCATGGATGCACCTTGGGTCAAAGTCAACAGGAATGACATTCATGTCGCCTCTGCACCTTTGGTTGCCATGGCAACCGCCAAAATGTAAATTTGCCCAATTTTCAGCATTTTCAGCATTTTAACATGTAACAAAATGTAGAAATATTAGGTCAGATTTCAGGATGAAGGAAATCATGTTCAGTACCCTTCTTTTATACAGTGAATAAGATATCCTTCCTCTCTATAAAAATCATGTAAACACAAACAAATAACTTTCAGAAGTGGGTGAAACCATTATGTAAAATAGGGGTGTTTTTCATTATTTTCGGCCATGCCAAAACTTGTGTTGGGAAAATTGATGTAACCCCCAAAGTAACACTTTTCTCACAATTATCTGCTCAGGGTAAATAGATAAGATGTTGGTCTAGTAATATCATGAAAAAAAGGTTTTGGTAATTTTCATACGTGGGAGCAGTGTTGCCAAGAAAATTGCACAATTTTCAGTTTTTTAATTTAATATATTATGAAAAATAAGGGCTTTTATCCACCTAAGGGGATGATGATGCATTTTTATGATATTAGTATGAAGACATTACCAACTGTAGTGCATGAGTATCAAGTATTTCTGCCTAAGTGTTGCCAGAAACCTCACTTTTTTGACGTTTGAGATTTTATTTACAATGGAAAATGCTGATTTTAACAGACAATTCTCTTGTTAATTTTATGCAACACTCTAGTATTATTATTTGGATTAAGTGCATGATGTGACATGATTTGCATTGGTTTCAACACCAGAGTTGCCAGTAGCGATCCTTTTCAGGTGCTGTTATAAAGTAATTTTCATACGTGGCAGCAGTGTTGCCAGGAAAATTGCACAATTTTCAGGTTTTTAATTTAATATATTATGAAAAATAAGGCTTTTATCCCCGGGGGTGCCAGTTGAACCGTCAATGAAGTCATCACCGACCAAAATTTCGCGGTAAAAGGGTATCTTTTTAAGCATAGGCCACGTCCTGCGCGGGACGCGAAAAGGGTCTCAATTTTGGTGTTTTCTGGAAAAAAAAGGGTACCTTTTTTACAATAGATATGTCGGCGTTTTGGGTTCATGAAAAATCAAAGTCCAGCATTTGACGTCAGCCGCTGTTTTCGTTCCTGATTGTAAACAACTTCTTACTTCCGGGTCTGTAAGTGTAATATATTAGTCTTGTGCCCGGTCTTGTACCATGAGTAAAACTCGGTGGTGTTTGTGCATGCTGCCGAGCGGGCTGCGTGGGACGGGCGAGAGACTACAATTTTGTACAAGGTACAGATACTGTGTAATCGGAATGGATTACGACATACGTTTGACTGCTGAACCAGATATGACAGGAACCATGCCTTTTGGAAATCGTGAAGTGACATTTGCCATCGCTGTTTGTCACCCCCGCAAAACCGAAGTTAAACGGGGGAAAAAAGTGCTTTATATTTCAGATTTCAGAGCTTAGCGCGGATCATGGATTCGGCCCGGGATTCAGCACTGAAATCAGCCCTCGAATTAACTCACGGCACCCATGGCATTTTGCTGTGGGTGCCCATCCCCACTGCCGTAATGCCCTCAAAATATGTCCTTTATCCAAGGCAGTCACTTGCCGCGCCCTCTAATGAAGTTGCCGTCGGTGCCCCAGCCCTGCCCCTTCATTTATAACATCATCTATCTATGTTTGTGTGTGTTTTCTTCACTTTTGAGAAATTGCCTTGGTGCCCTTCTCAAATTTTCAACAGTTGCCATGATGCCCTCTTGAAATATTACAAACTGCCGTGCTGCCTTGAATTTTCAGTGAAAATCCATGGCAATTTCCAACTTGCCCTAAAAAAGTTGCTGTGCCCCTTCAGATCCTTAATTCGAGGGCTGACTGAAATCAAAGGTAAATAGGTACGCTTATTAAGAAAATGCAATCACGTTTTTCATCGCTTTTGCTGATGTTTCTTGCTTTCTACTCCCGGGTTTCTACTTCCGATTGTGTGCCGCGGGTTGTGTACCATTCAATTCATTCATTTAGTCATTGAAAACTGTGATCATCCCAAGGGATCATACACCACAAATGACCAAGATGGATTATACATCATGCAAAAGTATTGTGAATTTAATATGGTTCATGTATTTATTGCCAAGAATAGGAAATAAAACTTTTCCACTACAAATAACCTGTTGGTGTATGATCTTCCCAGGATGTACTTGTACTAATTGGATACCAATGAAATGATTGCAGCTTGTTTGTTGTGTATGACCACAATTTTGTGTTAAGGATGATATTCCAGGCTATTTCATATTATAACAGAAATTGTATGTAAAGGGATTGGAAATACACTAGGTAAATATTGCTTTCTACCTTCGTCAGTGAAAAGCGTCATTGGGACATGTAAGGTCAGTGATATGGGTACCTTTGTTTGCACCATGGCTGTGGTCAGTGATTTGGGTATCCTTTTTCATAGCAGGTCAGTGGTAAGGGTTACCTTTCAGCCCTTGGGCATGTCAGTGTTTTGGGTGAAAAATAAAAGTGTCTGGTCAGTGATGACAACATGCAATGGTATATGAGTGGCACCCCCGGGCTTTTATCCACCTAGGGGATGATGATGCATTTTTATGATATTAGTATGAAGACATTACCAACTGTAGTGCATGAGTATCAAGTATTTCTGCCTAAGTGTTGCCAGAAACCTCACTTTTTGATGTTTGAGATTTTATTTACAATGGAAAATGCTGATTTTAACAGACAACTCTCTTGTTAATTTTATGCAACACTCTAGTATTATTATTTGGATTAAGTGCATGGTGTGACATGATTTGCATTGGTTTCAACACCAGTGTTGCCAGTAGCTTTGTCTTTTCAGGTGCTGTTATAAAGAAACAGCGAAACCAGTTTTGCTAGTAACATTGTCTATTCAGTGAAGTATAACGTGAAGTATAGCGGGTCCTGGACTGCTATTATTCACATGTCAACAACAGTATTGCTAGAAAACCCACTTTTGTGTTATTGAGGTTAAATTTACTGTTTAAATTAAGTGTAGTATACTTTACTTTGCTCGCTGTGATTTCAACACCAGTGTTGCTAGTAACCTTTTCAGTTTATTTGCGACGGCGAATCTGATGAGTTCGAATTTCATCCAGCCTAATCATGACTCAGAAGCTCCCGTGGCCAAGCGGTTAAGGCGTAGGTCTCGTAACCCTGAGGTCCTGGATTCAATTCCCAGGAGGGATAATTTTTTCTTCTTGTCTCCTATATTATTTGCGAAGGCGAACTTGATGAATAACAATGTTTATTTATATAATTCCCGTCGATCCTGCCACTGTTTTTCCGTGTAATATTTGTAAACTTGTAAAAACAAAGAATCTGATCAAGCAAACTGTTTCAAAACTTAAGGACATTATGCATATACCTCAACATCGACACCTAACGCCCGGTCCCCGCACTCCGTGCATCCGCGGGTATTTATGCTTGTCGGTGAACTTTAAAAACATCCCCTTTTGCATCTCATTTCGCGAAGTTTTTAGGGGAAAAACATCCCCCTTTTTTAGCGATTTCGCGAATTATTTGCCCTTCGACAATACCCCTATTTTCGCTAAAACACGAACGATATTTCTAACATACCCTTTTCTGACAGAAACACGTGGCTGCTCCATGAAAATACCCTTTTTTTTCAATTTAGCGAACACGTGGTTTGAAAACACACCTCTTTTTTGTGTATTTCGCGAATCGCATTTCTTCATCTGAAAACACCCCCTATTTCGCGAAATTTTCGACGAGCATGAATACCCATGGATGCACGGAGTGCGGGGACCGGGGCTAAACGTCCGTATATCAAGAAAATTGAAAGCTTTGTGGAAGGTTGTTTCTGTTTAGTTACAAACAATGTTTTGAACAATTTCAAAACATGTAAGTTTTTAAGCACTATGTCTGTAAATGTCGGTTGGCAATCTTGTATCTTCCGTAATGTGAGTCATCAAACTCTGCTGCATCATATCTAGTGTATGAACTGCAACAGCTAACCATTAATCCAAATCACAATACTGGAGTGTTGCATAAAATTAACAAGAGAGTTGTCTGTTAAAATCAGTATTTTCCATCATCAATAAAATCTCAAACGTCAAAAAAGTGAGGTTTCTGGCAACACTTAGGCAGAAATACTTGATACTCATGCACTACAGTTGGTAATGTATTCATACTTATATCATAAAAATGCAGCATCATCCCCTAGGTGGATAAAAGCCTTATTTTTCATAATATATTAAATTAAAAACCTGAAAATTGTGCAATTTTCCTGGCAACACTGCTCCCACGTATGAAAATTACTTTAAAACAGCACCTGAAAAGGCAACGCTACTGGCAACACTGGTGTTGAAACCAATGCAAATCATGTCACACCATGCACTTAATCCAAATAACAATACTAGAGTGTTGCATAAAATTAACAAGATAGTTGTCTGTTAAAATCAGCATTTTCCATTGTAAATAAAATCTCAAACGTCAAAAAAGTGAGGTTTCTGGCAACACTTAGGCAGAAATGCTTGATACTCATGCACTACAGTTGGAAATGTCTTCATACTAATATCATAAAAATGCATCATCATCCCCTAGGTGGATAAAAGCCCTTATTTTTCATTATATTAAATTAAAAAACTGAAAATTGTGCCATTTTCCTGGCAACACTGCTCCCACGTATGAAATTTACCAAAACTTTTTTTTCATGATATCTACCTACCCTGAACAGATAATTATGAGAAAAGTGTTACTTTGGGGGTTACATCAATTTTCCCAACACAAGTTTTGGCTTTGCCGAAAATAATGAAAAACACCCCTATTTTACATAATAGTTTCACCCATTTCTGAAAATGATTTGTTTGTGTTTACATGATTTTTATAGAGAGGAAGGATGTCTTATTCACTGTATAAAAGAAGGGTACTGAACATTACTTCCTTCATCCTGAAATCTGACCTGATATTTTTACATTTTGCTACATGGGAAAATGCTGAAACTGCTGAAAATTGGGCAAATTGACATTTTCGCTGTTGCCATGGCAACCAAGGGTTTAGAGGCGATATGACTGTCACTCCTGTAGACTCTGACCCAAGGTACATCCACACACAAAGTATTAAGAAAAATCATTTTTTGAAGTCTGCCAACATTTTTTGAAAATATCTGATTTTTACTGCATAGTCATGTTTGCCTGGGAGTGACCCCTACTGAATTCCACACACTGTAAACAAACTTAATCTGCCTTGTCATGGGATTCCTCAAATCAATCTGCAGAACTAACTAAGTAAAATACAAAGCAGCCAAAACCTTCTAAAATACATAGTTCAGTATTTTCATGACTTTTGAGTAAAGAAATTAATATTTAAATAAATCCAAGTAAGGTAAATCATCCACAGTAAAGTGCTCAACCAAGAAGGGAGCTGGAATACATTTTTAAAATAGACTTGGTGATTTATTTTAAAAAGCATTATTTACAATATTGTTTCATGCAGGTCAGCCGAAGCCGACCTACACTCGTCAGAATAAGAATAATGCTTAATAAATCACCAAGTCTATTTTAAATGTATGAAATCAATATTTAAACATTTCGATGTGTAAAGTTATCAACAGTATCCTTTATCTTTTCTTTGAACAAATTCATTAGGAATGTTGATTTTACTAACTGTGAACTTTGTTCATTTTAAACAATTCCAACAAAAAACAAAGTATTCTTTAGTATTTTCAGTACGATACAAGTCCAGCTCTGTAAATAGAGTCCCTGGCCCTGACACATCAGGAGAAGACTTACTTCATCCGTGTCTTCGGCTGATCTCTTGTTACTTTCATCACCTTCAGCTTCTATCTCCTGCTCCTTAAGTGTTGCGCCAGCATGCTTCTTTAACCAGTTATCATCTGACCAAACTGAAAATAAGAAGATACGGGGAAGGGGAGAAAAACAGAAAACATTATCAACTTTCGCTAAAAACACCCTATAGAAAGTTTGCCACCAGTGCATATATACACCCCTTCTCATAGCCAGTAGAGACTAAGAAATAAAAAGTTGCTGGCTTTTCCACTCCTCATACCCCCCTGCAAAAAAAACCCCAATAAACTACATCACTGTTTCCACTTCGTCTTGATGATTGATTACATAACCCTAATCCTGATGTGTAGGCGTGGGGCAGTATATAAATTCTAAAAGTCTTAAGGGCTGGGGTATGAGCGTTTGGACAGTATTTATTTTGGGACATTAGAGCACATCAGACATATCGAATTGCATTCTGAATATGAAGAATGTCATTCTGATATCAAATAATTTTGATTTTTTGAAATTCGCAATTTAATACACATTTTATGGCAAATCATAAAAATTGATATTTTTGATATTTAACAGTACTTAAAGTAAACTTTATAAATCTGATGATTTATACTTAAAGTGTATGTAGGTGGGATGAAAAGCCGACGATCAATTGAAAATTTTGACCTTTCATTATTGAAGATATGGATTTTTTTCCCAAAACACCAAAAAAATTAGGTCTTTTTGGAAAAAATCCATATCTTCAATATGAAAGGTCAAAATTTTCAATTGACCGTCGGCTTTTCCTCCCTGCTACATACACTTTTAAGAATATATCATTAGATTTATATAATTTACTTCGAGGACTGTTATATATCAAAATTTGAAAAATATCAAATTTTATAATTTGTCATAAAATTTGTATTATATTGTGATTTAAAAAATGAAAATTATTTGATATCAGAAAGACATGCTTCAGTATTCAGAATGCAATCGATAGATCTGAGGTGCTCTCATGTCCAACAAAAAATACTGTCGAAACGCAATAAACGCTCATTTTGGATCCCTTAAGCATATCAAAAAACAAAACAAAATGCAGTGATTTATAGTGCGCTACACACAGGCACAACACCTAGACATTGATCCACAAGCTTCAGCACACTTGTCCCTGACCACTATGGCCCCACATCATTTATAAGCAACAACACCACAGGGACTGGCAGCTATAAAGAAGTACATACCCTGGACATTCCACAATTGACTTTTGCAGCCAGGATCAGCTCCCCCGAGTTTTGTACGGGATACAGTGAGACAATTAGCAGTAAGTTGAACCAAGTTCCTTGAATTTCAAGTTAACTCAATGAGAGTGTACCAACTAATGCCGGAGTTTGAACCTGGAACCTCTCCCACCATAATAGAATGTCTTATGGATTGAGCTAATTTGACTGACTCCTTTAGCAGGATACTTTCAGCTTTTTCACTGGACTCACTCCAGATAAGAAGGGGACGAGTAGGATGGGGAGAGGGAGGAAAAATCGAAGGAGCAGGTGTGATGAAGAACAGGGATACTTAGAGAAGGAGCAAATAGTTTGACTATACTTACCTGGCTTAGCATGGCCTTCTTTAATTTTCATGGGTTTCGCTAGATTTACTCGAATTGTTCTTCCAAACAGTTCTGAGTCATTCTGAAATAATACGAGCGTACAGCATAAATTATGAATGAAATGAGAACTATAGTGAAACTTGATTGGTTGGGCATTCCTTTTACAAAACCCTGGTGAAAAATTAGAATCATGATGAGAATTGAGCCAGCTGATAAATTAGCTAAAATAAATGGCAGCAGCAAGTTGTGAAAAACAGTTCTGGCATAAACTGAAACAATAAATTGGGCAAATTGATACAAAGTTATGGATGTATCCTAAATAAGAAAAGCTTCTGAGGGAAGGTTCTATTGCACCATTTGCACTGTCATCTCAAAACGAGGATCTACACCTACATGCATGGTGTATGTGCATACATACTTCATATGCATCTTACTTTTTGTGCATGCTTTTGAAGAAAGAACCTCGTTTCCGGAGCAAGATGGCCGATCCATGTAAAGGGTGAATACCAACAAATACAATGTACAACAATTGCACAATTTTCAGTGCTATTATGGTGATTCAAAGGGACATTCAATGGTTTTGAGCATAACTTTGCCCTTAAATTTTGATTTAAGACCAATTTCTTATAACTTACCATGTTATCAATTGCAGCAGCTGCATCCTGTAAATTCGAATAAGAAAAAAAAAAGACATCCTCAAATATCAGTCTTGGGGGGGGGGCTTATTAAAATTTAAAAATGAAAGTAACAAAATGTGAAGTTGATGAATCAAGTCGGCAGTCTGCACTTAGGGATTCAATCATGTTTCACCGTTGTTCATCACCGTTTAACAATGATGTGTCTGCGTCCTCTGTGTGGTTTATATCACGAGGGCAGCTAGAGCAGTGTTCGATTTACCACCTGCATACCTGCACCAGTGCATGTAACATTCCCTTTGTGCATGCAGCTTTTCACTACCTGCCTGCAGCGTGCATGTACGATTTTAGCGCTAGCGATATGAAAAGGCCAATATACAAAAGTAAACAAGCAGTCAGTCCGATTTGGAAAAACCCAATCTATTTTTAGCGCAACATCCTGACTTCAGGGCTGACGCAATTGACAATTCCCGATACCCCTATCACGTGGCGTGAGAACTGTCACTTTTTTCATTGACTTCCCTAGTCTTCTACACGCCAGTTTGCGTCGGTCTGATACTCGTCGATCCTAACGAACATTCGCGATAGCCACATACAGTCTGGTCCGAGACTATGACTTCCCTTAGAGGGGCTAGCGTAATGTGGCGTCATCCACCAATTCCCCGATACCCTCGCACATGCCAAGCTGTCATTTTCATTTAATTGAAAAAAAAGAACCGAATTTAAACTGTGGGAAATATTTGTTTACGTCACGGAAAATAATCATAATAATGTCCAGCAAAAAAGGAAATAGCTCAAAAAACACTTGCATCATTCTGGAAATTGTGCACCTCGTCGGCGACTAGTTCTAGAACAGATGAAGCCAGGGTTCGCGTTTTAATGCGTCATTGCGTCCTGGACGCAAAATTTTGAAAATGGGTAAATATGGACGCACTGAATTTCTAAATCCAAGGAGGTTAAGGGTCCAAAAATCTCAACTGGACGCATCCAAATCGCAGCGGATTTACTGTGTAGAAATAAAAAATCCTCCCATTTAACAATGTTAACTGTTTATCTACATTAAATGTGTCATTAATTTTCAAAATCGGCCACAAAAAGTCGTTGTTTTTAGGAATATCCAAGGCTGAGCGCCGTCAATTTTCAGTTCATATCGTCGCCGGTCATTATTTTAGCCTTCCAAAACTTTCAGAAAGTCCGGCATTTTAGGCCCCAAATTGCATAATATGCACATCATTTTCCAAGCAACTGAACTCCTAAAATGGTGAATTATGGACTAATTTACTTCAATAATTGATATATCACACAGTAATACTGATTTGTGAAGTAGAATTTACAGTAACTTCAGATGTTTTGCCGTATCGCGAACTTTATGAGATCGAGTCCACCATCTTGGTTTTAAGATAAACACTTAACTAGTAACAAACGCATGGCGCATGCGCGAGCCAGGAAATTCAGTTTTGGTTTTGAAACGTAAACAAAGCCGAATATCAAAACAACTCCATGCAGAAAATCACTTCTTTTTATAAAACTAAGCAAAATTACAACAATTACTTCAGGGAATATAAACACCAAAGTCATATCTACCACATATGTCAAAAAGAAGTTGAAAATTCATCAGATAAGCGAGAAAGGGTCGAATTTTCGGTCAAAAAAATTTCGAAAAAAATCATATTTTTTGGCCTAAAACTTAGCCATAACAAAATTCCCGTACACCACCAATTTCATGATTTTTGTCCTCAAAAATTAACTGAGTAATCCTCATAGTGTTTTCAAGTCAATTCCCAGGGTGACGGAAATACGGACATAAAGAAAAAAAGATATTTAATTTTATTTAATTTTATCCACAAATTGACACCTGAGTTAGAGGCGTTGCAAGCGTGCCATATATGTGTAGGGACCGAGTCTACAGCAAGCTTGAACTTCCCGGCTCGCGCATGCGCCGTGCGTTCGTTACTAGTTAAGATAAACACAGATATACTGCCCTCTCCAGGCAGTATAAAATTAATTATTGACCAGCCTCAGCAGGCGGTAGACATGGAATATATAGATAATATAAAATGAAATAAAATAATTAAATTAAATTAGATTAAATTGGATTAAATTAGATTAAATTAGATTAAATTAGATTAAATTAGATTAAATTAAATTAAATTAAATTAAATTAAATTGTTAAAAAATTAACTCTTTTGGTATTTTTCAATTTTTTTTATTTTTAAAGATTTTGGCGTTTTGGACCCTTTGTTTTTCGGTTTGGACGCCCTATTTTCAGACTAAAGGTGGGGTTAAGGGGTCCAAATAGCTTCCACTGGACCCCCTGTTTTAACCAGGCACCGCTAACCCTGGATGAAGCCACAGCATCCAGTGTTTTGGCTAAGAAATCGGCGAGTGATCGGCATAAAAATGACACTGACAGTGGAGCCAGGAATATTATTACATGTACAAGCTTAACTGACAATGATCGTGATTCAATGTGATTTTATGACTATGTTTGCTTTAATTTTGGTGCATGCACACTTTTTGCTGTGCATGTAGAAATTTTGGGCTACATGCACCAGTGCAGGTAGGAAAAAATTTGTAAATCGGACACTGAGCTAGAGCGAAGTAAATCACACAAACGCTCCAGACGCGGGTTGTTAAACGGTGATGAACAATGGTGAAACATGATTGAATCCCTTTCAACAACGAAAACAAGCTAAAGACTGTATAATTCATGAGGATTGTCGGTTAATCATTGCCACTCATCCTTACAAAAAGATCAGTGATTTCAGCAATAAAACTACAGAATAAAGCGGCAATGTTTAGCTGCTACCTCCAAAAAATACTGAATTCAGCTTGTAAGTGGGTATGCGAACATAAGCTTGGATTTACGCGTAAAGCATATTCGCGCTGGCGTTCGCGTAGTACGCTATTGTACAAGTGTGGATTCATCATGGATTAACAACGGTTGACTCCGGTACAAAGGTATAGGAAGAGTTGTTGAAATAACCATACATGTAGGCCTACATTTGGAAAACACTCTTAGATATTCACCTCGGCAAATTCAAACTCAACAAATGCGAATCCTCTATGCTTTTCTGTCTCATAGTCCAATGGAATCTGTATATCCATGAGATCTCCAAATGGAATAAAGGCTGCATGCAGTATCTTCTCATCTACTTCTTCTGCCAATCCACCTGAACAATCAAAGGTCAAAGGTTAAATTTTAGCAAGGATCCAAAGAAGAGTGACGTATGGCTCCAGCTCTCTTCAAAACAAACAGCCTTAATTGGCACACTGTGTTTTAATTAAATTCTGTCATTTTAAATTCTTGTAAACTCTATAGCTTACAACCACAATATATGCAATATCAAACACATAGATCTAACTTAAGGGCTGTGCAAGGGGGGGGGGGGTTGAATGAATTCTGATCACAATCTGCCATTTTGCCTACCCCCTCTTTAGATCAATAAATCTTTGACCCCTTTTCAAGATGTCAACAATTCAGATTTAGCTAGATAAATTACCATCACATTGAGATATAAATCAGCTTACATGCATGTAGTGCCTTTCTCCATTATTCCAGCAAAAAATGTATAAAAAAATTGCAAAATATGTAACTCCCCCTGGGGGGGGGGGGTCACTCCCATTGTGGCCTGTACACCATCCTCGATAAGGCCAAAGTAAAAGAAAGAAGAAAAAAAAGGTTTGTCTCATACTTCAAGGTTGCGCGTGCATTTGTAAAAATGCGCAATTTGAAAAAAAAAGAAATGCAGAAATTTTTTTAATTTTAAAATTGTGCAACTGCGCTATTTTCGTACAACCACATGCTGATCATTTCCCCTTACATATGCTTTGTAGAATTTTAAATTAAAATCATAATAATAAATGCACGACTTACAATTAGGTAAGCTTAAGCTTATAATTCACTTTTTAATATAAATTACACTCTCTTACCAACGTAAACGGTTCGCTTATTGTTTGCCATCACTTCTCTTTACTTGTACAAGAACTGTAACTGACATTTAGCAGTAAAAACAGTGAAATATCTGGGGGGAAAATGGAAATCAAAAACACGTCTATTTCACGATTGACCTCTGACATGAGCGTTTCTAAAATTGGAACAAACTTTAAAACTAATTTGCATCTCAAGAATCAAGAGTCACAGTGTATTCACCAAAGTTACGATATATTGTATGCTTTGTGATTTAGTGTTTAAAATTCAAATACAAAATACTTTGACCCGAAAATAATTGTTCTAAATTTTAAATTTGAGCAGATCATCAATAATTATAGATCCAGAAACACTCACTAATGGAAATTCCCGCAGGAAAGAAGGACGAAAGCCGAAAAGATCGTTTCGCGCGATTTCATGAGTTGTCAATTTTCATGAAACGCTTGGCATGATGGCTGAAAAAAGACAAGCAAATAGAGAAGCAGGCTCGGCAAGTAAGAGGAAGAGAAAGGATTCTTCTGATGATGAAGATTTAGGCGATTTGAGTCAAGTGGCTGATTTCAAAGCCCAGGCGTCATTGGTAAGCTTTTTGTTTTATAAGCTTTTTGTTTTCATGGTTTTGTAAGCTTTTTAAAAAAAAAATTAATCAATGACAGTCAATGTGTAGTAGGTATAATAGGTATGCCAGGTGAATTTAAATTTATGGTACATAATCTTCGGTAATATATCACAGCCATCAAACTGCATCATTTTATATATCTAATTAATAGTGATGTCACACAGAAATTAAATATTAGTGATAGACATATCAAGTTACCGGGATTTAACGGGATTTTAAAATTAATGCTGTGTATGCTAATTAGTGCTAATTAAATATTCAAAGTTAACGAATTTGTCTGTCGAATGAAGTATTTTACTAATTTTATAAAAATTAAAGTCAAATTGTATTTTTTAGCTAAGTTTGTTTAATGTTTACATTAAGCGAATTCACTATGCAATTTTTGTACTGGGAAATTCCTTTATTTGTTCGTTATTTTATGATTTTAAAAATAATTATAGTCTTCTAGTAGAAGAAAACCATTTATTTAATGTAATTATAAAATTAATAAATGATTTAAAATTGAAATATTTAATTACCGTAACCACTCGGGTATAAGCCCACCCCCCTAGATGGCAGATTTCACTTCAAAAATGGGGGTGGGCTTATAGCTGAAGGTGGGCTTATACCCGGGTGGTTACGCACATCAAACTTGCACCATTGGCACTGTACAAATAATTAAGAGAACACACCAGGTACCACCACCATGATGTTCCATTGCACAGTTGGGAAACCACCAACCAACAGTAGTCAGTACACACAGAGCTGCTCACATTTATCATTACAACCCCATGCATTGAACTGACCAATCAGGTGCATGGATTTTCAAGAAAATTTGTTCTGGACTATGAAAAATGCTCATGCATATTATGTTTGTCCATCGACATTTGACTGTCTCCACTTGTACTTTCTACACAAGTAGCTTGAATAAACCTTAAACTTCCATAGAAAAACTTTGAAAATCTCTGAAAAACTTGTAATTTTTTACAAAAAGGCCTTGAAATTTGAGTAATGTTGGTTCCACTTACAATGTACATCAGTTACATGTATTTCAATGGGATGTAATTTGAGCTGGTGATGTCATTGGGTTATAATAATGAGCTGTGGTTGATTCATTTGCATAAGTTGAATTTGTACAGAAGTTTGCTTGTGTTACGGTAATGCTATCTTTATCGTTAGGCCCTACATCTAGTCAAAGATTGACTATCATCAAAAAGATTCTGCAAGCAAATTTTGCGATGCATCGCCCGTCGCTTTTGCATATTATACTTATCACGGAGATAAGTGTGTACCGCGTGTACCGCGCATGACCAATATGGCGCAGTTTTAATCTCTCCCGCAAAATTTGTGTTTCTTCCTCAAATTGCGTGGTTTTCTCCATCGAATTTGCATCTCTGGTGTTTTACCTTCATCACCAAACGTGACTCATGACCTGTCATGTTCAGATTTTTCCATCATCTGTCGTAAAATCCATCCTTCATATGCAGCTCATCAGCCACCAATACGTGACTGCCGAATTCGGAAGACATTCATAGTAGTCCCTTGCGATCGAGTGTCGCTGTCAATGCTGTAGTACAGGTAGGGCAATATTGTTGCCAATGTTTATGTCTGTTGGTGAGAGACTGGACTGTATCCTTGTTACCAATCCTTGCTACCAACCCTTACTACCTACCAACCCTGCTACCAATCCTTATGCACCCATCCTACGTTGTTTATGTTGTTACCGGTTACCATTGGTTACCAATCCTGCTTGTGTGAATGTTTACCAATCCTTGTTACATGTATTATGCTTGTTGTACATACCAATGCTTGTATCCCGCCACCCTTTATCTGCCTGCCGTGTGTTCCTTTAATCCTTGCATGCTCACCTCCATCCTTCAACACCCTCCATCCATCAAACATGTCTATTGTCATGTAGTTTGTGTGTGTGTGTGTCGTGCATGCTTGCATCCCACCTGCATGCTTGAGAAGTTATGGGACAACTGGATCAAACTGTTAGATAAAGTGAGCAGCAAAAGCTCATTATGCTCATGTACTACGTATGTTCTATTTTCTGCAAGCCATTTGTTGCTCTTAAACGCCATGAACTTGTATGCTTACGATATACTTGTGTACCGGTATGTTTATCTTATGAGACAATAGACACTGATATTATTGATAAATCACATGACCCATGTATTAAGATCCAATCATGCTGTATGTATCCTGTACATACGTATCCTGTGTATACCGCTAGCTTTTCCTCCATCACTCTGAGTTGGATCACACTTAAAGTCATCCTGCTGATCCAAACAACAGCCCTACTTCTGATCATCAGGGCTGGCGACGTTGAGCGAAACCCAGGACCTAGGCAACCAAAGTATCCCTGTGGCGAATGTCACAAAGCCTGCACAGACTACAAAGGTGCAAAAGCGAGCATTCTTTGCGATGAATGCAGCACGTGGTTTCATGTCGAATGTGTTCATATAAGTGAAACAGTGTTAGCAAGCCTTGCCAGATCAGATCTCCCATGGGAGTGCACCAACTGTGGTTTACCCAACGTCTCAGCAAGCCTATTCGACTCTACCACCTTAGACAATAGCTTGTCTGAATCTGATGTTTTTGAGAGCACTAAGAGGAGCATATCAACCAGCAGCAGCAGCTCTTCCGAACCAGGGTCACCAAATGCCCAGTCCTCGCCATCAAAGACATCCATGCACAGCAGCAGCAAACCTAGCAACAGCACTACCAATCTTCGTTAAACACTATAAACTTTCAAAGCATCTATAGAAAGAAGGAAGTGCTATGGAGTCTAATTGATGCTGTGAAACCTGGCGTTATATCCGGTTGTGAAACCTGGCTTAAACCAGCTATAACTCATGGAGAAATCCTTCCTCCAGACTACAAATTATACCGTAAAGATCGCCACGATGGATACGGTGGAGTTCTTCTTGCTGTTCATTCCAGCCTTACCAGCTATCAACTTGAAACCAACTCTGATGCTGAATTTGTGGCTGCTAAAATCCTGAATGGTAAAGAAAACCCCTGGTCATTGGCGCCTTGTACCGGCCAACCAACAACAGCCAAGAATACATAGACTCTCTAAACAAGACCATTGAAGATCTCTGTGTGTCAAACCCTGAATGTGCAATCTGGATTAGTGGCGATATCAATCTGCCTGATATCGAATGGTCTACTGACCAAGTGATCGGCCATCAATATCCAAAAAGCCTCAATGAGTCATTCCTGCAGACACTGTCACGTACTGGACTTGAACAGCTCGTCGACTTCCCCACAAGAGGTGACAACACTCTTGACATCGTAATCACCAACCGGCCTTCATTGGTCAACCGATGTGAAGGAATGCCAGGTCTAAGTGACCATGACATTGTTTACGTGGACTTGAATATCCAAGCAAGTCGGTCCAAACCAGTCAAGCGCAAGATTTACCTCTGGAAGCGTGCTGACCTTGGCGCAATCCACTCTGCCACTAAAACCTGGGCAGATAGCTTCGTCTCAAGATACTCCACCTCCACTCCAGTTGAAATACTTGCTACTGAAGTTGAAGATCAGCTTGAGAAGATCCTAAACGAGAATGTGCCATCAAAACTCAGCTCTTCAAGATTCAGCCAACCGTGGTTCTCAACTTCCACCAAGAGAATCTGCCGTAGAAAGCATCGTGCCTTTAGAAAGGCGAGAAAGACAAATAAAGACAGAGACTGGCGTCGCTTCAGGAGACTTAAGAAGCAAGCTCAAACAACATGCCGGCAAGTTTACAGCCAATATCTCACCAACATCATATGCAGTGAACCAGGTGGAAACAAACGTCTTGGTGCGCTAATCAAAGCCAAGCGCTGCGACCAAACAGGAACTGCTCCGCTTAGAGATGGCAACATCCTCCACAGCGATCCAAAGACCAAAGCAGGCATCCTGAACCGCCACTTTGCATCTGTATTCACTGATGACAAGTCAACCACCCTGCCAGACCTCGGACCTAGCCCGCATCCTTCAATGGATAGAATCACAGTCAACATTCAAGGTGTCATCAAGCTTCTCCAGAACTTGAAACCCCACAAGGCCACAGGTCCAGATGGAATTCGCAAAACTTCTCAGAGAAAGCGGCAGTGGAAATTGCTCCTGCAATCACCTTACTTTTCCAAGCTTCTTTGGATCAAGGCAAAGTACCAGCTTCTTGGAAGAAAGCATCCGTCGTTCCGATCTTCAAGAAAGGGAACCGCTCCTTAGCTGCCAACTACAGACCTATTTCTCTGACATCCATCCTGTGCAAGCTCTGCGAGCATATTCTCCACCATGCTATGATTGGTCACTTTTCCAAGCACCAAATTCTGACAGATGCACAACATGGCTTTCGGAAGAAGAGATCGTGTGATACACAACTCATCCTCACCATCCAAGACCTGGCTAAAGGCATTGACGAGAAAGGCCAGACTGACCTTATATTGCTGGATTTCGCCAAAGCATTCGACAAGGTGTCCCACAAGCTGCTTCTACATAAGATCAAGCACTATGGAATCCATGACAACACGATCCACTGGGTACAAGACTTCCTTAGTGGCAGGACCCAGAAAGTGCTCGTAGATGGGCAAAGCAGTAGCGAAATCGGAGTAACATCAGGTGTTCCACAAGGCAGTGTACTCGGCCCCCTCTTGTTTCTGGCCTTTATAAATGACCTTCCAGCCAGTACCAGAAGCTCTGTCACCCGCCTCTTTGCAGATGACTGTGTCCTGTACAGACGTATCACAACGAGTCAAGACACCAAACTTCTTCAGGACGACCTAGATGCATTGCAGGAGTGGGAACGCACTTGGCTAATGC